>NC_079148.1:67309214-67909214 GCF_945859685.1 Eupeodes corollae | reverse complement strand
TTTTATTTTTACTTAAAGACTTAAAGTACAAGCTCTAAGAATCGTACTTGTATCTATTGGTCAATTTTAAAGAGCAGCTGTCACTTTTGACATTTCACATTTCACAAGTAAAAACTATGCTACTACTAAAAATGCAATTTACAGAAAACCAAAGCTCCTTTTGGTCGTCGTGAAGCACGTGTTCATGTGAAGAATTTAAACCTTGTGCATCAATTGTATGAAAAGGAATTGGTGATGCAATCGCAGCCGTGGTGGCCATTTGGCTAATATCTCTTTCCATTGTTAAATGACATACCCACCTCTTTCACAATGAAATAAACATCAATTGACTTCTCTTAACAAATATTTTTGTTTAATTTTAAAATAGATTGAAAAAAAAAGAATTGAAAAGTGAAAGTTCAAAGGAATTGTTCGGGTACTCAGAATACTTAAGTATTAAGAAATTGCGCAAGCTTACTTGTAAGCACTAATGACCTTACCTTAAGGTACTAATGACCTAACCTTACTTAACATACAGCCGTTGACAGGTAGTTAGAAATGTCTCTCACCTAACGGATCATATTGTGATCTTTCCTTTTTTTCTCTTTAAAACATCTTGATAGATGACACTTTATGCAAACCGTTATGATTTTAGTTTAGGCATATGGTTTTTTTGGTTGACAGTTAATAAGAAAATATTGTCTTTAAGATAAAAATAATCAAAATTGTCGGTATTATTGTAATTTAACTAATTATCATAAAAATATCAATTTTTAAGAAAAAACTGTTGAGCAGGCGGAATGGAAAAAGGCAGAAGTTGTACGCCAAAAATCCGAAGCGCTATTAATTGTTGAGCTTAAAAAAGCTGGCTTTTCATACCAAAAAATTTCAACGCAGCATAAAAGCTGGACTTCATGGACGGATTTCACGTAAAAAACCAATGGTCACAAATGTTCAAAGACAGCGGCACATCCAGTTTGCCAAGAGACATGCCGAGTGGACGGTGAAGCGATGGAAATTTGGAGCGATGAGACGAAAATAAATCGCATTGGTCCCGACGGCAGAAATTACGTCCGACGTCCAAAATGTAAGGAACTTGACCCAAACAGCTGCCCCTAAAACAAGTTTAAGTATCTTGGACAGGATCCAAAAAAGAGCTTTGAAAATGATAGGCGATAGAACTATAGCCAAAACAATTACGTCACTTGAACACCGCCGCAATGTTTCATGCCTTTCGTTGTTCTACCGATATTTTTTTAAACAGTGTTCTATCGAATTAGCCAGTTGCATTCCCCCCTAAAACAATTCAGCCGTAATACTCGTATTTCTAGGAATGCACATCAGTTTAACCTTGAGCTCAATTTCGGACGCACTGTCAAGTAAAGAGATTCTTTTTTCAACCGCACATTGAGAATGTGGAATGCTTTACACAGCTATGTTTTTCCCTATCATTTTGATATTCAAAACTTTAAGACCAATGTGAATCGGTATCTTCTCTTTAATCCTACCCTATTTTCCTAACGCTCGCACTGTGTTTAAACATGTTAAGGGTATTAATAACCCCCTGAGTGCCCGTTTATTATAAAAAAAAACATGGCGGTGGTTCAATTTGAGTTTGGGGATGTTTCTCTTGGAACGGCGGCGTGGGACCCATTCATCGTATTGACGGAATTCTTAACAAAGAGAAATACGTTGAGATACTGGAGAACATAATGCTACAGTGGGCTGAAGAAAATATGGCGGTCATTTGGTCTTTTCAACAAGACAATGATCCAAAGCATACTGCAAAACTCACAAAACATTTTTTTGATCAAAATTCTATGCGAGTGCTTGACTGGCCATCGTCAAGTCCGGATTTAAATCCTATCGAGCATCTATTGGATGAAGTCAAAAAGGCCGTAAGCACTCAAAACATTCAAAATTTGGATACTTTATTCGAAAGAGTAAAAGTAGCGATTCCAGTTAAAAGATGCCAAGACCTAATCGAATCAATGCAATTCCGACAAAATATTAACCTTTTTAAATCACAAAACACAACCGAATTTTTTGTTTTCTTATTTTTTGTTTTAATTGGCTCAGCCAAATCAGAGGTTTAAATATAAAAATATTTTAAAAACAATAAGTCCCTCTAATAGTTTGAAAAATAAGGTTATATTTGCCAAAAAATATTCCAAATTTTATGATCTTAATAAATAAAATTCAATATTTGAAGAATTGAATGAGGAAATCTATGTTTGTATTTGCACACGAAATAGTTTCCAATAAGCTGTCAATGGCTGTAGTATCCAATATTGTATTGTTTCAGTCTTTGATGAATTTAACCATGGTACATAAGTAAGCAGAGTATTCAGCCGGTTGAAGCGTTTGATGAAAATGAGCTTTCAAATAAAATCGCATTTCTTGAACTTAGTAAATTTCTTGGTCAACATAATCGACCAAATGTGTTGAATATCGGGATGATTGTGAGCAAATGGGTAAACGAGAATCTACGAGCTATTGTTGAAAAGCTGAATGATCCACAAAGACCGACTTTTTGGTGCGGGTTATAGGCTGGTGGCATCATCTGATAGTGCTTATTCGAAAATTTGGAGAATTTGTCAATTCCTTGCAAGAGGCAGTACCTGTGAAAAAAAAACGGTACTGGATGGCATAGGTAGGGGTTCAACCCAAAACCTCTAGCATGACAGTACTAAGCATTAACTTCATGGTGGTTACTTAATAGAGCAATTTTTTGTGTCCCGCGCAAATACCTTCGAAGAGGATGATAAAGAATTTTACTATAGGTATAGGTTTGAAAAGGTACAGTTGTGTTCATAAAATAGCAGTGCTGGTAACATTTTATTAGATTGTCAATTATTTATAGAACGAAAATTCTTACAAAAAAAATTAACATGTTACTCGCATCTAACGGTCTTTCGTTTTCATATTAAAGAATTTTAGCTTGAGGTTATACTCACTTTTCCCGGTGAACACCCTTTATTTCAAACTCTATGGATATAGAGTGTTCATAAAAATAGCATTGCTTTTGATTTTATAATTAAAAAGAGGCTGGGATGCGACCCACACTGATAACTTCCCATCCCGTCTGTCTATTTGTCTTGCTTAAACGTTTGTCATATGTACTCGTATCAATTTTCACCAAATTTACGTACTATTTTTAGTAGATTTTATTTTTTTATGAAATAACGTACTGTTAGATTTTTATATACAAATTACTTAATATTGAAAACCATATTTTTTTTTAGAGTTTTATTATTCAATTCGAATTTCTTAAAAATTTTACCAAATGTTGAAAACAATATTTCTTATAAGATAAAATTAGTTTGAATCTATTATTTCAAAGTTTTTAAAAGATATTTGAGTCGAAAATCATTTTTTACCAACTTTTGTTAATTTTTTGTTCGGTTTTTAATTTTTTGTAAAAAACTGTCAAGTCGATTTTTTTCAAACTTTAACTGAATGTTGAAAACAATATTTCTTAAAAAATAAAATTAGTTTGAAGCCAATATTTAAAATTTTAGAAGAGATATTTGAGTCGAAAATCAATTTTTACCAACTTTTATACATTTTTTTTAGGTTATTTTTTGTAAAAAAAACTGTCAATTCGATTTTTTTTAAATTTGTCCTAATGTTGAAAAGAATATTTCTTACAAAAAAAATAGTTAGAACCTATTATCTCAAATTTTTGAAAAGATATTTGAGTCGAAAATCATTTTTTAACAACTTTTGTTAATTTTTTTTTTCGGTTTTTAATTTTTTGAACAAAAACTGTCAAGTCGATTTTTTTCAAACTTTAACTGAATGTTGAAAACAATATTTCTTAAAAAATAAAATTAGTTTGAAGCCAATATTTAAAATTTTAGAAGAGATATTTGAGTCGAAAATCAATTTTTACCAACTTTTATACATTTTTTTTAGGTTATTTTTTGTAAAAAAAACTGTCAATTCGATTTTTTTTAAATTTGTCCTAATGTTGAAAAGAATATTTCTTACAAAAAAAATAGTTAGAACCTATTATCTCAAATTTTTGAAAAGATATTTGAGTCGAAAATCATTTTTTAACAACTTTTGTTAATTTTTTTTTCGGTTTTTAATTTTTTGTACAAAAACTGTCAATTCGATTTTTTTCAAACTTTAACTGAATGTTGACAACAAGATTTTTTAAGAGATAAAAGTAAATTAAAGCCAATATCTCAAAGTTTTGAAAAGATATTTGAGTCGAAAATCAATTTTTAAAAACTTTTATAATTTTTTTTCAGGTTTTTATTTTTTGTAAGAAAACTGTCAATTCGATTTTTTTCAAAATTTGTCCTAATGTTGAAAACAATATTTCTTATAAGAAAAAATTAGTTAAAACCTATTATCCCAAAGTTTATAAAAGATATTTGAGTCGAAAATCATTTTTTACGAACTTTTGTTAATTTTTTTTCGGTTTTTAATTTTTTGTACAAAAACTGTCAAATACGTTTTTTTTTCAAACTTTAACTGAATGTTGACAACAAGATGTTTTGAAAGATAAAAGTAAATTAAAGCCAATATCTCAAAGTTTTGAAAAGATATTTGAGTCGAAAATCAATTTTTACCAACTTTTATACATTTTTTTTAGGTTTTTATTTTTTGTAAAAAAAACTGTCAATTAGATTTTTCTCAACATTTTATCAGATGTCAAAAACATTATTCTTCGTAGCACAAAATTGTTTTAGAGATGAAATTATATTTCAGTCGTAAAATATTGCAGGTGACACATTTTTTTTCAGTTTTATTGATTTATAAAAAAAACCGTTATATTGATTTTTTTCAAAAAATATACCTGTTTGGTATCACGTTACAATATATTATATAACATTTAATTCAAGTCTCTAGCGTTTTTGGTTCGTAAGATATTAAGAGTTAACCAACAATACGAAGACGTCTTTTATAAGTGAAGTTACCAGGCCGAAGCCCACACAATGTGCCATTCTTGACGAAAAGGCATGTGGCAAAGAGAATGGAGTTTGATGAAGCGCATAGAGATTAGGCGAAAGAGAAATGGAGGAATGTTCTTGGGAGCGATGAAAGAAAATTCATCCTCTTTGGGTCCAAGGGTCGTCGAGAATATTAGAGAAGACCCTAAAATGCAGCAAACGATCTACGGTACATTATAAAAACAGTGAAGTTTGGTGGAGGAAAAATTATGATATGGGCTTGCTTTTCATATTAGGGGGTCCGGCCTATTTATCCCATCGGGGGTATAAGGGGTGCAACCGTGCATGTGAAAATTCCCAAAGCATACGTCAAAAAATGCTAAATCATGGTTTGCCCAGAAGAAGTAATCCGTAATAGAGTGGCCCGCTTAATCCCCTGACATTAACCCCATCGAAAATTTTTGGGGTAATGTTAAAAAAACAGTTCATAAAGCAAACCCCAAGAATTCTTATTTTCTGTTATTATGAATAAAATATTTTAGATTGTTATTAGAAGTTTAATGAAATATATTATAACGCTGATATTGAAGGCCTTTTTGTTTTATTTGGAGAGCACTGCTATTTTTATGAACACAGCTGTAACAGTACGGATCTTAGCTGATATTGTTAAATAAACTTCCTGGAAGTACGTGAGGTACAATTAATCTTATAAGGGCAGTGGATGGATTGGTCCATTCAGTTACAGTTCTGAATTCCGACGAACTGTCACAGTTTCTACAAGTTAAGATTCCCGGTTTAAAATAAAAGAGAATTAGCAATTCACAAGTTAGCAACACGAAAAGGAAGGAATCAAATTTTGGATTCGTTGGTAATTTGCTAAATATTAAAAAAAATTGCTACCTAGTAAAATGTTAAGTCCTAACAATAGGTTGTTTACAATTTTGCCCCATTTTATTTGCCTTCAAAGGTAACACAAATTTGTATAATCCAGACGTTAAATTTATTTGGCTTCATCGCTTTTGTCTAATCATATCGCCACTGCAGACAATGATATCGAAAATTCTGGTTAACAATGAACTGAATTACCAAATGCAGAAAGCCCAGACAATATGGTCTGAAAAGATGATTTCAGTTCTCTTTAGAAAAATAACTTAACTGATTCATTTTAATTAGCCACAAAATAAAATAAAATCCATTTAAATGTCTGTTTAAACAACGTTACGGCTTCGACCAAGAAGACCATAACAGTGTAGCCCAATATAAACCTTTACATACTTTCATTTTTGTTTTGTTTAAATCTTTTAGTTATCAATAACAACAATCTTCAAAATGTTCTCTTTAACCGGTCAATAACTCCTCCACCAAACCAAAAACCATATAAAATTCACTGAGTCACTTCAACTTTCGCAAACACAATTAAATAAATTCCCAACCACAGCACTTTCTTTAAGATTGGAATTCAAACAAATTCCTTTTTTATAAAGGTACCTAAATAACTTTACCGGCAAAATAAAATACTATTCGAACTGTTGCTCGAAAAAGAAATCTAATTTAAGAACACATTCATCTGCGACAAGAGAAACTACAAACAAATATGCAGCCAGAGTCTTCCATTGAATTGTCGGTACCCGTTGCCCCCGGCTTAGGATTACATTCTTCACTTTCATAATCACAATAGAGGAAGACAAATTAAAAAAAAAAAAAAAAACTATATTCATACCTTAAGGACATAATGAAATATCCTTTTATGACAAAAATTATCCTCTTCTCCTTCTTCGATCATTGTTAAACGATTTTCTTTCTCAATTTTTGTAGGTTTAAAAACAGATAAACTTTTCTAGAATTTGTTTTCAAATTTTTTATTTGAAATCTCACTTAAATCACATAATTTACTTTGACTTAACAATTAGACCACCAATCAATCACTAAGAACTGAATTAAACAAAAATTAAAAACCCTAACTTCACAATCTCTAATCAACTTTATATTTCTGTACATTTATATCAATGATCGTTGAAGAATCATTAAACTTTAATCAACCCAGAACCAGTGCCCAGAGTCAGCACAAGCACCACACAATGTGTAAAAACACTTCCGTAACGTGACCGCACCTAAGTTCGCGTATACATATGGTATATTTATTTGCAACAATTTTACGGGTACACTACACGATATAATATCAAAACGAAGATTTGTACTAAGAGATACCTATAGAGAAGTTTAGAAGGAGGAAAGTGTGGCCGGGGGGCTTCAGCTTCAACTTCAGCCTTAGCCAGATTGGCTCAGTTAGACAGCGCAATGGTTTCCGTTCTAACACAAAATTTCTATTTTTTCTACTCTCGAGAGAGGCACAGTTGCACTTCAGGAACAAAACTCACAACGAGGCGAAAAAAGTGCAATTCTAGTATTGCAAAAAAAAAAAAAACACGCTTCATCAGCCGAGGAATACAAAATAAAAATAAAACAATATTTAATCCGCGCGCCGCTGCTGCTGCTACAATGAGTGTGTAACAAGTTTAACGCAGAAGGCAGAACATGCGACGATAGAGAGCCGCGGAAACCGTATGAGCAACTGTGATGCGCGCGCGCTCCTCACACACTTCCCAGTACCAGTCTCATCGTCCCATCGTGCTTCGTGTGCCCATCAAAACCAAAAGACCTCAACCTCTCGCGACTTTTTCCAAAAGTTCGATAAACTGAGAGAAGCAACACAGCCAATCGCTCTATTCCGTTCCGTCCCGTCTTGTCAAGTCCGTTCGTCTGTCCCAGCTCCCAGCCCCAGCCGTCAACTGATGAACATCAATGAAACTTTTGCTGTTTTCCCTTCTCCATACGTCCGCTGAAACATAGGTTAACTAAGAAAAGAACTGCTGAGCTGCTATAACATATAAGGCGGCAGCAGCGTGGCCCGACGACGACGCGACGGAGATTATACAGAATCAGCATACATGCTGCACCCAAAAGTTCGTTGGCTGTTAGAAGCTTCTTTGATTTACAAGAGCGCGAATTGGAAGTGCTAGTTTATATCTTTTGCTTTTGGCAGAGCAAGAGCTTCAACTTCAAGTTTGCAGCAGCCCCGGACAATGTCATTTGAAGTGATTTCATGTCTTTGTGTCGTTTCTTGTCAATTCTCTGCTGCTGCTGCTGATTCTTCTGCTGCTGAACAAAATTCGTGCTTTTTTGCTGAAGAACAACTTAACAACGAAGAACTAATAAGATTTACGTGTAGACCCAGAGGTCTAGTGAGGATGAGGGAACAAGTTGCAATGAAAGAAGTAAAAGTATTGTGTGAACATTTGTGTAGAACTATAAAAACAACAACAATAAAAAAAACAATAACTTTTCTCTTTTCTTTCTTCGTTGTTCTTTGTCAACAAAAAAAAAAAAAAAAAAATTATGATGATTCTTTTACTGTCAATGGCAACTGACAGTGGGGCCTTTTTATCTTGTTGAACCGTCTGGCATGAGTTTTAACAAAGTTTCATTAAATACTTACGTTACTTTTACACAAGAATCCATCACCAGTCATTGGAGTGTTATATTGACCATTGTCCATGATAGATACTTAAGAGGGCCATCCCATGTGATGGGTTCAAAAAATCGATTTTTTTCATAAATTGCTAGTTTAATATGTCTAAAATACAATAGTAAAGGGGTTTTTCAAAATTAAAAGTCGTTTTAAAGATACGACTTCGGACTGTTTAAAAAGATAAAACAAAAAAGAGGCTGGGATGCGACCCACACTGATAACTTCCCATCCCGTCTGTCGATTTGTCTTGCTTAAAAGTTTGTCTATATGTACTCGTGTCAATTTTTACCAAATTTGCGTACTATTTTTTGTAGATTTTATTTTTTATGAAACAACGGAATGTGGGATTTGTATATAAAAATTACTGAATATCGAAAACAATATTTTCTGTGAAATAAAATAAGTTTGAAGCCAATATTTAAAATTTTGAAAATGATATTTGAGTCGTAAATCAATTTTTAACAACTTTTCTTAAATTTGTTTAGGTTTTTAATTTTTTGTACAAAAGCTGTCAATTTGATTTTTTTCAAAATTTTACTGAATGTTGACAACAATATTTTTTGAAAGACAAAAGTATATTAAAGCCAATATCTCAAAGTTTTGAAAAGATATTTGAGTCGAAAAAAAATTTTTACCAATTTTTATTAATTTTTTTATTTAGGTTTTTATTTTTTGTAAAAAAAACTGTCAATTCGATTTTTCTTAATGTTTTTCAGAATGTTGAAAACAATATTTCTTATAAGATAAAATAAGTTTGAAGCCTTAAAAGATATTTGAATCGATATTCAATTTTTACCAACTTTTGTTAAATTTTTTTTAGGTTTTTAATTTTTTGTACAAAAACTGTCAATTCGATTTTTTTTTCAAAATTTTACTGAATGTAAACAACAATATTTTTTGAAAGATAAAAGTTTAAAGCCAATATCTACAATTTTTGAAAAAATATTTAAGTCGTAAATCAATGTTTACCAACATTTATAAATTTTTTTTAGGTTTTTATTTTTTGTAAGAAAACTGTCAATTCGATTTTTCTCAAAAACTGTCCTAATGTTGAAAACAATATTTCTTATAAGATAAAATAAGTTTGAAGCCTAAATTTCAAGTTTTTTAAAAGATATTTGAATCGATATTCAATTTTTACCAACTTTTGTTAAATTTTTTTTAGGTTTTTAATTTTTTGTACAAAAACTGTCAATTCGTTTTTTTTTTTTCAAAATTTTAGTGAATGTAAACAACAATATTTTTTGAAAGACAAAACTAGTTTATAGCCAATATCTACAATTTTTTAAAAGATATTTGAGTCGAAAATCAATTTTTACCAACTTTTATAAATTTTTGTTTAGGTTTTTATTTTTTGTAAGAAAACTGTCCATTCGATTTTTCTCAAAAATTGTCCTAATGTTGAAAACAATATTTCTTATAAGTAAAAATTAGTTAGAAGCTATTATCTAAAATTTTTGAAAAGATATTTGAGTCGAAAATCATTTTTTAACAACTTTTGTAATTTTTTTTTCGGTTTTTAATTTTTTTATAAAAAAAATTGTCAATTCGATTTTTTTCAAAATTTTACTGAATGTTGACAACAATATTTTTTGAAAGACAAAAGTATATTAAAGCCAATATCTGAAAGATTTGAAAAGATATTTGAGTCGAAAATCATTTTTTACCAACTTTTATACATTTTTCTTTAGGTTTTTATTTTTTGTAAAAAAACTGTCAATTCGATTTTTCTCAACATTTTTCAGAATGTTGAAAACAATATGTCTTATAAGATCAAATAAGTTTGAAGCCTAAATTTCAAGTTTTTTAAAAGATATTTGAATCGATATTCAATTTTTACGAACTTTGAGTAATGTTTTTTTTTAGATTATTATTTTTTATAAAAAAAAACTATCAATTCGATTTTTTTCAAAATTTTATTAGATGTCAAAAACATTATTTTTCTTTGCACAAAATTGTTTTGGAGATGAAATCATATTTTGGTCGTAAAATTTTGGAGGTGACAAATTCTTGTTTTCAGTTTTTTCGATTTATAAAAAAACCGTTAAATGGATTTTTTTCAAAAAATATACTTCTTTGATATCACGTTACAATATAATATATAAAATTTAATTCAAGTCTCTAGCGTTTTTGGTTAGTAAGATATTTAGGGTAAACCAAAATTTTCACCTTTTTTTCAAACTGCTATGGTAAAAAACCACCCACGCAATTTTCTCGAGAGCCCTTTCTGCATCTTTCTGCCTTATTATCTGTATAACAAAATTTATTTGAAGCCGATACCTCTTCTGGTTCTTGAGCTATGGAGTACGAAAAAAACGTTGCGAATGTACGTACACACGCACGCACAGACATCTCTCTAAAAATCTTTTATTTCGACTCTAGGGACCCTTGAAACGTCGAGAATTGTCAAAATTTTTAAATTGAAAAATCGGACCCAAGGTGGAAAAGGACCTGGAAAACTTACTGATAAAGTTATTCAGGAAATCTTTAATGAAGGTTTTAAAGGTAATTTGTAAGTAATGTCGGTTATGGGATGCCTTATAGGCCGCGAAGCCCATACTTATGTTGAGAAACGTAATGAAAAGCGAATCTCACGTTCTGAGCGGCGCGTAATTGATGCCGTTAATCAAGCCAGAATTGGTTCAACAGCTGAACAATCTGCTTTAAAAGATGTTCAAGAAAAAGAGAAAGGAATACCTAATGGACCAGGTATCGCCGATTAAAAGGTAAGTCGATATTTTCATAGTTAAGAGGAGTTGAAACTTTAAACAAGTTTTTATCAAAACTGTCCTCCATCGTATCTCAAAAACGGCTTGACCGAATGACTTAAAATTTGATGGATTTGATGGAATTCGCGACTTTTTTTCAAATGTCTCCCAAAAGTTCAGTTTTTGGTTTACTTTTCAATCGGCATAAAGTGTGGTTAAAAAGTGACTTCACTCTTGCTTCGGGTATTTTAAATACTGTCGACAGTAAGGGTTCTTCCGATCAACCAGGAAGCAGTCGCGGAAGACCGAAAAAAGCATTCGAATTGGCATCTCACAAAACCAAAAAACCAACAAAACAAAACCACTGAAGAGCTTCGGTTCGCAGCAGAACTGTCCGGAAGATTTTCTGGTGAGGGAGCTGATTCTGCTGGAAAAAAATGGGTTTATCTCCCCGAGAAGCCTTAGCACTGTATTTAGACCTAGATCTTTTTGAAAATAAGTATAAAGTGTTGCGGTCAGTTGTTAATGCGTTGCACAAAGATTGTTTTCCCAGCTTGTACAAACTGAAAAAAGCTAAAAAAAAAAACAGATGCTTCCCAATAAGGGGAAAACAACAGAAACGACTGCATCTGTTGACCTTCAAGAGCTTTTAAATAAAACTAGAGAAAGTATAGCAAACATTTCGTAAATACAACATGAAACAACTGCCACGTTAATCTGCAAGTGGGGCTTCGACGGAAGTTCTGGGCATAGTCAGTACAAACAAGTCTTTATTGATTCACAAAGGACAGACGTATTTCTTTTCCTAACAGCGTTCTGCCCTTTAATGATGGAAATATTGCAAGACTTTTTTTAAAGATTAAGAGACTACTGCACAAATCACTGGACTTGATGAACAGCTAATACAAAAATTGTCCATCATTTTAAGAGTCTTGGCTTCTGGGCTTAGTATTGACGTAATTAAATTTTCTGCATTGCTCGATGAAACAAAAGAAATCTATCTTCAACTTTATAGTTGGTATTATATGCCAATCAGTCTTCATAAGCTTTTGATTCATGGCCCGGATATAATTTCATTTTTTGATATACCCAATGGTCAACTTTCGGAAGAAGCTCTAAAAGCTAACCATAAGGAATCTCGAAAGCACAGCCTAGAACAGCCTGATAATAAACTTAATAAAGGTGAATCTATTTAAGGGTCGTAAGAAACCCCTAAAAATTCCTCAAAATACAGGCCGTCACATGGAATGACCTCCTTAAGCTTCGTTAAGTTTAGACTCTTGTTCGTTACACCACCACTGTAAAGTTCTAATTCACTGATTACAAAAGCTGATGTGATGGAAGTAAAATGTCAATTTTGACATTTCTACCGGATTAAAAAAAAGTTAAAAGTCACTTTGTAACTATCCGTAACTCACTCATCGCATTCTGTAATAAGTATAAATATAAGATTTTGAAAAGTGATTAAAATTTTAATTACTTTTCGTTAGTATTCTTCTAGGGGCCAGTTATGGCTATCAAATTAAATTAAAAAATTAATCCGGAAACATTTTTGAATTGATATTTGTCTAATTTAAAAATTAAAATTATATACAGATCAATCGAAAATCATAAACAAACTTTTGTTTTGAGGAAAATCTTTTCTATTATCCGGACGGAAATACAATTTCCTGAACAGTTGATACTTTTATTTTCAAAATTGAAAAGAATCCCTCCACTGATTTGTGTTCCAATTTTACACAATTTTAATGACAAATTTCTGTCGGTTAATATTTTTCGGTGGATTTCAATTAGAATTTTTTGCAATCACAGACATTTTTAATCATCACGACTTGCCAAAAAAAAACTCCAATGATTGGTTTCAATGATGAAAATTGATAATAGCTATAACTGCCCTAACTATTTAATTTTATAAAAGTTGATTATCTTGCTGTTTTCTTTTTGGAAACAGTAGTTTTGACAGTACGTTTTGTGTAACTATCAAAAGCCTTTAGTATGCTCTACCATTTAACCTTCTATAATCTTACAAAGGAACAACTTTTGCAAATAATTGAGTTTTATTTTATAACCTAAGCTTTGTTAAGAAATTTCATCGCGCACTTCTTCCATTTTATGGAAAGACCTGCTGAAGCGGCTATTCATAATAATGACATAATTTTGCCTCAAGTTTACATTGTTAAACCACCAACACGCATCTGAATCAACCAGTGTTAGAGATGACCGTTAATTATCGATACGACCTCTTTTGCTCCATTACGTGCAAGTTTTACGGAAGAATTTAGGTGCGAAGTCTTTCAAAATAAAGCTGGTGCAAGTATTAAAGCCAAATTGTATTTGCTTGAAAAGTTGGCCACTTTTTTATAGGAAAAATTGTGTTCAGCGAAGAAGCTCATTTCTGGTTGAATGTATAAGTGATCAAGCAAAACTGCAGTATTTGGAGTGAAGAGCAGCCACAAGTATTATAACCGTTATCAATGCCAGAAAACCAGAAAAAAAGGTCACTATTTGTGGCGGATTATGGGCGTTCGGAATCATTAAGCCGTTTTCTTGAAGGATGATGCGAATCGCAATGTTGCTGTGAATCGGCAGCGCTACAAACGAGGCTTTATTTTACGCAAAATGGAATAGCTTGACTTGTATGACATGTGAGACACCGTACAAAATGTTAGAAAGAGTATGCCAAAATTGGACAAGTGATAGGCGGAGCCGTGGCCAAAATTTTCAAGAAACAATCTTCAAACATAAAATTATATCGATTCAAATAAAATATGTATTTTTTTGTACTTTTTAGTGTTATATAAAAAAAATCAACATTTAATATTAAAAACCGTGTGTCCTGAACACATGTTTTAGTACTCTTTACTTGCGACATATAGGAACTACACTACCGGTCAAAAGTTTGAGACCACCTCTGAGATTTTAGAAATATCGAGTTTAAACCCCTAAACTGAAGTCTTAGGAAAAAAAAAATAATACGTGAAAAAAGTGAAGAGCATGCCTAGTAGTTGTAAATGATAGAAAAATATAAACTAGTTTTTTACTAAACATAAATTATTTATTTAAAAAAAAAAATAATAAAAGCTCTAAATTGAGTTTTCACCAAAAAACCCTCCTTTAAATTCAATAATTTGTTTTACAATTCTGGGCAATCTTCTTACAAGGTTTTGTATTTTTTCTTGTGGAATAATATTCCGACAATTTTGTAGAGTTTCCCAAAGAGCAGATTCCGATGTTATGTGGTGATTTCGGCCATTTCTGTCAAGCTCTTCCCATAAGCAATGAGACTGCGGTGGCCATACCATTACTTTTAGAATTTCCTCATCTTCTTTTTGTTTCAGGTATCTCCGGCAAAGTTTTGAAGTGTGTTTTGGGTCATTGTCTTGCTGGAATACAAAACCTTCACCGATTAATCGTAGTCCAGATACCAAAACGTGGTCTTCCAATATCGTTTTATAGACTTCTTTATCCATTCTTCCGATCACTCGTGTTAGATCTCCTACTCCATCGAAGGAAAAACATCCCCCATAAGACTCTGATGTCTTCATCTGTCTAATCATTATGGGTTTTGGCCCATTCCAACCGTTTGATCTTGTTTTGGGGTCGTAGAAGTGGTTTCCGCACTGCAACGCGCCCAAAAAGTCCAGCATGCCTTAGCCTTCGTTGTATCGTTGATACAGATAATGGTTCCTCCCGGATTTTATTGATCTCGGTGCGTATTTCTGTTGCTGTTTTCTTCCTAGAACGCTTGCTAATGGTGATGATATGCAGATCTTCGGTTTTCATCGTAACTGTAGGTCGTCCTGACCTCGGTTTATCCTTAAAACCGCTGGTACTATAGTAACGCTGTATGGTCCTCTGAACTGCTCCTTTGGATATCTTCAGTTTTGTGGCGATTTCTCTTTGCGAATGACACGTGTATGTACAAGATTTGCATTCGTGAAAAATTTATAACTCGAGAGTTTTATGACATTACGATGGTAAAGAAGTGCCTAAGCATTGGATCGATTGGCTTCAAATTTGGAAATGAAGGTTTGGAGTAGATTAGCGATAAGTATTTTTTTAAGACTGAAAATAACAGTCAACAAATGTATGGTCAAAAATCAAAAAGTCGAAGTTTCTCAAAAACAAACCGATAGTTTTTTAAATATATTTTTAAACTAAAATACGAAAATGTTTATATTTATAAAAAACCCGCTTTAACGATTTTCAAATAAAACTTTGAAAACAGATTCTTTGGATACATGAGCAAATTCGTATGTTTCTAGAAATATTGGAATCCAAGAAAAAGGCCCCACTGTCACTAAACCAAACATAAAATTTACGTATTTAATTTTTACCAAGAAGAAATTAATAATAATGACAATCATTATTTTTTCTTCACTTCATCTTTCATTTTTCTTTCTTGGAATTGGAATACTCGTCTCGTACACACAAATACGAATTACTACATTGCTAGTTCTTTTATGGAGTGGTGAAGGTAGAGACTTAACTTCACATTTCCTTTTCCGTTCTTTAATATAGTCGTTAAAATGTGCTCTTCGTATAGAAACTTTCTTTTATGATGAAATTAACATATTATTTTATTTATAAGAGCGAATTAGTTCTTCTTACTTTTGGTTTGTTGTTTGTTGTTTTTTTTTTGTCATTATTTAACTTTGTTTTCAGTATTTTAAATTAACAAAAAATACATAGAAGATTATCCAATTTGTTTAGTTAATTGCAATGTTAAACATACAAAAACTTGTATTTCTTTTACCTTGATCATAAGCATCCATCAATACCTTCTGCTAATCAAATTGTAATCATCACACTTTAGAAAATAACATTTCAATTGCTTGCTGAGCTCATGGAGAATGTTTGCAGATACAAAATTCCAATCAATATAAATGCGGATGTTTGTAGGTATGTTTATTATTATAAATTGCCTAGACAAACCATAATCAACACCTTACTTCTATACACTGCGGATCGCTTGCCCAGGTACACCTTGTTGCGTTTTAGCACTTTTTAAACGTAGTTTTTTTTTTTACATTACATTTCACACTACTCATTTTGATATTTAATAAAACCAGTATTTGTGACTGGATATATTTGGTAACTTTCTTAAGGGCTTGAAAATTGACGTTAACCTTTTCTATCACGTGACCCCAAACAAAAATCTTAAGCTGTTAGATAAAAAAAAACTTCGGGAACCATTTTTATGGTCACTCTTGGAAAACAAGAAACAACACGGGCAGGAAATGTGGCTTCCGAAATTGTGATTATTTCATTACTTGTGTAAAAAGTAAGGCATTTTGTATCGTTACTTCCCAACCCGTCTGTCGATTTGTCTTGCTTAATACTTTGACAAAATACTAATAACGATTTGTTGGTAAGATACAAAATATTTACGTCAATATATTTCTCTGTTCTCCTAATAATTGATTCGAAAAACCATTTCTTATCAGGTCAGATTTCAGATGTTTTTTTGTAAAAAATGTTAATTCGATTTTTAGCAAAACTTTACAAGATAGAGCGTCAATCTTTTTTGCAAACAATTTTTGAGATAAGGTCATTTTTTGTTGGGAATTTTTTGATTTATTAAAAAAAGAGTGAATTTTTGTTTTTAATTATATCCTGGGCGATTTTAATGCCAAGCTAGGAAGGGAAGACATCTTTGGTGGAATAATCGGGATGAACAGCATGCACGATAAAACTTCCGACAACGGATTCAGGCTCATAGATTTTGCTGCGGGGCGAAACGTCATGGTAGCCAGTACGCGTTTTCCACACCTCAACATCCACAAAGGAACTTGGACTTCTCCAGATCAATCTACCGTCAACCAGATTGACCATATTGCGATTGACGCCAGACACGCTTCCAGCATTATGGATGTACGAACTTTCCAAAGAGCTAACATCGACTCGGACCACTACCTCGTTGTAGCCAAGGTAGCACTTCGGATTTCCAGACCCAAGGCAAAACAGGGAGGTGCTGGGAGAAGGTACAACGTCGAACGGCTACCTCGCCATTCTTTTCCATATGTGCTACAAGTAACCTCTCTCTAAGTTCTCTGCCGCCAACACAATGTATCGAAAACCAGTGGCAACATTGCCAAGATGCAATCAGAGAAGCCGCCTCTGATGTGCTGAGTTTCAAGCAGCCACCAACAAGGAACCCCTGGTTTGATGAGGAATGTCGGCAGGCAAATGCAGCTAAACAACAAGCACGCAAAGCGGCGCTGCATAAAAGGACGAGAGCTGCTCGTGAGCTCTATGAGCAGAAGAGGCGAGAGGAACGCCAACTTTTCAGAAGGAAAAAGAGAGGGCATGAGAAGCGTGCGGTCGAAGATGTTGAGAGGTATAAAAGCAGGAATGAGGTTCGAAAGTTTTATGAACAGGTGAAACGAAATTCACAGGTACATAAACCTAGAACCGAAGGCTTCAAAGACGAAAGTGCAAACATCATAGTGGATTCGCAGTCAATGCTGAGGATATGGAAGGACCACTTTTGCAGACGGTATAACGGCGACGACGAACCGAATTCCGCTGTCAGGCAGGATTATCCATTCAACATAGACGACGAAAGCCAACAATCCCGTCCTCCCGACTTAGACTAAGTAAAGATTGCCATATTTAAGCTGAAGTCTAATAAAGCCGCTGGAGCGGATGGCTTGAATGCCGTGCTCTTTAAAGCAGCTGGAGATAAGTTGGTTAGGAGCATGCACCAACTTATCTGTAAGATGAATGGAACCTCAGTATTGTTTGCCCGATCCTAAAAAAAAGGAGGCCTTCTAAACTGCACCAACTACAGAGGAATCAGTCTACTTAACAGCGCCTACAAAATCTTCTCTGCCGTAATATGTGAACGCCTAAAGCCCATCGTCAACAACCTTATAGGTCCTTATCAGTGTGGTTTTAGACCAGGAAAGTCCACAGTCGATCAAATATTCACATTACGCAGATCCAGGAGAAAGCCCAAGAACACCAAATCGACAACCACCATCTTTTCATCGATTTCAAGGCCGCATATGACAGCATATACAGGGACGAGCTGTATAGAGCCATGTCTAGTTTTGGCATCAATATCAAACTAGTGCATGGAGAATTCACGCTGCTCCATAAAGGTTGGAAACAACCTAACAGAACATTTCGATGTCGAAAAAGTTTTAGACAAGGTGATGCGCTGTCATGTGATTTTTTTAACATCGTGCTTGAGAGAATAGTGCAGACCTCACACGTCAACTCTAGATTCACTATCTTTTAAAAGTCTGTCCAATTACTAGCACATGCTGATGACATTGACATAACTGGAGGAACTTAGCGTGATGTAAATGGGGCTTTTGTGAGTATTGAGGCAGAGGTGGCAAAAATGAGTATAACGGTTAATGAGGGCAAAACAAAGTACATGCTGTCGTCAAGAAAGGACATACAACACCGACGTCTTGGTCAAGACGTCACAATCGACAAACGTAACTTTGAGGTAGTCAAGGACTTCGTCTACCTAGGCTCCGCTGTAAACTCAGAAAACAACACCAGCGCTAAGATCAAAGGCAGAATAACTCTTGCTAACCGCTGTTTCTTTCGGCTAAGATATCAATTGAGTGGTAAAGTCCTCTCTCGATGGACCAAAGTGTTGCTATATAAGACCCTTATCATCCCCGCCCTGCTATACGGTGCAGAAGCATGGACTATGACAAAAGCGGATGAAAGCACTTTGGGTCCCGTATGCATCGAAGGGGAGTGGAGAGAAGATGGAACGACGAGCTGTACGGGCTGTAAAGCGACGACTTAGCCAAAAGGTAAAAGTCCAACGACTAAGATGGCTGGGTCACGTAGAGCCCATGGAAACCAATGCTCCGGCCCGGAAAGTCTTCGAATCCACACCCACCGTACAGCGCAGTAGAGGAAGACCGCGGATCAGATGGCGCGCACAAGTGCAAGGTGACCTCACCCAACTTGAAGCTCGAAACTGGAGACATCTAGCTAGGGACCGAGCTAGATGGAGAAGTTTGTTGGGTGAGGCCCTAGGTCACACAGGACTGTAGCGCCACTTTAAGTAAGTAAGTAAGATTCTAGGGACCTTGAAACGTCGAGAAATGTCAAAATGTTTAGTTCTACAAATCGGACCGATTACAATTACTTCCTAAGGGAATTAATAAAGTAGCTTTTATGTGTGAAATGTATAAAAACAAAAGTCTTAAATGTCACATCTGTTCAATAGCCGCCTATTCGAAATGAAACCTCTTATTGGCAATCTCTTATAGTACCCGTAGCGTGATAGTTAGTGCGTTGGACTGTCGTGCAAGGTCTTGGGTTCAATCCCTGCCTGTGTCACCTAACTTTTTTCACAGGTACTGCCTCTTGCGAGGAATTGGTAAATCCTCTAAGGGTAATTTTTGTCATGAAAAAGTGCTTTCTCAAATTAGCCGTTCGGATTGCGCATAGAAACAGTAGATCCCCTCCATCCCTGACAACAGTACTCGCACACAGGAATGGTTGAGAGTTGTAAGTCACTAGGCCCTGGTTCTTCATGGACTGTTGCGCCACCTAATTTATTTTTTATTGGAAAACTCTTAACTTAGTGTTATTAAAAATTGCATTATTTTATGTTTTTTATTATATTTCAAATAATTGATACACTAGAATTGTTTAGACAGCAGATCCGTTACAAGAGCAAAACTTATTTTTGTCCTTTTCTGTTGAAAGGCGTTTTAGCATATATGGTTCAACGTTTCTTTCAGATTTTTTTAAGACACGTGAAATCTACCAACCTATGAAAAAATACAAATATTTCAATTGAAAATTGAAGAAAAGGATTATAGAGTTGGAAAACCATCACGAATTTAGAAAGCCTCAAAAAACCTTGAACTATATCAATATCTTAAAAACCTGACGGAATACATTAGTTTTGAAGTCAGATTTGAATTAAGGCCATTAAAACCCATTGGAAAAGTACAATTTTATTGCCAAGAAGAAAACCTTTCCGACCAATGTTATAAATCTAAAAAAAAGATAACTTTTTTAGAACTTCTAGGATTCGAGATATATACCTTTTTTGGACTAATACTGCTAAAATGTGTAAACAAAAAAGACTGGCCTTACAAACACTTTGTTTAAAATATCATCTCGAATTTTTAAAAAACAAAATTAATTGTATTTAAATTAAATATTGAAAATCTGAAGTGTTATTAAATTTAAACTGTCGAAAAGTTTCAGAAATGTTTACCAAGTGACCCTGTGACTTTATTTAAAAGAACCGCATTGTATAGTGTAAATTGATATTGCCTTTTGGTCTTGAAAAAAAAATATTCATATTGAAAAGTGATTACTCCATACTTTTCTTATTAGAAGATAAACACCATGAAATATTAACAATTTATTTTTATACCGAAGTTCGTGTCTATTCATTTACTTCCTTAAGCTTAAAAATAAACGAAAAAAATAGCAGCTTAAATGTCTTCCCTTTTGAAGCTGCGGGTAGCTAAATCATAAATAATTGGTAGAATCATCCCACCTACCTCGAAATTGTTTTTTTTTTTATTCTTTTCGTTTGTAATTTTACTTAAAAGTTAACCAACTTTAATTGGTTTTTAAAAATAGAACCGGGTTTCCTGATTGAGATAAGAAAGTTAAATTTTAAGCCTTTGGATTGAACTTAAAAAAGAAAAACGCCTCAATTGTACAAAGACGAAATATGAAGAAATTTTATACCAAATTGTTTAAAACAAAAAAATGTCAGAATAACAACTTATTATATTATCACAGTTAGCTTAAGGCGAATCTATAATTATTATCTAATCCCCAAAGTCTGATACGGCAATTAGTTATTTATCACCAAAAAAAAAACACATATATTGGTCATTAGACAATATTAATTACGAAATACAAAACTGACAGAAAAGAACAAGAATAACATAATAATAGGCAATATTTATTTAATTTTTTTATTTTGCGTCTAATGTTATTGTGTATGAACAAAAATGAAGTTTTTTTCCAAATGATTAAGTGACCATATTATATATTTAATGAGTAAAATGGTAATGAGACGAATGCGGATTTTAACCATTCCCATATACCTATCTACATGTGTTTTGTGAACCTTCTAGAGAAGGGGACAAAATGATATCTTAACAATAAACCATTGTTTAGAAAAATTTGTTAAGAACATTTTTATGAATACAATGTAATTAGGTATGGGTTTTGTTAGAACATTCTTTTTTCTGTTTGTTTTTTTTGTTATTTATTTATTAATGATTTTCATTTTTATCAAGCATAAAATTAAAATAATAATAATTATGTGTTGAAGTTGAAGACTTTTGTAGAAAAGAGAATAGATTTTAAATGAGAATCATCATCTTGACAGTTGACAGGGGAATTACATTGGAATTAGAATGGGATTACCATCATCAATTTCACAGGATTTTTGTTCTTGTTCTAGTTTGGATTCAATAAACATTCTCGAATCATTATATTTTTTTAAATAGTCTTCACAATATAAAATTTGTCGTAGTTTGCGCATGGTCAATAAACAGAATTCGTTCTTTTCTTGCTAACGGTCAAACAGTAACTTTTTAGATCAGCACGTTTTCTTTTTCTACTATAAAGGGTGGTTAAATTTTACGGTCCAATGTTGAATGTTTACCACATCTAATCGTCAATTTTTGTTTGCATTTAATTTGAAATTTATCAATTTCAGACTTACTCAAGTTGTTCCATGGAAAGATACACAATCGAGTAATGCGGCTTCACAATCATTCAGTCTTCTTTGGAAAATAGACTTTCAAATCAAAATGCATGTCGTATACTTGGTGATTTCAACGACATCTCCTTCAAAAAGAGATTGAGGGAGATAAAACCGGGACCAAATGCCTTCGAGGAAATCAACCGCCTCATCGGTAGGAGAAAACCATTGTCGGAAGTCATGATGAGCAACAACATCGAGCTAACTTCAACGAATGACAAAGTGGAAGCTTTTGCCAAACACTTTGAACAGAGTTTCACTCCAAAACCATCAACGGACCAAGCCTTCTTGAACGAAATAGAAACCTCCATCCAGTTGATTCAACAGCCAAACATTAAAGTTCAATTTGACGACAACTGCAAAACCGATGAACCAGCTAATACCCATAAATTCTGCAATCCTGAGGAGATAGCTGAGATCATTAACAACTTGCAGCCGAAGAAGTCAACTGGAATGGACGGGATTTCCAACTATATCCTGAAAAGACTTCAAGTTTTTATGATAATCTTGACTATTATCATAAATAACTGCATCAACAACGGCTACTTTCCAAAAAAGTGGAAGACAGCTAAAGTAGTGGCAATTCCGAAGAAACGCAGGACAAATATGATCTCCAACTACAGGTTTGTCTCACTCCTCAACAACATCAGCAAAATTCTGGAAAGTCATTTTAAGGAGACTGAAGAAATTCTGCAACGAGCATAGCATCATCCCCCACATGCAGTTTGGATTCCGACAGGCTCACTCAACGATCCATCCACTTCTAAAGTTTCAGTCCGACGTCACCGCTTTTCTCAATAACCACCGAGCCACAGTTGGATGCTTTCTGGATGTCGAGAAAGCTTTCGACAGCGTATGGATTGAGGCCCTCATCCATAAGCTCCGAATTTTTAATATCCCACAGCCAATAATACATTTGTTTTTCTTTTCTTTCTTTCAGAAACTTCTTCGTAGAAATAGATAGTTGCAAGTCAACGATTAGAGACGTAAAGGCTGGAATCGCCCAAGGATCGAAACTTGGACCGTTCCTCTACAGCCTGATGACATCTGAAAAGCCAGTGCCAACGGATTGTGAGAACCTGCTGTTTGCGGATGACTCACTCACCTATTCGTCCTCCATGTTTCATACGATCGCAGCCCGAAGAGTAGGAGCACACATATGCAGACTTAACGAGTACTACCAGAAGTGGGGAATAAGGATAAATACCTCCAAGTCGGAACTGGTATGCTTCCGGAGACCTGTCACCAATAACAGCCGCTGTAAATCGGCGGCAGTGGCCCGAAACCTTGTTCTGACGTTCCCGGATGGATCAAGGATTAAAGCCAAGAAGAACGCCAAATACCTGGGAATACACTTCAATGAGCTGCTGCGCTTCAACCCTCACTCTAAGGCTGTGATAACAAAAGCCAACATCGAGTTCATCCTCTCTTGAAGAAGAAAACTGGATTAAGTAAACCAACGAAAATGTTGATATACAAACAACTGCTAAGACCGGTTATCATCTACGGTTTTCCGATATGGTTCACCATATCAAAAACTGCAATGGAAAAACTTAAAGTCTTCGAGAGGATGATACAAAGGATATGCACCGATCTACAATTCGACCGTCAACGACAGAAGCTCTATAGTCATCGTAGAGTCTACGAAGAAGCCACTTGACCAATTCCTTGCACAGGCAGTAAGGAAGATAATCACCAAAGTCGCCAGCCACACATTAATGAGAAGGATGACCAATCAGGAACGACACCCGGACCCGAGATACCTTTGTGGTATGGATATCTTGGACAAAATCCCCACTGACGACGACGACTTCTTCTTCTATGCTGGCCTGGAGCCACGTGCCTTATAAATAAAAGAGTGTTACTGACAATTGCTGAAGTTATAACCACATAATTTTTGTGAGAAATGAACAAAAAAAATAAAAACAATAAAAAGCAGCCATCTATCACACAAATATTTGAAACTCTAGGACTTGACATTATTGACGTATGGAAGACTGCATCTTTGCCTTCAGTGACAATACAACGTGTAAAACAACAAATGAAAAGTATCTATGATAAATATTTGCATTTTTTGAGATAACCTAAATCGAAACAAAATGAAAGCTATAAAAACAACTTACAAGACTGGAAGAATAAATCTCTTAATAAATTATTTGATATTTGTTCGTGCAAGTGCGTAAATTTAAATAAGTGTGTTTGTCCAAGAGATAACACAGTTCCCCTGCTAGAAAGATCTTTTCTTTTAGATCAAAAAATGACAGAAAAATGGCTATATGCGGGTGGACTTTTTGGAAACCAAAAAAATAAAGCAAAAAAGTTTGAGAAAAAAAATTAAGTGAGAAGGTACTAACACAAGAATATTTGACGACATCATCAATTAGCACAAGAATTAGATCAAGATCTCAATCAAAACCTCCAGTTTGCCCACCTACTGATTATGATAATGAACCACAGCTAAGTACTTCTTCAAAATGCCAAGAAATTCCTGTAAAAAATCGATTATGTCTTCCAAATTTGGCAAAAGTTTGTGATCAATACGGCATTTCGGATCGATCAGCAGCAGCAGTTGCGAGTGCAGTCTTACAGGATGTTGGCTAGGTAACCCCAGGAAATGTCAAAAACGTCATAGATAGAAGTAAAGTTCGTAGGGCCAGAAAACGACAAAGAGAAGTTATCCCAACTAAAAACTGTCTTTCGAACATTGAAAGCATTTACATATTTCGATGAAAGAAAAGACCGACATTGGTTTGTGAAAAACGAGGCCAACGATTTTACAGAGTGACTAAAGTAATGGAACGTATTTCACTAATAACGGAGCCAGGTTCAAACTACCTAGAACCTCTTACCATATTCTCTGGAAAAGGCAAAACTATAGCGGAATCTATTAACACCTTTCTTGCGGACAGAGAACTGGATTTAAGTAAAATGTCTGTTGTTGGTTGCGATGGTACTGCTACCAATTCTGGTGGGAAAAGTGGGGTTATCCGGCTATTGGAGTTGAAGCTGGGGAGACCACTGCAATGGTTCATATGCCAACTACATGCTTATGAATTTTATTATAGTTATTTATTTATTAAATTGGATGGAGCTACATTAGGACCTCAAATCTATTCAGGACGCATTGTTATTGAGTTTTTACCAATTCCAGGAAATCTACCTGCTTTAAGATATTTTAAGTACGGATCAAAAATATTTGTTCCAAATGTGTGACGCTATAAGTAAAAAATCCTGTCCTAGAAATCCCTCCAACAGTAACCCAGGAAAAATGGCACACTCTGGGTGGTTGACAAATGCCAATAGAATTTTAAGGCTTTATATTGCCACATCTAATACAAGTGAAAACTTACAAATACTTGCAGAATACATTGTAAAGGTGTATGGCGTATGTGTTTTTTGTCCATATAAAGCTAATAATATCAATAATTTTTGTGTGTTTTATTTCATAAACGAATAAGTATGAACTTGTGGATGAATATAAATCAAACGAAAAAAAGCACAAAGGGCTATCCTAATTATTTTTTTTTAATGTAGAATTATTAAAATTACAAACTCGCAACAAAATTACAAAAGAGATATTCGAATTTAACAACAGCAACTTTTTTTATTTCTCCATACAATGACGCTCCACCCTATATTGCTGCTGTTCGTTATAAAGTGGCTGAAGAAATTGCGTCTCTATGCTCATCGTTGATGAACATTATGCATAAAGATTTGCATTTACACTATTACAAGTGCCAATTAACACAAGAACTAAAGCATCTTGATCTTGAAATGGTCGGAATGGTGGCAAGAAATAGTAACAGTGAAGCCAGTCAAGTTAGCATCTTTAACGACTTTGTTTTTGCATAATTAATGGAATCGCTCGAAACATGGGCCTAGACCATATATGTATGTATATATTTCTGCAATCCAATCAATATGGTTTTCAAAAAGGTAAAAATACGGGAAGACTTCTTGACGAATTCTGTAATACTATTAACATGAGTCTTAATAAAAACCATCACGTATTGGTTATGTTCGTGGACTTCAGCAAGGCATTTGACACGTTGAGTCAAACTAAACTTTTGGATATCCTTTACAGAATTGGCATTAGGGGAACTTTATAGAAATGGATTCAGAGCTATCTCATAGGAAGAACATTTAGAGTTAAGGTTGGAAGTTCATGGAGTAAAGAAAGAAGTTGCACACATGGTGTACCACAAGGATCAAAACTGGGTCCAGTCCTTTTTATACTGTTTACGGATGCACTCTGGATTTTTAAGAAAAGCACAGTTTTTGCATATGCAGACGATATAGGTATTGTTGTCAGACACATGTGTCTTGAAACCGCTATTTCTACGTTGCAACAGGAGTTTGATGAAGTCACTCGATAGTTCCACGATTTTGGATTAGTTATCAACGCAACCAAAACAAAAATTATGCACATTCGTGCAGCAAGTAGACAAAAAGAAACATCAACATTTTCATTCAAAACCCTGAATGTCCGACCTCAAGAAAAAGTGATGCCATTGAATTAGTTCAATCAATCAAATGCCTTGGAGTTACAATAGATGAACACTTTCTGTGGCACGAGCATATTACTATCGTAAGGCAAAGTATGAGGAGTGCTATGTTTACGTTATTTCATCTGGAAATATATTCAACAAAAGATGTTCAAAAACAGCTTTACTATTCCCTTGTTGAATCTCGATTAAGATATGGAGTATTAGCTTGGGGAAATGCCGCAAAACCGCATACAGATAAACTTTCTAATCTACAGAGGAGAATTGTAAACATCATTAATAAAAACCATCTACATTTGAAGTGCCTGAATGTCGAAAATATATTTAGGATGAAAGCAGTTCTTGAATACAATGATGATTTAAGATTCCAGCGACCTATTTCACATGGTGTAAATACTAGAAGACGAGCGCTAGGTTTACTTGAAATACCGATGACATACAAAAACTACGGATAACGACAACTTAACTACAGTAGCGAGCAAAAAAAATGCAAACAGTCACACCAAAATCAATTATTATTGCTTTATCTTTCGTAACGGTAAAATTTTGTTTTTCCGTTTCGGATATGTGTACTCATTGTGTATGCATTCTGTTTATAATAGCAATATGTAATTGGTCTCTCTCTAGTGTTGTCAAATTTACATTTAGTTAGAAAGACATAATTTTACTGAGAGCAAAAAAAATGCAAATGGCAAATATGACTAGGAAGTTAGGTACATAAAATTTATTCTTTGGTTTCAATTAATTAGAATATGCAATTAATAGAAGCAACTATCGATTGGATGCAAAAAAGCAATAATTAACGCTGCTAACAACGGAAGATTGATGCAGGATATCGCTTTGGAGTTTTGTGTAGCAACATCAACAATATCGCGTATTATATCCCGATATCGGGAACAAGGGGACATCAATCGCAAAGTGGGAAGTGGCCGTCCACGCAAAACAACTT
This sequence comes from Eupeodes corollae, assembly GCF_945859685.1. NCBI lineage: Eukaryota > Metazoa > Arthropoda > Insecta > Diptera > Syrphidae > Eupeodes > Eupeodes corollae. The sequence continues at coordinate 67,881,917 of NC_079148.1, read as the reverse complement.
CCAGATTAGATCGTGAGATCATAAGGCAGGTTAAAGTTAATCCCTTTAAAACTGCAGTGGAAGTTACTCAGGACATGAATGAACATTTTGATGTTAACGTAGGGGTACACACAGTTAGGCGACGATTAGTGGAGTCAAAACTGTATGCAAGACGACCAGCTAGAAAACCATACATCAGTTCCATCAATAGAAAGAAACGGCTAGATTTTGCAAAGCGCCATATGCATTGGACAAGTGAGCAATGGACAAGAGTTTTATGGAGTGATGAGAGCAAGTTCAACTTGTTCTCGTCAGATGGCATTAGGTACGTGCGAAGGCCCCCGGGACAAAGGTACAGCCCTAGATATCAAGTTCCGACAATTAAACATGGAGGAGGGTCAGTAATGGTGTGGGGTAAGCAATTTTAAATATTTATGAAATCAAATTTGTAGTTGGGCTTTTTCAAAGGCTCATTTTCTCGTCAAGTCGTGGGCCCGATTTGTCAAGTAAGCGGCCGGATGAATGCCCAAATGTATAAGGGCATTTTGGAAGACCATATGCTTCCACATTTGCTGACGAATATGCCTGAAAACAGCTTATTTCAACACGACAACGACCCAAAACACACCAGCCGTTTGGTAAGAAACTTCTTAGAAGAGAAGAGGGTTCATGTTTTGAACTGGCCAGCACAATCTCCCGACCTCAATCCCATAGAGAATTTATGGGATCGTGCAGATCGGGAGATAAGAAAGCGAAATCATTCAAATTGTACCGAGTTGATGGAACAAATAAGGACTGAATGGGAACAAATACCTGCGAGCTATTTGGTGTCGTTGATTGACTCAATGCCTAAAAGGTTACGCGCCGTTATTGCCAATAAAGGTTTCGCAACAAAATATTAAAATATTTAAGTACAAAATTTCTTCAAATAAGATGAATAAATCCGTTATTTTTAAAATTTTCCACGAATTTGCATTTTTTTTGCTTGGCTTAAAATCCAAGTTTAGGAACATTTTTTACAATAACTATTTTCATGGAGTAAGATTGGGTAAAATTCAAATCTGTTTAAGGAAAAAAATTAATTTGAACATTTTATGCTAAATTTCAAAGTATTATAATTTAAAATAACTTAGTTCTTGCTAAAGATTGTACCATACTTTTTCGGTTGCATTTTTTTTGCTCGGTACTGTATACGATACCATCAATTATGAACCAACTTCCAACAAATCTTAAAAATATTCGTGACTTTAAAAAACGTAAAAAAAATGTATTTTTATTGTATTTGTATTTGTATTTGTATTTGTATTTGTATTTGTATTTGTATTTGTATTTGTATTTGTATTTGTATTTGTATTTGTATTTGTATTTGTATTTGTATTTGTATTTGTATTTGTATTTGTATTTGTATTTGTATTTGTATTTGTATTTGTATTTGTATTTGTATTTGTATTTGTATTTGTATTTGTATTTGTATTTGTATTTGTATTTGTATTTGTATTTGTATTTGTATTTGTATTTGTATTTGTATTTGTATTTGTATTTGTATTTGTATTTGTATTTGTATTTGTATTTGTATTTGTATTTGTATTTGTATTTGTATTTGTATTTGTATTTGTATTTGTATTTGTATTTGTATTTGTATTTGTATTTGTATTTGTATTTGTATTTGTATTTGTATTTGTATTTGTATTTGTATTTGTATTTGTATTTGTATTTGTATTTGTATTTGTATTTGTATTTGTATTTGTATTTGTATTTGTATTTGTATTTGTATTTGTATTTGTATTTGTATTTGTATTTGTATTTGTACTTGTATTTGTATTTGTATTTGTATTTGTATTTGTATTTGTATTTGTATTTGTATTTGTATTTGTATTTGTATTTGTATTTGTATTTGTATTTGTATTTGTATTTGTATTTGTGTTTGTATTTGTATTTGTATTTGTATTTGTATTTGTATTTGTATTTGTATTTGTATTTATATTTATATTTATATTTATATTTATATTTATATTTATATTTATATTTATATTTATATTTATAATTATATTTATTATATTTATATTTATTTTATTTATATTTATATTTATATTTATATTTTCATTAATATTTATATTTATATAATTGAACTGTCTACACAAAACAAAATTAACATTTATATACTATTTTTAGTGTTTAAGCTATTTGTTAAATATTCAATATTATGTTAACATTATTTTTAATCTTAAAAAAACTTCTTAAAACAAAAGTTTCAGAACATTTGCAGACCTTTTTTAAGCTTTATTAATCAATTACTTGTTCGACAGTCAAGAAATGACTTTGGAGAGATAGAATACAGAAATATAATAGCATCCTTGATTGTTAAGAAAAAATCTAAATATGCCAGAGTTTCCTATTCTCCTTGAAAGATGTGCACTACGTTTGAGTATATCCATTTTTCTACTCTCCCTGCGATGATGAAGGGCATGAGAAGAAAAATATTTGCGAGAATCTAAAACACAGAGCCTAGAGAGCGGGGCAAAAACAAAAAAATAATCTCAAAGAAAGAAAATAAATTATTAACACATATTCAAACTGTCAAAATTGAATAAAGTGAAAAATTAAATGAACAAACAAAACAAATCAAAATTTTCAAAATCCGAATAACTTGAGTACTAGTATTTTGTATTTTTTGTTCAAACCCTCTGCTAGTACAATTATAAACCTAAAGAAAAGAAGTTAAGAAGGGCTCGACGTAAAAAAGTTACAGGGGGAAATACCAAAAACTTTGTAAAACATAAGATAAATAGCTTGATCAATTTAAGTATGAAAACCCATCTTCAAACAACGGAAGTGGTCGCACCTCTTCCACCAAATGTTATCTTAAGCAAAATGAACTCCCTCAAACAATCGAAAATAAAAATGTATCTATCATTTGAACTTGTAAATATAAAAACTAGTGACATATGTGTCCCCACTGTTAAATACTCGTTCATTAACCTTTTTGACGTCAACAAGTTATTACAAATAACTCGTGTTTTATTAATAAGGGTTCTTTCTACTTTTTTTGTTTTCTTAACAAATATGTTAATAGAGGAGGATGTGACATGTGATAGCAAATAACGCTTAATGTTTTTTTTTCAACAATTGTTTAGCAATTGTATGTATTTATTAGTCAAACATGAATTGGAGACTCTGTTCAACAATACGTGATTAAATATTATAACATCTATTGATCGATGTCTTTTCCAGCCCCTAGCCACTTAAACCTTATCTAACGTATTAATCGATACAATGTATAAATATTTCAGTCCCAAAACATGTCTTTTTTGTCATTCTGGATGAGGTACTTACAGGTTAAACTCTCCGCCCACCATTAGTCTGTTGTCTATCTCTAACATGGCAAATCTGTTCGAAGGACCAAAAAGTATCTAATCATCGAAATAGTGTGGGGACATGATTTGTATCAACTATTGACTTAAGATCTGCCTTTTATATTTCTCGTTCCCATACTAATTTTTTCGAAAATTGGTCACGAGATCTTGAAGTTTGCAAAGATTTGTCACCTCTAACCCAAACATTATTTGAACTTGTAAAACACATAATGACTCATATTATATCCGGAATTTATTCCACAATTAAATCATCCATTTTAAGGCTCTTAAATTAATGCGTACCATCAAACAACACCAAATTATGAATATACAACAAATATCAAATAAAAAAACAATCAACGCATCCAACCGAACAAAATTTCATGATCCAACACTTTCCTCTTTTACGATGATGGTGCTGTAATAATTTGATGTGACGAAACGATGAGTGACATTTCATGTGCAATCAATTTCATTTAAAATAAAACAAAAACAAAAAAACAAAGACAAAAACATTTTTCGAAAAACGAAAGCGGAAGATCAAATTATATATTCACTGTCAACTTTATATGACATATATACATATATATGCACAACATATGTAACATATACGGTAATTTTATATGGAATTTCATTTCGAATCACCCATCAAGTGTGATATTCTTCGGATACAATAATTCCAAACCGATTAACATGGGCTGATATATACCTACGTATAAGAGACTTGGTGACATGGATGGGTGCCAGTGACACATCAAGTTGACTTTCATAATGTTTTGAGATGAAAGAGAGAGGTAGGTAGGTATAATCTAGATAGGAGAGTTGAGTTGAAAATGGAATTCCTTTCACCACCCACACTATACAGACCGGAAGAGAACTTTTAAAAGTGTCATCTGAATGAAGTTCCCTTTTTTGTTCATTCTTTTCCTTTTTGTGTTGTTTTTTTCTTTTACTTCTTTTTACATAAAGTAAACAAATTCACTTGAATCCTCGAGAAACAAAAGGAACGGCTGCTGAGGCTTCTTAGAATGGGGTTACAACAGAAAAGATGCACTCCATTGCAATAGAAAGTATCAACTTAAGTTGAAGTATACACTCTTCCAAGGGGACAGGAACAGCAAAAGACGGTAATCTTAACAACACTAAACTGTATCCTATAGTTTGTACGAGTATAGTGATTCACCTAATAGTGAAGATAAAGAAGCATCATAGTTCCTCGAGAAGCTACCACCGTCAACTGACGTACTCTTACCGTACACTATAGACAGACAAGGCAGAGGCATGGCTTGTTCAATGGGCTTGGCTTATATCCACTTACTATTATACAGTCTACGAGTACACTACCTGGCGGATGTGTACAGGGTGTCCCACGGGAACCGGATCAAAAACAAATGAATGTAACTCCAAAAGTTAAAGTCTTAAATTTTTTAATTAATATCAGAAGGTGGGGAATTAAATGTCATTTCAAGTTTTAAAAATAACGCCGGACAAATGGTGCCTATCTTGTTCGTAACAGGTGGCAAGTCGGTCCAAGAAGTTTCGGTGGACGCGCTCCAGTAGGTCTTGTTCAATTGACGCTACTTCAGAGTTATTGCTTCGACTCTTAAACGTGTGATTTTGGGTATCCCCAAAGGAAAAAGTCACACGTCGTCAAGTCAGAGGACCTCGGGGGCCATTGCACGTCCCCAGAGCGTGACACAAGGCGGTTGGGGAACATCTCGCGCAAGAGGGCGATTGTGGTTCTGGAAGTGTGAGGGGGGACCCATCTTGCTGAAACCAAACAACTGCTTAGTTGACAATTCGTCTTCTTCTGCGTAATTGAGGTCTCAAAAAGTTATTTATCATGTCCATGTAGCGGATAGAATTGACGGTGACTGTGTTTCCTTCTTCTTCAAAAAAAAATAGGGACCGATGATAAATTTTCTTGACATTGCACACCACACAGTTACTTTAGGGCAATGCGAATGAGGAACGCTGTGCGTAATCAGTAGGTTGCAACTTCTGAACGATTGGCAACTTGTACGCATGAAACTTTAAATTATGCTTGATAATTTGACTCACTGAAGAGGATGAAATGTGCAGTCATTGAGCTCGCTTGTGCACGGAACGGCCAGGGCTCTGGAGAACAGCTACCCTCACTCGGTCAACGTTTTGTTCAATTGCAGCTGTCCGTACGGGGTAAGGTGGTTTCTTTTTCGTTGAAATGGCGATCTCAAGGCAACCTAGCCTGAGATCCAATTAGCGCTGTAGTGCCCGTACTCCGAAAAAGAAGTTACCCATCTCATAATTGTGTTTCTTGAAGGAACAGTACCGTGACGTCCAATGTTGAATCTGATTCGGAAAGCCCGCTGCACTGCCACCACCGATTCATTGTTTTTAATAAATTCTTCCATTGCGAAGACACGATGAACCGCTTCCCAACGATCCATTGTGGTAACTAAACGGCACTACCTGAGGTTTCTAACGAGCCCATCCCCACCTCGCTCGACCGCACCAGTGGAGAGAAAGGCCCCCCTACTTTTCGTCCGGTTCCCGTGGGACACCCTGTTTATGTATATCATCTATCTGCTTCAAACAACGGATGTAAAAAATGAATACCGAAATTAACTGAGGAGAGAATAAGCATAGGCACGATGAAACAAAAATTAATAGTAAAAAAAAACATATTTGCTCTGTGGGTTATGAAAGCAGATACAGTTTTGTTCCTAAGAGGCTTATATAGACCGGATTTTTACAAACAATCTAACGTATTTAATGCAAGTTCATTTATTTTATGTAGAAGAAAATCCTATACCAACTTCATTATAATTATGAAACACAAACTTTACAAAGCCACCTTTAAACATATGCTTTCAGTTGATTATGCTCAAAGTAGCAACATAAAAAATTCTTCCTCATTTAAAATTTTTCATAACTTTTAAAGCTTTTGTCTTCTCTATCAGAGATATAACTCGTTCGAATTGGACAAGTTTAAATTACTAAGGTAAGGATCAGTTATTGTCTTCTACTTTAGGGACCCTTGAAATTATTTGAGTGACTTTAACTACAAAGATTTTAAAAACAAGAAAATTAAAAGAGAACAATCTGAATTTAGAGGAGGATCAACAACAGACCACTTACAGACAATAAATTAGCTTATTGAAAAATGCAATGAATTTAGACTTCCGTTTATACTAAAGCATTCTTCTCATGCAACAGGTTCTTCAGCAGAAACTGGGAATTGAATTCTTAGAAACCCTTTATAGGGTTTGGTATTACAGGAGCAATGAGAACCACTCATACTGTAAGAAAGAGAAATACTAAATCTTTTACCTTTGGACTTTCTACAAATAGCACCTTACGGCTCTGGCAGAGCATCGATATGAAATCAAAATCGATTTGGCTTAAAATTCATTTTCCTGTATTTTCGCCAGGAAGAAGTTTAATCTCTTTCTTTTAGCAAATTACAGTGATACAGACCAGCGTGCTGGGCAACTAGAAAGGAAAGGGCTCCCACCACTGATCCTGACATCGTGCTATATGCTGCATGACGGACCAGAAGGGCCTCCCGCTAACATCACAAGCCAGCTTGTAATGAAAGCTGCCTCTGGGAGATGGGACGTGGTACTAGGCTGTGATACAAACTCACATCACACCCAATGGGGTAGTACCGACATCAACAATAAAGGTGATTCTCTTTTTGTAATTTATAATAGACCATAATCTTTTAGTGTAGTACCCGTGGCATGATGGTTAGTGCGTTGGACTGTCATGCCAGAGGTCTTGGGTTCGATCCCTGCCTATGCCACCAAAAGTCTTTTCACGGGTACTGCCTTTTGCGAGGATTTGACAAATTCTCCAAGAGTAACTCTTGTCATGAAAAAGTGCTTCTCGAATTAGCCGTTCGGATTCGGCATATAAACTGTAGGTCCCCTCCATTCCTGACAACATTACTCGCACACAGGAATGGTTGAGAGTTGTAAGTCACTAGGCCCTGGTTCTCAGGGCGCCACCCAATTTATTTATTTATTTATAATCTTTTAGCAGCAAACAGGGGTATCAAACCCACCTTTGTAACTAAAAATAGAAAAGAAGTGCTTGACGCTACCCTAACCAATAACTCAAGCACAATAGTAATAGATCAATGGAATATTCTTAAAGAGGAATTATTCTCGGACCATAAACTGATAGGCTTCTTGATACAAAATAAAGCAGCAACTCCAAAAGCCTTTAGGAATTTCAGGAAAACAAACTGGAATGTATTCTGTAGGGAAGTAGGACAGGGGATTCAAAACCCGGACACAATTCTAATTCAAGAACCCTCCGATATAGATATTGCGTCAGAAAAACTCAGAGTTGTGCTGGTGGACCACTGAAATAGGCAACTTAAGAAAAGAAACTAGAAGACTTTTCAACGTCGCCAAAGGAACTAGGAAAGAAGCTGATTGGGAACATTATAAGAGTTATTATAAGTCAAGGTATTTTTAAGGTCGAAACACAACGAGCAAACCGTAGCTCATGAATGGCCTACTGGGACGAAATAGAAAGTACAAATGTATCAGCAAGGCTCAGGAAAATTCTGACCAAGGATTCAGTCACTCTAGGATCTGTCAAAAAACCTACAGGCAGCTGGACTGAATCCAGTGGCGAAACGCTTGAGCTCCTTGTGATTACTCATTTTCCTGACTGCGTTGCTGATATCCGCAGTCCAGAAACAGAGTCTCATACAGAAACCCTAGTACCATCGGATATTATAACGGAAGAAAGGATAAAATGGGCCATTCACTCCTTTTCCCCGTACAAATCCCTTGGTCTAGACGGAATCTTCCCTATGATGCTTCGGAAGAGCATAAACCTTATCATCCCACCCATAGCCTTAAATGGGGGTATGTTCCCTTATCGTGGCGTAAGGTAAAGGTAGTTTTCACCCCTCAGGCTGGTAAACCTAACCATACTGAGGCCAAAGACTATATACCCATTAGTCTAACATCTTTTATTTTGAAAACTTTTGAAAGGCTAATTGATATACACATCCGAAGCACCCTGAAACCGGACTGTATATCGGAATTTCAACATGGCTACTGTCAGCGTCATAGAAAAATCGCTGAATTACAAGGAATACACCCTTGCACGTTCTTGGATATTGAGGGAGCCTTCAATAACGTGAAGAACGAAAAAGTGAAGCAAGCCTTAGACGACCACAAAGTCGAAAAGGCAATAACACAGTGGATAATGTGTATGCTCAGAAAGAGACAAATTAACTCTGAGCTAGCGGAAGAAAGTGTGAGAGTAACCACATCCAGGGGCAGACCTCAGGGTGGAGTTCTCTCACCGCTACTTTGGGTTCTTGTCATGAGTGGCATACTTTCTAAATTAAAATCAAGTGGATTAAGGATAATAGCCTACGCTGATGATCTTGCATTACTAGCGACATGCAAATCTTAGTCAAACTAAAGTCTGGATAAATAGTTCCATAGGACATGCCCAGATCCTTCATAAAGTTATGGGTCATAGTACTACAACAGACTATAAAATACCCGAAATTGATTTTCATAAACCATTCCGGGCTGCCATCCCAAGCAGAGAGGAAAAGATAGATAATACACCATACTCCAGTGAGTCGTCAATAGCTATCTATACCAATGGCTCTAAAATGGACACTGGTGTAGGGTCAGGCTTCTATTCTGAAGCTCTCAAGCTAACCACATCGCTTAGGCTTCCAAACTACAGTAGCGTCTTCCAAGCGGAGGTTCTGGCAGTGAATGATGGCGATACCACGAGCTGATATCACCTTTTACATTGATAGCCAAGCGACAATAAAAGCAACTACTGCAACTGAGGTAAAATCAAAGATTGTTTCATGCTGCCACGAATAGCTTAAGGTTCTTGGCGCACAGCACAACATTAGACTCTGCTGGGTCCTAGGCCGCAGCGATGTACTAGGCAACGAGAAAGCCGATGAATTAGCAAGATTAGAGTCAATGCTTGACGTAAGCCAAGCTCAGCTAGTTAGCACCCCTACCTGTTAAAGAAAGGTGGAACCTTCTTGACACCTGCGGCACTACAAGAAAGATCTGGCCCTGTTTTAAAAAAAACAAAGAACGGAAAGAATTATGCAGCTGCACAAGGAATCACTTCGATCTCTTGTGAGCATAATCACCGGACATAATATGTTAGGTTATCATATGAAAAAGATGAGAGTCAGTTCAAATGATCTATGCAGAGGATGCGGTTACGTGGAGGTGCATGAAGACACTCCGCACTTTCTGTGTCCCTGTCTGTCCGCACTCGCCCATCAAAGGAAGAAACTGCTTGGCAACTATTTCTTCGGGGATTTAGAAGAACTCTCTAGTAGGCCAGGTACGAACATTCTGAACTTCGTCAAAGCCTCTAAATGGCTTGACTAACTGAACAAATAGATTGTTCTTATTAGCTTGAGTAGCAATACTGACGGGTATCACAATGAATCCGTATTGATCTAAGTGTGACGGTAAAGACATCAACTGTCAGCCCCTCAACCTAACCTAGAGTTCATTTAGATTTAGTCTGATAAAAGTAATTCTTGAATTTCTTCGTGAGCTGTGATGTTCTCTTAAAAGAAAGCAATTGTTAACGGGTTGTGAAGGCATATGAACCTCAAAAGAAAATATCAGATCGATAAACCAAACCAAATTAATCATGTAAAAATATTTTAAATAGGTTTCTCGATCTTGTATTTATTATTAAGGATCTTAAATTTATGGTCTTTGAATCAGACTTTCCTTTAGTAAGAAATCAAATTCATCACAAAGCCATTACGGTTGTATTTGAACTTTATAACTTTCAACCTGTTATTACAAATAACTGTTTTATATTAAATTATAAGAAGACCATAAATTGGGAGCAACTATTTGCAGATAAATCTTTAAATCAGATGTATACCATCTTTAAAACACTTTTGTTTGAGGGTGTTCAGAAGTTCGTTCCGGTAGTTCGAATGAGATCGTCTTTTAAATCTCCCTGGTTCAATAAAAGACTTGAGAATTTAGAAAATATAAAAAACAAGGCTTTTAAGAGATATAAGGTAACAGGCAAATCTGAAGATAGAATTCATTTTATGCAACTGCATAAAAAACTGGATGTTTTGAGTAGATTTCTATATTCACAATATATATATATAGGTTCAGTTGAAAGGGATATCAAATGCAACTCGAAATCTTTTTAGGTTTTTTAAATTCAAAACGCTAAACTTCTGCGTTTCCTAGCTCTATGGAGCTTGATGGAGAGACCTCCCATAGTACTGAAGCTACATGCAATCTTTAGACATTATACCTAATAGTGCAAACCTGTATAATGATATTAGTTCTCAAGTTGATTTTAATGTGTTTTCTTTATCTGATCAAGAGGCTGGAGTAGATTTGATTCCACCTCTTTTGATATCGGAATGTGACGTTTCGCTTTGTAAAGTACTAAAAATTATTTTCAATAAATCGATCTATTCTGGGGTAGAAGAGTGGAATATATCATCCATCAGCCCTATTTATAAAAGTGGTCTCAAGCACTTAATTAAGAACTATAGACCAGTCTCAAAACTTTCAGCGATTCCAAAATTTTTTGAAAACTTGGTGTTCAATAGACTTAGTTTTACGGTGAAAGACATAATATCTTCGAGTGAGTATGGATTTTGTAATGGTCGCTCCACTACTACGAATTTGTGTCTGTTTACAAGTTTTTGTTTATCTGCTTTGGAAAAAAGAATGCAGGTCGATGTTTTGTACACGGATTTTGTGAAAGTGTTCGATAGAGTCCATCATAGACTTCTATTAAGCAAGTTGGAGAGAATGGGATTCAAATCGAAAACAGATTGTTAAAATCGAAGGCAATCAATCCTTTTTTATTGAAGTCTTATCGGGACTGCCTCAGGGAAGTCATTTGGTACCCCTCCTTTTCAATCTTTTCGTCAATGACATTCCGAACTACCTACAATTTTCTAATTGTTTGATGTTCGCAGATGACTTGAAACTATATTCCCAGATTTCTTCAGTTGAAAATTGTGTTAACCTTCAAAAAGATATAGATGCGTTTTTCAATTGGTGTAAATATAATCATCTCGAGCTAAATATCTGTAAATGTAAAATATTTAGAGCTTCTCGTACAACACCTGAAGTGCTGTTCAGTTACAGTCTCGGCAATGAAAGTCTTTCAACCGTGAGTGATATAAAGGACCTTGGTGTTATTTTTGACACTAAGTTTTCTTTTTCTGAACACATACATTTTATTATTTCAAAAGCGAACTCGTTGCTAGGTTTTTTAAAACGCAACACGGAGGTATTTAAAGATATTTATATTCAGAAAACGATTTGTTACCCATACTGGAATACTGCTGTGTTATTTGGTCTCCTTTTTATCAAAATTCCTCAAACAGGATCAAAAATATTTGCTTTAAGGAATTTCAGGTGGTCAGATGGTTTGCCCAATTATGGCTCTAGGTGCGCACTGATAGATCTTTATCAAGGACATACTCAATGGTAAATCTCCGGACTTACTAGCTCTTATGTCTTTTTATGTTCTTGAGAAACATCTAAGAAATAGGGACGTTCTCTTTTTGATTCCTAGTCACAGGACGAACTATGGACTTAATGAAGCCATAACTCGTAATTTATCTCTTTTTAATTTACAGCTGTGGACAACTCATTAGAAACACAAATTGAATTCACTTTTAAAGCAGTATCTGTACTTTTTTTTTTTTTTGGAAAAAACTATTTTTTTTTTTCAAAATATATTTTTTAAACTTAAAATAATGTTTCCCAAGCATAACATTTATTTCATATGGCAGTTTCGAAAAACACAGCGTTTATTGGTGGACAACTAATTAGAAACAAAGAGAAAAATCATATCTTATTATAAAATTTATAACTTTATAATATCATTTATCTTATATTTATCTTTAATACCTTGTTTCGAAACCTTTTTACTTCAAAACTTCCCGACATCTTCGTTCAATTGATGAAATAAGCCGCCTGCGCTGCTCTACGGATATAGCCCTCCAAGCAGCTTATTATTATCTTTAATTCCTTCGAAAGACCATCATTGTTGGAGTTATTTTCGAGAGCAACAGCTTTTTAACATCGGCCCAAAGATGCTCTATCGGATTTAGGTCTGCACCTGATGATGCCCTTATATCGATTGGTCCCTAAAGAACTGTTTCGTAATTCCAGAAGTGTGCTTGGGGTCGTTGTCTTGCTGAAACTTCCATATCAATGGCATGTTTTCATCGGCCCAATCAACTAATTGTTCCTTAAGAATATCAATGTATTTAACGGCTGTCAGCGTTCCATCGATTCGATGGATTGGGCCAACTCCACACCACGAGAAACAACCCCAAACGTTAAGCAACCCGCCTCCATGCTCAATGCCTGTCAAAACGTATTTTGGGTGGAACGCTGTTTCTTTTGGCCTTCGGACATATCGTGCATCATCTTGGCCCATCCTATTTATTTTAGTTTCGTCACTCCACACTATTTACTTCCATTAGTTTGTTGCCCAGTTGGGGGTTGATCTTGTGAACTCTTTTCTAAGTCTACGTTGCCTTGTGGTTACTAATGGTTTCTTCCGAGAAACACGACCATGCAACCCAACTTCCACCAATCTTCTTCTGATTGTGCGTCGCCCTATCGGGACATCGAATGCAACCGAAAGTTGGCGTTGTATCTCTGTGGACCTTATTTTTGGGTCTTTTTTGGCCAGCCTACTAATCGCTCTATCTATTTGGCAGCTTGTCTTACGGGCTCGTTTTTTACGAGGCACATTTTCAGCAGTCCTGAAGTTTTGAAAATGCTTAATTGCATTGAAAACTTTCTTTACAGAACAATTCATTTGAGATACAATTGCTCTATAGGACATTTTAAGCTTCGAAAGCTCAAGAATCGCTTTCCTTGTAGGAGGATTACAACTCTTTAATTTTACCATCGCAATTACCTCCAAAATTTAAAAATTATTCTTTAAAAACGTTTGCAGACAATTCAGAATTTTCTACGTACCAATGCAAAATAAAAAGATTATTTTTATTTCACCCAAATAAAAAGTAATTTAACTGTTTCTAATTAGTTGACCAGTTGGAACGAACACTTTTTACACTTTTCCTTGATTTTATTGTGTACTTTGCAAAGACTTATGCACAAATGATGTTTTTTTCAAACAATTATCTAATAACACTTGCATTACACCGTTTTGGATACCGCTATTCTAGTCACACATGATAAAGAGAATGTGGAAATGAGAAGCAAGTAATGTTTCTAATTAGTTGTCCACAGCTGTAATTCATAGTAAAGTCGACCTTCAAATGAATAGGGATATGTTTAGGAGTATTGCTTTAAACTTTTTTTAATGATGTATAATGATAAATTATAATTTAATTGTAGTCAACAGATTATTACTAGAAAAAAATAAATCAAAAACTAAGGACATGACAAATCACACCAAAGATGATAAAGTTGGTCGATGAAAAGACGGGAACTAGTGACGTTCAGTTGGTTTTATTAATACTTTTCGCTATCAACCCTTTCTTAAAATGCAATTTTACAAAAAGCCAATAGGCAGATTTTAGGAAACTTTTAACGTGTTGCTCAGGATGACATCCTGCATCGAATCAAATCATAAACTTTCATGAAATATTTATTTGGACCTTTGACAATATCTTTCCCGATAGAAACACAAACCGACATTATTCCCATTCTCAACATCCCGAAAAACAGGATTGGAATAAAATAGATTCTTTTTAATTTTGTTTAAACAAAAAATTCGAAATATCTACTTTCGAAACCTCAACAAACTGCAGACTTATCTAGGAAGGTCAAATAAATAAACAATTTAAAATCTCAACAAAAATTCCAACAATTTTTGTTCATATTGCGGATAAATAAACTCCATTCCATTTCATTGAATAATAATTTGATTTGGATGAGTTCTTGGAAAAATAAAAGTGGTACACAAAATTATTGTTTGTAGAAAATAACAAAATCAATCTCCACACATGTAAACACCACCACCTCAACCTCCACTATAAAAATATATTAAACGAAATAACAAAATCGATTCTAGGAATCAATTTTCAACAAAACGTGTGTTTTCACTTTAAACATGAATGAACACATATTAGGTGATTAAAGGGGGGACGCCAGGACGCCATAACGCCACAAAGAAACAGTTTAATTGCACAAAGGAATAAAAATTTGCCAAGCAAGAGGGGATACATTTTCCGAAAAATTGCCTTTTTCTGGTAAACACCAAAAACAAAATACTACAATTCCAGATATCCTGGATTTTGGCCAAACTGTAAAGATGATAAATTCCTCTACATATACATACATACGTTCACATTACAATACCCTAAATAGTTCAAAGCAAATATATAAAGGGGACTATTATCCATTCCTATTTATTCAAATATGTACATATAAATGTACATATATACTTTTTTTTTACTGGAAATCATCAAAAAGCAAAGTTGTTGTGGCCTATATTTATGTTTTACACACCCAAGTAGGAGGGAAACAACAAAAAAGAAATAGAAACACCACCAAGTTAACTCGAGCAAATGTTGTATAGTGTAGGCGAAGAGTTTTGTTGTTATCACAACACCACCATCATCAACCCCCCGAAACTATATTTTCTAGATCAATGTACTCAGATGGCTCCAGTTGATTAAGAGGGTTCATGCCGCTGTTTTTCCTTCCTCCCTATTTCTTGTTGGCGATGGCGACTAGCAAGTTATAAAAGCAGGATTTTTTTTTATTTTTTAGGTCAGCACCATCAACAAAAACAATGCGAATAATCTATTGTTGCTATTTTTATGCCTGCAGATGATTTGAAATAAAAAAGTTGATGTCTACAAAAAAAAAATAAAAATACAAAAAGTCAAAGACATACAAAATATGTTACTACGTAGGGGATATTAAATTTAGTTTGATACTCAAAGCTTTAATGAATTAGAAATCAACAACCTCGTAATCATCACAAGCATTTAAGTGAATCATCGATATACAGTTTTAGAAATCAAAAATTAAATGACCTTGATCGTTGCGTTGGTTTGTTGGATTAGCTCCCGACACGCTTAGTACTTGAAATAGTTATTCACGATTTGTTTATATAGTAAAATTGTTGATTTTATATTTGTTTACGTGAAAAAAAAAACATTATGATAATAACCACACGCCATTCACAGAAAATCTTTGGCACAAAAATGTATATATTTATTTTTATATACACAGAAAACTGAGCAAACAGTAGCGGATTTGGGAAATGTACTCGAGGCCAAAAATGTCATGCTTTGAGAACATAAAGTCAATCATTAACATGGAGAAATGGGAATAAAGTCGTTCAGACTGTCGTTTCTTCGTCAAAACGATATCGTCAATAATTTGCTTCACGTAACTTTGTCGCTATCGTCTCGTCAATCGTTTTCAGTATAATATCGTTCAGTATTTTCCATATACTCTTATACTATGACTGAAATGTCAAAATGAACTCAACGAAAGATAATGCTTGTTCAATAACTTGAAAATGTTATTAAACTTGTTTTTTCTCTATGGGAAATATTTTAGCTAAGAAACATTTAAAAGGTTTTTTATGTCCAAATTTTAGCACTCCCGATCTGACAGTTGTCAGATTTGAAGACAAGAACAACAACATGGTTTTGTGAAAAAAAGATCAACCGTTACTAATCTCCTCACATTCTCAAACATATGTTCAAACGCTTTAGAACAAGGTTATGAATTTGACTGTGTATACACTGACTTTTCTAAAGCTTTTGACCAACTAAGCCACAAAATTATTTTATTTAAACTTAAGGCTCTTGGTTTTCCACCATTTTTCTTAGCTTGGATTAAGTCATACCTTGAAAACAGATTCTACGAGGTAAAATTTAGAAATTGTCATTCTGAACCTTTTGTTGCTCAATCTGGTGTTCCCCAGGGAAGCCATCTTGGCCCTTTTCTGTTCATCCTGTCTATTAACGATGTATCGTCATGTCTACGCTCAAGTGAACTTCTTATTTTTGCTGACGACATGAAGATTTTCAAAATAATAAAGTCAAACCATGATCGTATTCTTTTACAAGCCGACATTGATAGTTTCACATTTTGGTGTGGGAAAAATAGCCTTTTACTCAACCCTTTAAAATGCCAGACCATAACTTTCACTAAAAAACTAATCAGTAACGTATTTGACTACTGTATATCACAGCAAAAACTCTGTCGTGTCCCGACATTTAAAGATTTAGGTGTACATTTCTGTTCCAACTTAGAGTTTACACATCACATTAATGTTATTGTTAATAAGGCAAGTTCTATGCTTGGTTTAATAAAACGCTGGGCAAAGGAGTTCAATGATCCCTATGTTACCCTTTCTTTGTATAATTGCCATGTTCGTCCTCATCTTGAATATGCTTCGCAGGTATGGACTCCCTATTACGAAATTCATAGAAAACGTATTGAATCAATTCAACATAATTTCATTCGCTTTGCTCTAAAAGGTCTTCCTTGGGAAGATCCCTATGATCTGCCTCCCTATGAACATCGTATTCTACTTCTTCAAATGCAATCTCTCCATCAAAGGCGTGTTAATAATGACTTAGTATTTTTTCATCAACTCATTAATGGTGAAATTGATGCACCTTATTTGCTATCTTGTGTAAATTTGAATTACCGGGGCGGAACTCATCATCTGCGCACGTTTGATTTTATACATATTGACTTCCATAGAACTAACTATGGCAAGAATGAAGCCTTAAGTCGAATGAGCATTTTATATAACTTAAACTGTTCATCGATAGATTTAAATTTAAATAAGGTGGGATTAAAATCATTGTTTAGAACCAGTGCTCCACTATCGTAATTTTTTGTTCTGTAATAGTTAAATGCTAATTTTGTTTTGTATTTTGTGCGTGTGTTAGGCTATATTTGTATTATTTTTTACTAACAACTAACACATGCACTTATGATGAGCCTCTGATCGTAGTTTGACGCTTGCTATAAGCTTACTACTTTCTGAAATTCTGAAGTGTAATAAAAAGAATACACAGGGTTTGCTGATGGCCTCTTTTTACTCTGCCCATAATGCACCATCACCTCCGGAGGAGGTGTGCAAAATCATAACCGAAGGTAACATCAAAAAGGTAAACCTTCTGATCGGAGGCGACGCAAATGCTCGGCATACCTTTTGGGGAAGTTCTGTGATCAATGAACGAGGTGAGTCACTTTTTTATTTTATTATTGAAAATAATATGACCATTTGTAACAGAGGCAATACTCCCACTTTCGTCTTTCCGAGCTCGGAAAATTATGATGGATGGGAGGATGTTACTTTAGTAAACAACCGTAATTTATTAGAGGAGAATTGGAGAGTTTCCCATTTGAATTCGTTTTCGGATCACAAGTGGATTCTTTTTCAAATTAGTTTCGAGTCGAAAAACCCTCCGCCTTACAGAAATCCCAAAAGAACTGATTGGACGAAATTCAGTCAAATTGCGAATTCCAAACTAAGCAACTTATCGAATCTCACTGAATCGATAGGAGACCTTGAATCAAAGGTGAAAACCTTTGAAACTTCTATAAGTAAAGCTTTAAGAGTCTCTTGCCCAGTTAAATATAGCCGTAAAACCCTTCCTTTTTGGTGGAATGAAGAACTGTCGAGTCTTAGGAAAATGACGAGGACAATTTTCAATATCTGCCACAAACATAAGCTTTACCAACCGTATAAAGACTCTCTTAAAATTTACTAGCAAGCCCTGTCATCAGCCAAAAGACAAGGCTGGAGAGAATACTGTCAATCAATCGAAGACATAAAGGACTCCGCAAGGCTTCGAAGGAACATTGTAATCCTTCATTTCTAAAAAAGACTGATGGAACCTCGACAGCCTCTTCAGCCGAATCTCTTGAGCTACTGATGAAGACGCACTTTCCGGGTTGCGAGAGTGATAACCCCGAATCGCTTGAAACCACAGAGCTAAACGTAGCTCATGTGGAGCAAGTCAATTCCGTTATAACCAGAGAAAATATTTTGTGGGCCATCAATACTTTTTCTCCATATAAATCCCCAGGCATGGATGGCATACTGCCAGTTATGCTTCAAAAGTTGCATGATGTGGCAGCTCCATGGCTGGAACAAATTTTCAAAGGATGTCTCCTTCTTAAACATGTGCCCATGTCGTGGAGACAGGTCAAAGTAGTTTTTATCCCGAAAGTGGGTAGGCGAGGTCACGAATCCGCGAAGGATTTCAGACCATCTTTTGTGCTTAAAACCTTGGAGCGCATTCTTGATTACCATATTAGAGAAATCCTAGTTGGACGACCTCTCGAAAGCTCTCAGCATGCTTATCTTAAGGGCAATCTACGGAGACTGCCCTCCATGAGGTAGTGCGTACTGTATCACTTTAATGATTATCGTCTTACGTGAAGTGAGACTATAGTCAAAACGCTATCGTCTAACGATTATCGTTTTAAGGGACTTGAACGAAAGGCAAGTTTCTGGTATCTGATTATTTAGATTCGAAAAATTGACTTTTAAGTAAGGCAACTTTATTGGAAAGTTGACTAAAAAATTAGTCAAGAAAAATCTCCCTTACAATCAAGCCAAGTTCAATTATGTCAGAATGACAGCTGATCATGTTTTTTTTCATTTGAGTGTAAACTAAAATTTATTAAGCTAGGCTAGGCGCCCCAGGTTGGGTTAGTTTAGGTTAAAGTGTCTGTTCATGATGGAATAGGGCACACTTAGGCCAGTTTAATGGCCCACGAATCTTGAGGCTTCCTCTTAAGCTCAATGGAATCCGTTTGATTCACTTACGAAACGTGAGAGGCTGATTATGCTAGTATGATCGTTTAGATGGTTAAAGAAGAATTCTCCTGATAATTCTTGCATTTTTGAGCTAGAGCAGGGCATGTAAAGAGAAGGTAAATAACTGTTTCCTCCTCTTCCTTACAGCTTCTGCAAAAGTCATTCTGGCGTGCTTTCCTATTAGACAGTGTCCGGTTATGGCACCTATTATCGAGCTTATATGCGATCTGCTTAGAGATAGCAAGCACCGTAATCGCTTTAAATCTAGTGTTGGTGATGTTGTTCCACCTGGGCCCTATTTCATAAACAATGATAGGTGACAATTCTACAAATTTGTCACACTTATGTGACAAGTTTTCATTGCATAACAATTTTGTCGTGACAATTTTGTCGTTGTCAAGGTATGACAATTTCGTCGTGACAAATGACAAATTTGTCACTTTCATATTTTGGCAATATTTTTTAACGTACATAAGAAAGTGAATTGATCTACAGCATTTTTTATTTACAAATTGTGTATGCATGTCCATAAAAAAATTGTGGGATGCTGAATGTGATGACCGATTTTTAACAAAATGTATTCTGCTGTTGTTTTGCAGACGCGGAATTTTTCCTTAAATTGATAATCACTTAATGAAGCGAGGGTGGCGTACCTCCACCTTGTCACCTTACGACCGAAACTCAATTGCCTGTCACAATTGTCAACTATATACTGACAAAATTTTAATTTGTCATTTTTTCTGTTTCATAAAAAAATTGTCACTACAAATTTGTCGGGGAATTTGTGACAATTTTTTAAAAAATTCCCTGACAATTCATTGTCATGACAATTTGTTTATGATCCGAAATCTTGACAACTTTGTAAAATTGTCAGGAAATTTTACCAAGTTGTCAATTTGTTTACGAGACCGAATTTATACAATTGTCAGGTTTGTCTTTTACAAATTGTCACCCGTCGCACCTGTCAATATTTATGAAATAGGGCCCTGGTGTTTGCCTTCTTCATAGCGTCTTGTATTATTAATAGTTTACAAGTAGCGATTGGTATGCCAGCATTTGCCAAACGTGGTAGAATGGGATGTACTGTACCATTCCTAGCGAGTTCATTCGCCTCACAGATACCTGGAATGTCTCTATGCCCCTGCACCCAACATAAGTGAATGTTAAACTGTTGTGCCATCTCTATTAGAAATGATCGACATTTATGGACTATTATAGAGCGTGTAGAGACAGAGTGCAGAGATTTGATAGCGGCCTGACTATCTGAGAAGATACGGATATCAGATATTGATATCACGAAAATTAAACCTCTACTCCATGTGAAAGAAAAATGATTGTCGAATGCCTCAAAAAGTACAAAAATGTTATGAAAGTAAGCAAATTACTAGGTTTTGGTAGAGGTAAAGTTAGGAAAGCAGTTCAATATTTTAAAAAACACTTAACCTTT
The DNA here is from genome assembly GCF_945859685.1 of Eupeodes corollae. Lineage (NCBI taxonomy): Eukaryota > Metazoa > Arthropoda > Insecta > Diptera > Syrphidae > Eupeodes > Eupeodes corollae. The sequence continues at coordinate 67,861,346 of NC_079148.1, read as the reverse complement.
GAGAACCTACCTTGAAAAAAGCTACGAAAAACGACTCCGGCTGAGGACAGAACATTAGTCCGGTTTTCTAAAGTGGATCCATTTTTAACATCCGTTCAATTAAGAGCCCTAATGGAGGGGAACTATGATGTACAATTATCAGCAAGAACCATACGAAGGCGACTTCAAGAAAAAAATTTCAATGGACGAATCGCTAGAAGTAAGCCCAACCTGTCAAAAAAAAATATTGCTCGAAGAATGAGGTTCTAAGAAACACCTTTATAAAAGTCCGAATTTTTGGAATTTGGTCGTGTGGAGCAACGAATTCAAGTTCAACGTTTTTGGCTGACAGTGACGGAAGAGAGTACGTGAGGCGTCCTCCATTGAAAGAATTGGACCCGAAATACACAATAATAACTGTAAAACATGGAGGGTTTTCCGTGATGGTTTGGGGATGTTTTACATCATCAGGAGTCGGTCCTTTGGTGCAAATTCTTGGAAATATGACAGAAGAAATGTACATGGACATTTTGGACAGTCATTTAAATAGGGATTATGCTGACAATTTACAGTTAACCTGGATATTCCAACACGACAACGAACCGAAGCATTGCTCTCGATTAAATCTCTTGATTAAATCCTGGTTTAAATCAAATTCAATCCAAGTCCTGGAGTAGCCTGCTCAAAAAAGCCGTTGCGACTAGAAAACCTACGAATAAGGCTTCTTTTTGGAACATTGTTAAAGAAGAGTGGTCAAAAATAACTCCTGCCCAGTGTTCATCGTTGTAGGTACAATGCAAAAAAGATGCGCAGAAGTAATAAAACAGAAAGAATATTCAACTAAATACTAGCTGCATAGAAGATAAAAAAGTTGTCCTCAATAGGGTTAGTTATTTATAAAGGTATTGCAGATGGCTTAATAACGTGTCCACTTCCAAAATCGATTAAAACAACATATCACTACTGTAATAACTTTTTCAAAGATATTTTTTAAAAATAAAATATCATCTGAACTTCTCGTTACTAAATGTATATTTTGCATAAATAGATTAATTTATGTAATTGTGTTCAGTTTCTTCTTTTAAACGAAATCTTTTGATATATATTGATGGCTTAATTGTATGACCACGGCCTTATGTACATATGTACAGTATTTGCTTTTATATTCCATAAAGAATGCAGAGTCGCAAACACGTCCATACATTCTAAAATCAGTGCTTTTTCAACCTCTCAGTTTCACTAGCGGAAGTCTTTACTCCTCAAATTTCAAAATTAAATGGAGAATTATTGTGCAATTGTGACAACAGACGATACAATATTTTATATTGTGCGATAAATATCAAAAGGGATATTTATTTATAAATATAAAGGAACAAGTAATATTTCTTTACAATACAAAATACAAGTCAAAATGCACTTATAGTTAGTTTTCTAAACAATAATGTTTTTGTTAGTTTTTGCACGATCAACTGAAGGCATAGGGTATTGAAGTTAAGTTCCGATTTTGAAATGTATGACACTTGAAAAACTAACTAGTTGCCTTGTTCAAAATTTACGTTTAAAGAGTACTGGTAAAAAACTACATTATCTATTAAGTTACCAAAAAAGGGGCTATGATGAGACCCGCACTGTTATCATCCATCCCCTTCTATAAAATTTGTCTAAGACTTTAACAAAATATTAATTACAATACTTTGTTCATTTTTGTTTTCTCTATAAAAAACAGTTTTCAGAATTTTGTTCAAAATTATAATAATTTGGTATCACGTCACATAACTTAATATTGGTCATTGGTTCATGAGATACTTGGGGTCAACCAAAATTTTCAATTATTCTTAAACCGTTTTGAATATCCTTTCTAAATCTTTCGATGTTATCTATAAAACAAATTGTATATGAACACATAACTCTACTGGTTTTTAAAATATGGACGACGAAAAATGGTTACCCAAAGGAACGGACGCAGGCATATCTCTAACGTCGAGACATGTCAAAATTTTCAATTCAACAAATCATTACAATATAAAGATAAACTTCAAAGACTGTTTTTGAATTGCTAGTTCCCTTTTTTTTAAATTTGAAAGAATTAAAAGTGTGCATAAGAATTGTCGCCCCTGATGCAATGTCCTTAAATGCGCATTAGTGCTAAATACGCCACTGCACAGAAGCAATGAAAAATATATCTTAAATGAAAATAAGTACATATTGATAGATACGAATTAGTGGATATATGTATGTACATGTATTATGTGTTTTTTTTTGTATAAATCATACTATTTTCATTAATAAATGTTTTCTACTTTTATTGTTTTGAAGATAAATGAACGTTGGACATATATAATATACATACATGTGTGTATCTATATGGTATAGTTTTACACACTTCATACATATTTATTTCCACGCTTGATTGAATTAGAAATAATATACTATAACATGAAACGTTTATATTTGTTCCAAGAATCGTGGAATAGATTAAAAGAAATTATAATACGTTCTTACTATTACTGCATAATGCGCAGTCATTCATATCCAGCAATAATATTGAAATAAGTGTTTAAAAAAAATAAGAAAACAAGAACAAAAGAATCTTCTCGTTAATAGAAGCTTTTATCTGTCATAGGGATGTCTTCTTGTTCAAAAACTAGGACATAGATTATACAAAATACCAAAGACAAAAGAAATGAGCATAATAGCAAACACTTAAAGTGTTTCAGATACAAATCGCCTCGTAGCAATGGATTTTTCTTTTGCTTTTTATTTTTTTTTTTATTGTACCATTATACAACATTTAATGTTTAGAAATCCAGAATTTTAAAAAATGTATTATAATTTTAAATAAAAAGTTCAAGCTATAGATTTTTTCAAATGACATTTTTTTTTAATAATATAAATAATACCTTTTTATGAGGAATATTTTTGATAGATATTTAAATGCATAGTAACTATAATATCATTTAATTCGGTTACGTACGTATGTAAGCTTGGGTTATTTCTTTTAATCGGCCCTATCTCAAGAATTCACAGAGACATCGAATTGAGATAATAATAAAAGATCCGCATCAAGGCCACATTACAGAACATCAGTATAATGTGCTAATCGGTGCAAGGCACGCATCCAACATCCTGAACGTGCACACTTTCCCAGGAGCAAATGTCGACTCTGACCACTTTCTGGTAGTGGCTAAGTTTAGAGCTCGAATATCAAACGACAAAAAAATACGTGCGGCCCAAAGAAAGAAGTTCAACATCGGTTGCCTTAGCACATTGGAGAATGCCAGAGACTACAGAGAGCGCCTGAGCGAGCGACTCTCCGCCGCCGTCCTCTCAAATACTACAGACGTCAACACATTGTGGAACCAATATCGCGAAATAATAAAAAATGTAGCCGAGACCACCGTAGGTTACCAGCCACCCCCAAAAAAGAACCCTTGGTATGATGATGAGTGCGTGATATTGAAAAGAGAGACGGAAAATGCACGTGTGCAGATGCTGCAACGGAAAACAAGAGCAGCAAGGGAAGAGTACCACACGAAAAGAGAAATGAGAAAAAGACCCTGCGAAGAAGGAAAAGAGCATCCGCAGTTTCTCAGCTCAAAGATCTAGAGGAGTCTCGGGCCAAGAACAACACCCGACGTTTCTTTAAAAAATCGAAGCAATTAGCTTCTGGTTACAGAACCGGGACACAAGCTCTTCGAAATAATGAAGGAAACCTAGTCACCGAAGAACAGGGAATAGCAGATGTTTTCAAGCAGCACTTCCAACAGCTGCTGAATGCGCAAAGTGGCGAGCAAGATAATGACGAAAGAGAAGCAAGACCAGTCAATGAAGACCCAGTCCCAGCCCCCAGCAGAGAGGAGGTAGAAAGAGCCATCCAAAAGCTAAAAAATAACAAATCCGCCGGGTTGGATGGAATACCCGTGGAACTCTTTAAACATGGAGGAAGTGTTATGTAAAAATTAACGTGGCATATCCCTGCTTAATTGTGCATACAAAATCCTATCCAACGTACTGTGTGAGCGTCTTAAACCTTTCTGCAACAAAAATATCGGCTTTAGGCCAGGCAGAACAATGATAGACTAAATATTCTCAATGAGGCAAATCCTGGAAAAGACCAACGAATTTCAAGTCGAAACTCACCATTTTTTCATCGACTTTAAACTGCTTATGATGGCGATGTCTGAATTCGGGATCCCGAACAAACTGATCCAGATGTGCGGCATTACACTAAACAATACGCAGTGCAGTGTGCAAATGGGTAACAGCTCGTCCGAGTTATCCCAAACTTGCGCAGGGTTTAGACAAGGAGATGCGTTATCATATGACTTCTTCAACATAGTCCTGGAGCAGATAGTGCGTAAGGCAGGTTTAAGCACGGAGGGCACTATCTTCAACAAATACACCCAGCTCCTAGGCTATGCGAACATGTTGTCATAATCGGTCGATCCAAGAGAGCTGTGCTTGAGGCCTTCACAGTGATTGAAGAATAGGCGAAACTAGTTGGTCTTGAAGTGAATGAGGACAAAACAGAGTACGTGTTATCAACAAATAAAGCAACATCTGTCCACCGCCTAGGACAAAACGTCACTGTTGGTAGCAGCAATTTCGAGGTAGTTAAGGAGTTCACCTACCTTGGAACAAACATCAATCCCACGAACGACACCTTAGTGGAGATCCGAAGAAGAATTACCCTAGCGAACCGCTGCTGCTCCGGTTTGGCCAAACAACTGGGTTCAAAACTCCTCACTCGAAAGACAAAGTGTCTGCTATACGAAACTTTGATTTTACCAGTCCTACTCTACGGTGCCGAGTGCTGGACGATAAATAAAAAAGGGAATTGATACTGGGCACTGGTCCCGTATGCGACGATGGCGAATGGAGAAGAAGATACAACCGAGAACTATATGAGCTGTACAACGATGTGGATGTAGTCCAGAAGGCCAAGAAAAGACGACTACCTTGGCTCGGCCACATCGAGCGAATGGACGACAACGCGCCAGTCAAGAAAGTCTTCTCATCCCAGCCCCCAGGTTCAAGACGACAAGGAAGTCCGAAGCTACGGTACAAGGACCAAGTGACTGCGGATGCTAGAGCGCTTGGTCTCGGTGACTGGAGAGTGCATGCGAGGCATCGTTCACGATGGAAGACTGCAGTATCTCAGGCTGAGACCCTTCATGGATTTTGAGCCGGATAAATCCAAATCCAAACGTGGCATCGACTCCACTAAAACCTGACACCCCTCGGTATTGCGTTCCACGAATCACGCACTGCTTTCCACAATTCTTTCGAATTCTTGGTGTTTGCTGTAAGAACTGCGTTTTTAACATCCCCCCAAAAATTTTGGATGGGATTAATGTCGGAAGATTCAGCGGGCCACTCTATTACGGATTACTTCTTCTGGGCAAACCATGATTTTGCATTTTTTGACGTATGCTTTGGGTCATAGTCTTGTTGGTATACCCAAACTAACCCCATTTCCTCTTCAGCATAAGGTAACATAACCTCCTCGAGAATTTTCACATAGTCGGTTGCATCGGACTATACCCCCGATAAGATAAATAGGCCCGAACCCGTAAAATTAAAAGCAAGCCAATATCATAATTTTTCCTCCACCATGCTTCACTGTTTTTATAGTGTACCGTGGATGGATTTCTTCATTTTAGGGTCTTGTCACATATTCCCGACGACCCTTGGACCCAAAAAGAACGACTTTGCTTTCATCACTCCACAGAACATTCCTCCATTTCTCTTTTGCCTAATCTCTATGCGCTTTAACAAACTCCATTGTCCTTGCCACATGCCTTTTCGTCAAGAATGGTACCTTGCGGCTTCGGGCTGGTAACTTCGCTTATAAAAGACGTCTTCGTATTGTGACAGCGCTAACAGACAGTTGAAGTCCATTTCTTATTTTCCTAGAGCCTATGGAAGGGTTCTGTTTTGCTAACTGAACAATTTGTATGTCAGTTCTTTCAGTAGTCATCCTTTTTGGGCCTCGATTTTTCGGTTTATTTTGCCATTTTGAGGCGTTACTGACCATTTTTGCTGAGCAGCCTAGGATGTCTTGAATATTTTGGTAGGTTTTTCCCTCCAAACGCAGTTTTTGAATAAGTTTTCGACTTGCTTCGGTGCAGTGTCTTGTTTATTTATGAGCTTATATTTATTAATTTTGTATATGCTAGTATGTTAAAAATACTTAAAACTTTACATAGTTAAATATTTACTTACCGAACAATAAACAAAAATTGAATTTTTAACCTTCTTAATTATAAAATCAAAAGTACTGCAATTTTTATGAACACAACTGTATGTAAAAACAAAGAATTTTCGAATCCTCCAGTAACTTGAACAATCCAATAAGTTTAGTTCCAAATATGTTAAAGTTAACGAGATTCTACTGTATTGAGTATAACCATTAATTAAATGTCTATAATTTCATTTTAAAATGCTTTAAAAATATAAATTTCCATTCAAAAATGGGTAAAAAATGGCTCCTTTTTTGTTGTATTTTACTTTTTACAAAAATACTTTATCATTTCCCATTTCCTGTCCTTTAAGTTAACGTACCTATTCTCGAGAAATCAAAAATTGGGTGAATTAGGGTGAATGTAAATTTCTCCTAACACAGATTTAAATTGAAAAATATTCCTATCCTGAAATAAGGTTAATTCTTAAGCTTTCAGTAGACGGTTCTACCATTTACACATTTACCAACTATTCAAAACACAGCCACGAGTTTTTTTTATAATCCTATTACATGCATGAATATTTACATCGAACGTGCTCTAAATTAAAATAAAATTCTTAGAACACTTAAAACGATGTGCAAATATGTTCTACTTATTGCACAATAAAAGTTCTAAGAACTGTCTCAATCGCAAATTATGAAATAGAATGAAAAGTAAATAGGTAAGTACCTACACCACACATAGTATGAACTCTCTGAGTGCAAATACATTTCATAGAACACAGCTCGCTTCTGCTCAGATTATTGTCATATCAAAATAAACAAAATCCGTGATAGGAAACCCCCATTCATTTGTTTTTCAAACCGCTCAGTGCTCATAAGTATACAGAGAATAAAAGGGTAGGAGATTCCTTTAGATAAACATACAGAATTCCCGGTGATAAGAACTTGTGGTACTTCATCACGGACCAGAAACAATTCATACAAGCATTCCGGAGGATAGAATTCATTTGGCAGAGGAAAACAGCAACCAACCACCTTCTGTAATGATGTGTCAGCTTCCGAACCCTTTTTTATGTTTTTATTCGTAGATACAAACAATTCAAGATTCTAATAACCGGAATGAATAGATTAAACGAGTAAAACCCTACATCCCACCATCGCATCGCATCGAGAGGCCCAACCAAAAACAAAACAACAGCAACCCACGATATAAGTACCCACATCAAGAGTGGATGGAATCAACCATCAGAGCCAGCACAGGCCATAGCAATAGCAATAGCATAGAGGGGTAGAGATGATTCAATCGGCGACGGCGAAAGACGACAACGATGTTGATGATGATGACAACAAAAACAACAACAACGGCTTCGAGGGGGAGCTCGATATTTTACACACAGACATTACGACAACAACACAAAACACTCTCCGGTCTTCGGTCTCTGGCCTCCGATCCCCGGTATCCACATCCAGCGACAGCACACACTTTTGGCATTTTTTTTCTTCTGTTTTCAGTTTACACACAATACACGAAATTCCGATAGGGAAAACACAGGAAGGACCACAAAGATTCAGCTAAAGATTTCCAATAAACGAGTATAAAAGACCACAAGCAAAATAAGACGTGAAAAACCAAAAACATTTCTATCAAGGCGCCACCAAAAACATCAAATTTTCAACTCAATTCCTACGATAAATAATCAATTTATATATTCTCTAGGTTTCTAGGGTTCTCTTTTGACTCGAGAACTTTTTTTTTCAACACAGCAGCAGCGGGCGGAAGTAATTCATTTTATTTAAATGATTGCAATTATAAATTCTTTTATTCTCTTTTGTTTTCACTACACATCTTCATATACATTATGACTCTTTTTAAGCTCTTACTATGGTTATCATGTTGTACACAAATTGTTTTCTTTTTTTGGTTTTAGATTAGTTTTCACTTGAGACGACACTGAATTTTATGTAAAATAAATATATTTGGATTGTAGAATTTATTGTGAATCAATTGGAATATATTTTTTAATTAAATTTGATGGAAAATTAGGAAATATTTAAAATAAATTTACTCACTAGCTCATGTTCGGCTGGCACTTCCGACGCCATTTTGAACGAATGATGAGTTTTGGAAAGAGTTGTCAAAAATAAAGAAACTTCAGAAACCAGAAAAGCGGCAGCTGGCTGTCGCTGGAAGTAGAATATTGTGTATCTGGAATGAAAAATGTACTAGACGATTTTCGACTGGAAAAATAAACTGGGCACAGTTTAAGGTTGGATAACACTTGAAACCATTTAAGCATACTGTTGGGATATTTTATTCACACATATTAAAGAATCCATTAAATAGGTTGCTAATATTAAATTTGTAAAAAACAACATTCCAAATCGATGCGGAACTCACTAAAAAAAAGCCAATTCACAAAATTAAGTTGAAATGAATAATTTTTTAAAAGAAAATTTTCTTCTTTACCCACAATGCGACAAAATCGAGTGTTTAAATTTGACGGATCAAAAAATGAACCCTGTTTCACAAATATTTATTTTCAAGTACAATTTTATTTTAGACTTTTGTACGTTTTTGTAAAAATGTTTGAAATCAGCTTGGATTTTAATATGGGTGGAACTAATTTATAGGGGGTATTCTTGTAGTTTCCGTGGCTTGAATGCTAAGTGCGTAGGACTAAAATGATAGAAATCTTGGGTTTTCAAATAATGCGTTCTCATTTGGAATACAAACTATAAGTCAAAGGTGAAAACCTTTGAAACTTCTATAAGTAAAGCTTTTAGAGTCTCTTGCCCAGTTAAATATAGCCGTTAAACCCTTCCTTCGTGGTGGAATGAAGAACTAGTCTTAGGAAAATGACGAGGACAATTTTCAATATCTGCCACAAACATAAGTTTTACCAACCGTATAAAGACTCTCTTAAAATTTACAAGCAAGCCCTGTCATCAGCCAAAAGACGAGGCTGGAGAGAATACTGTCAATCAATCGAAGACATAAAGGACTCCGCAAGGCTTCGAAGGAACATTGTAATCCTTCATTTCTAAAAAAGCCTGATGGAACCTTGACAGCCTTCCAGCCGAATCTCTTGAGCTACTGATGAAGACGCACTTTCCGGGTTGCGAGAGTGATAACCCCGAATCGCTTGAAACCACAGAGCTAAACGTAGCTCATGTGGAGCAAGTCAATTCCGTCATAACCAGAGAAAATATTTTGTGGGCCATCAATACTTTTTCTCCATATAAATCCCCAGGCATGGATGGCATACTGCCAGTTATGCTTGAAAAGTTGCATGATGTGGCAGCTCCATGGCTGGAACAAATTTTCAAGCTATGTCTCCTTCTCAAACATGTGCAAATGTCGTGGAGACAGGTCAAAGTAGTTTTTATCCCGAAAGTGGGTAGGCGAGGTCACGAATCCGCGAAGGATTTCAGACTAATAAGCTTAACATCTTTTGTGCTTAAGACCTTGGAGCGCATTCTTGATTATCATATTAGAGAAATCCTAGTTGGACGGCCTCTCGAAAGCTCTCAGCATGCTTATCTTAAGGGCAAATCTACGGAGACTGCCCTCCATGAGGTAGTGCGTACTGTAGAACAAACAATTTAAAAGAATTTACTCTTGCTACCTTCCTAGACATAGAAGTTGCTTTTAAACAACGTCCTTACCGATTCCATAGAAGAATCGCTTGTTAAGTTCGGTGTAGAAGACTTCATTCGAGAATGGACTATTTCCATGCTCAGTGGTGGGAAGATTCGAGCCTCTCTAGGCAACAAAACACGTGAGTAGGGGAACACCCCATGGTGGTGTCCTTTCGCCTCTTCTATGGCTTCTGGTCATGTATAAAATGGTCGTTAAATTAGAGAGATGTGGAGTGAAGGCGGTAGCCTATGCGGATGATTTGGTGTTATTGGTGTCAGGAAAGTACACCTCTGTGATTAGTGAAATTACGGAGTCAGCTTTGAAGAAAGTTAGCAACTGGGCCACGAGTTGTGGATTAGGAGTTAACCAAAGTAAAACTGAACTGTTGCTCTTTACCACCAAAACTAAAGTACCGCCCTTTACGCTACCTCGACTCAACGGTCAAATCCTATTATTATCTTCCAGTGCAAAATATTTGGGAGTTATACTCGACCCTAAACTAAACTGGAAACTAAATATTGAAGTACGGGTTAAGAAGGCCTGTGTTGCCTTCTACGCCTGCAGCAAAACTTTGGGCAAAAAGTGGGGACTTCAGTCGAAGATGATTTTATGGACGTACACAGCCGTAGTACGCCCTATCTTAACATATGGTTCGATTGTGTGGTGGCCTGCTCTTAGCAAAGCCTATTGATAAGCTAAAGAAGGTTCAGAGAACAGCTTGCGTGGGTACCACAGGGGCCATGCGTACTTGCCCAATGGACGCATTAAACGTTTTTTTGGATCTTCGACCAATCGACCTTTTTATTAAATACATATTTTCCTGCAGCACTATTAGGCTGAAGGAATCAAACAGCTGGTTGTCAAAACCTTATGGTCACAGCAACACAACGAAATTGATTCCCTCAGATATTATCTCGGTAGACACTGACTACTGCACTCCTACTTTGAACCTTAGTAAGGGTTTTAAGGTTATTTTCAAATCCAGAGAAGATTGGGAGGATGACATCGTGTCGTTAGATTTCGACACAACCATCTTTACTGACGGCTAAAAGATGGAGCGCGGAGTTGGTTCTGGGATCTTTTCTGAGTCCCGAAATGTAGCTAAATCCTATAGGCCTCCTGACTTTGCTAGGGTTTTTCAGGCTGACTGCTGGCAATAAGGGAGGCATGTAAGATACTTAAACAAAACCCAAACCAAAACCGAAATGCGGCTATCTTTACAGACAGTCAGTCAGCTGTCAAAGCCATTAACACTGCCATATCCTCATCTAAATTGGTCCAGCATTGTCGCGATGAGCTTGCGAACCTGAATATTAACCTCGGTGTCACCCTGATCTGGGTTCCGGGCCATAGTGGTATCGTGAGAAATGAACGGGCTGACGAGCTAGCCAGGCAAGGATCGGCCCTTCATAGCTCACTTGCGGAAATGGTCAACATTCCTCTTGGTGCTATGAAGGGTAAAATCTTGTCTATCTACCAAACTGAATAAAACCGAAGATGGAGCAATTTACCCAACTGCATTATATCTAGGAAGATATGGCCCACCTATAGTAAAACCCGTACAAACGATCTTCTATGCAGGCCAAGGCAACACATAGCCAGGATTGTTGCGGTTTGTACCGGATATTGGCCTATAGGAGTTCATGCAGAGAAGTTGGGTATCTCTTACAACACCTTTTGCCGTAGTTGTAGTGACCAAAGAGAAAGTGAAACGATAATCCATTTCCTCTGCAAATGTCCTGCTTTGGCAAACACTAGAATGAAATGCTTTGGAAAATTTTTGGATTCCAGACATTAAGAAACGAAAGTTGTTCAGCACTCTTTCTTTTGAGTTGATTTTAAATTTCTGTAAATCTACATTCAAAGCCCGCCATCTTTTTTTTTATAATAAACGCACACTCAAGGGGATATTACTTCCCTTATTATGCAGAGGCACAGTGTGAGCACTAGGAAGAGGAGAGAGGGTTTAAAATGAGGTGTCGGTGCACATTGGTTTTGAATTCCTGAATGTCGCAATAGTTGGGAAAGACAAAGTGTGGTAAGGCATTCCAAATTCGCGTAGTATGGCTAAAGAATGAATCTCTGTATTCGACAGTACAGCCAAAGTTGGGCTCGAGGGTATACTGATGAGAATTCCTAGAAGAGCGAGTATTACAGTTGAACTGCTTAAGGGGATTAATGAAACTTGCTATTTCAATAGAGCATAAACAGTTAAAATAACTGTAAAAAAGAGAAGACAAGAAACCTTACGACGATGTTCAAGCGAAGTAAATGAACTTATGATGATATTATCATCTATCAATTTTAATGCTCTACGTTCAATACTATCCAAGAGGCTTAAGTAAGTTGCAGGAGCACCAGCCCATAGATGGGAGTTATACTCAAGCTTTGGACGTATGTAAGTGTTGTAGATAACAGCCAGATCAGAAGGGGTGAAATATTTCTTGCATCGCCTAAGAAAACCCAAACACCTTGCGGCATTTTTGGTGACATCACGTATGTGATCATTCCACAAGAGGTGGTTGGTGACACACATACCGAGAATATCGAATATCCATGGATAATGGCAAAGGGGGTATATCTCGCTTTAACGTTACAGGACAGCATTGCGTTTTCGAAGCATTAAATTCCACGCGGTTTTTTAATCCCCATTGAACAATGCTGTTAAGGTCGGAATTTAATGAACTTACCATATTTTGTCGTTTCAGTTCCACAGAAGAGGGATGTGAGTCTGAAGGAATATGAAAAGCTAAGAGTACTATCGTCAGCGAAACAATGTATTATGTTGCAGACAGGAGATCATTAATAAAAATGAGTAAGAGTGTTGGAGATAAAACAGAGCCCTGGGCACGCCAGCATTTATTTTATGGTTTTCAGACTTGAATCCATCCAAAACTACTCTCATACAATAATTGGAGGAAACAGTTTCTTGATGCCTATTTCCCTTTTATAATATTATCTAGTAATAAAGTTACTATTTTCTTTTATATTTTCAAGCTCAAATGAATTTGATTTTTTTTATTCAATTCATAAGACATCAGCATTTTTGATCTGTAGTTTCATTATTTGTCATTCTCTTTGTTTTCAGACTTTGATGTACGGATACATGTAAGTTAACCTTTAAGATACACTATTTTCCTGCCAAGAACGTACCACTCTGATGTGTGATGCGAACATCGCCAAAGACTCTCAGTGCAATTAACCCCTTGTATTTTCTGCATTTGACATTTCTGTCACTAGTCCCTTTTTTTCGCTCAGCCAAGATATATTCGCTAACTCTCTCTCTCTATTTAGCTAAATTATGTCAAACTTACACCAAAAGCTAATTTTGCAACCCACTGTACCAAACCAATGGCGGATTGGGACTTCAATTTTCCAACTACTCCAGAATTAGATAGCTAAAAGAAAAAACTACACACAAGAAGGAAAGAAATGTCGCAAGGAGTGTCAAAGTCGGAAAAAAGCAAAACCGTAAATTGCATTCAAATCTAAAATTGATTTTTAAATGTAAATCTGTGTCTCTCTAAGTTCCTTGGCGTTCGGTGAAAAAATACAAAATACATAACACATAAATCTCTTTCAAAGAAAACTAAAAAACCAAAAAAATAATCTCTTGTTTTTTGTTTTAACTTTTACCTACCGTGTGCAACCATGACTGATGCATATGGTCCGCGAGAAGTAACAATTTACAAAACAGAAACTGGTTTCGGTTTCAATGTACGTGGTCAAGTGTCCGAGGGTGGCCAGCTACGTTCCATCAACGGCGAGCTTTACGCCCCGCTGCAGCACGTCAGTGCGGTCCTCGAGAGTGGAGCTGCCGAAAAAGCTGGCATTAAAAAAGGTGATCGCATCTTGGAAGTGTAAGTAGCTAAATTTTAATATTTATTTTCCTTCATTTCATTTCGACTTCGAGCCCGTGTCAGAATCAGAGAAGATGTAAAATCGATCCGTCTCATTGGATCGATTGTAGAAGGAAACGAAAAACACAATTTATATCTACTTCCTCCCTTGGTTGACCCCTTTTTTTTGTACTGTGACTGTGACTATACGACGACTGCCCCCCCTTCCTAAGGTTCGATGAAAAGCCTTTAATTTGTTCGTTTGGTTTCTTTCGCTTTTTTTGTTTTTCGTTTTGTATTTTGTGGCTCCTCAAGTGATTAGGCGTGTATGTATTTTTTTTTGTAGAAGCTTTACGTAAGATAGGAACAACTACTTGCAGGCTTCTGTGTTGTGCAGCGCAGCAACGATGCGGCGCGCGGTCTCCTAATGGAATTAACATACATTTTCAATTTCCAGAGTGCTTGTGCCTGCTTCCACTGCTGCTGCTGCTGCTTCTGCTGTTATTTTAGTAAATGAGCAAACAAAAGAAGAGATAACCCGCAAATTGGTGATGTTGATGGCTATGGGGATGGGGGCGATTGACTGAATCATTGTTTGTATAGTTTCCCTTTGGTTCGTCCGTCTTTGTGGCCGTTGTGATAAGAGATAGTGACTGTATATATATGGGGCGGGCTCGTGTTTACTCTGATACGGAATTAGATTTAAATTTCACTTCACATCATCGAATCGAGCAAAAGAGCAAACGAAAAACAACAAAAATAACATCTTTTCTACTACAACAGCTGACCTCTTGACATAGACAAGAGAGTCAACTAATGAGGTGCTCAATTAAAATTTAATTAAGGGCGATGTGATGCGATGGCGATGGAAGAAACATAAGACTATGCATAGTCATGTCGCCTCCACTGCCCACCTCTTTGCTCTGCCATTTCTCATTGACGGAGCTGAATCTCTTCTTGTCTGTTTGGGTGTCTGGGGAACTAGCTAACTAGAGCATCTTCTATTTCTTGTTTTTTTTGTTGTTTTAAATATCAATTGTAAGTAGATAGTTGTTTTTGGATTTTTCTAGATGCTGGTAGTTTATTTATAAGTCAATTGAAAGGGAGGTTCTTGAGCTACCTTCAAATGCCCCAAGTAACTGATAGAATATCCACGATAACGATTTCTTGGTCTTTCAATTAGCAATCAATGTTTGTTTTGGATTTGTGGAGTAATCTAGCTTCAGCTTCTGTAATGAGAATACAAATCTTATAGCGTATAAAAATCACAAACATAATATAATTTAATATTTTTGAAAAATTGACACAGTTATCTTTTACATTTCATGAGTTTTTTTAAAGGTATTAATTGAAAGTATCCTTTTCAATATATATTTCCTTTAGAAATAAAAACAAGGACTTCTTTCTAGTAACGATGAATTTGATATAATAATATTAATTTAATTTTCATAAAAACATTCAACGAAAATTTACTTGAAACAATATAAATTTACTTGAAATCATATAAATATTCTTCAGATATACTCCATTGAGCCTTCTTATAGATCTTTTTAGAGTATTACTGAGCTCCTTTTTTTAATTCCTTCTCAAGATAAAGAAATTTTGGGCAGAAACTTAAACGTCTCATTTTTGGTTACTTATTCTTCTGTTTGTCTCTGATTTGTTTTTTATCGAAAGCCCATGTTTTCGCATTATAAAAAAACACTAGCTTCTTAGCTTTCTATACGATAGATTGATAGAGAAGCTTCATAGCGATTATGTTAGAGCCATTTTGTCGCATTGAGAAAAAAGATTAAGTATCTAATCTTTGCCTCAGATAGCTCATCAAGTTCTTGAAAGAATGCTTTTGCCAAAGCAGGACATTTGTAGAGGAAATGGATTATGGTTTCACTTTCTCTTTGGTCACTACAGCTACGGCAAAAGGTGTTGTAAGAGATACCCAACTTCTCTGCATGAACTCCTATAGGCCAATGTCCGGTACAAACCGCAACAATCCTGGCTATGTCTTGCCTTGGCCTGCTTAGAAGATCGTTTGTACGGGTTTTATTATAGGTGGGCCATATCTTCCTAGATATAATGCAGTTGGGTAAATTGCTCCACCTTCGGTTTGATTCAGTTTGGTAGATAGACAAGATTTTACCCTTCATAGCACCAAGAGGAATGTGAGTGAGCTATGAAGGGCCGATCCTTGCTTGGCTAGCTCGTCAGCCCGTTCATTTCCCACGATACCACTATGGCCCGGAACCCAGATCAGGGTGACACCGAGGTTAATATTTAGGTTCGCAAGCTCATCGCGACATTGTTGGACCAATTTAGATGAGGATATGGCCGAGTTAATGGCTTTGACAGCTGCCTGACTGTCTGTGAAGATAGCCGCATTTCGGTTTTGGTTTGGGTTTTGTTTAAGCATCTTACATGCCTCCCATATTGCCAGCAGTTCAGCCTGAAAAACGGTAGCAAAGTCAGGAAGCCTAAAGGATTTGGCTACATTAAGGGACTCAGAAAAGATCCCAGAACCAACTACGCACTCCATCTTTGAGCCGTCAGTAAAGATGGTTGTGTCGAAACCTATCGACACGATGTCATCCTCCCAATCTTCTCTCGATGGGGAAATAACCTTAAAACTCTTACTAATTCTCAAAGTAGGAGTGCAGAAGTCAGTGTCTACCAAGGTAATATCTGAGGGAATCAATTTCGTTGTGTTGCTGTGACCATAAGGTTTTGAAAACCAGCTGTTTGATTCCTTCAGCCTAATAGCGCTGCAGAAAACTATGTATTTAATTAAAAGGTCGATTGGTAGAAGATCCAAAATAACGTTTAAGGCGTCCGTTGGGCATGTACGCATGGCCACTGTGGTGCCCACGTGGTGTGTACGTCCATAAAATCATCCTCGACTGAAGTCCCCACTTTTTGCCGAAAGTTTTGCTGCAGGCGTAGAAGGCAACACAGGCCTTCTTAACCCGTACTTCAATATTTAGTTTCCAGTTTAGTTTAGGGTCGAGTATAACTCCCAAATATTTTGCACTGGAAGACAATGATAGGATATGACCATTGAGTCGAGGCAGCGTGAAGGGCGGTACTTTAGTTTTGGTGGTAAAGAGCAACAGTTCAGTTTTACTTTGGTTAACTCCTAGTCCACAACTCGTGGCCCAGTTGCTTACTTTCTTCAAAGCTGACTCTGTGATTTCACTAATCACAGAGCAGTACTTTCCTGACACCAATAGCACCAAATCATCCGCATAGGCTACCGCCTTCACTCCACATCTCTCTAATTTAACGAGAATTGTATCCATGACCAGAAGCCATAGAAGAGGCGAAAGGACACCACCATGGGGTGTTCCCCTACTCACGTGTTTTGTTGCCTAGAGAGGCTCAAAGCTTTCCACCCATGGAAATAATCCATTCTCGAATGAAGTCTTCTACATCGAACTTAACAAGCGATTCTTCTATGCATTCGGTAAGGACGTTGTTTAAAATCAACTTTTATGTCTAGGAAGGTGGCAAGAGTAAATTCTTTTAAATTGTTTGTTCTACAGTACGCACTACCTCATGGAGGGCAGTCTCCGTAGATTTGCCCTTAAGATAAGCATGCTGAGAGCTTTCGAGAGGCCGTCCAACTAGGATTTCTCTAATATGGTAATCAAGAATGCGCTCCAAGGTCTTAAGCACAAAAGGTGTTAAGCTTATTGGTCCGAAATCCTTCGCGGATTCTTGACCTCGCCTACCCACTTTCAGGATAAAAACTACTTTGACTTGTCTCCACGACATGGGCACATGTTTGAGAAGGAGACATCCTTTGAAAATTTGTTCCAGCCATGGAGCTGCCACATCATGCAACTTTTGAAGCATAACTGGCAGTATTCCATCCATGCCTGGGGATTTATATGGAGAAAAAGTATTGATGGCCCACAAAATATTTTCTCTGGTTATAACGGAATTGACTTGCTCCACATGAGCTACGTTTAGCTCTGTGGTTTCAAGCGATTCGGGGTTATCACTCTCGCAACCCGGAAAGTGCGTCTTCATCAGTAGCTCAAGAGATTCGGCTGAAGAGGCTGTCCAGGCTCCATCAGTCTTTTTTAGAAATGAAGGATTACAATGTTCCTTCGATAAAACTTTGCTGAACCTTGCGGAGTCCTTTATGTCTTCGATTGATTGACAGTATTCTCTCCAGCCTTGTCTTTTGGCTGATGACAGGGCTTGCTTGTAAATTTTAAGAGAGTCTTTATACGGTTGGTAAAACTTATGTTTGTGGCAGATATTGAAAACTGTCCTCGTCATTTTCCTAAGACTGGACAGTTCTTCATTTACCCAAGAAGGAAGGGTTTTACGGCTATATTTAACTGGGCAAGAGACTCTAAAAGCTTGTCTTATAGAAGTTTCAAAGGTTTTCACCTTTTATTCAAGGTCTCCTATCGATTCAGTGAGATTCGGTAAGTTGCTTAGTTTGGAATTCGCAATTTGACTGAATTTCGTCCAGTGAGTTCTTTTGGGATTTCTGAAAGGTGGAGGGTTTTTTGACTCGAAATTAATTTGAAAAAGAATCCACTTGTGATCCGAAAACGAATTCAAAAGGGGAAACATCAAGCACATCCATCATAATTTTCCGAGCTCGGAAAGACGAAAGTGGGAGTATTGCCTCTGTTCAATAATAAAATCAAAAAGTGATTCACCTCGGTCGTTGATCACAGAACGTCCCCAAAGGGTATGCCGAGCATTTGCGTCGCCTCCGATCAGAAGGTTTGCCTTTTTGATGTTAGCTTCGGTTATGATTTTGCACACATCCTCCGGAGGTGATGGTGCATTATGGGCAGAGTAAAAAGAGGCCATCAGCAAACCCTGCGTATTCTTGTCTTCAAATCTGACAACTGTCAGTTCGGGAGTGCTAAAATTTGGACATAAAAAACCTTTTAAATGTTTCTTAGCTAAAATACAAGTTCTGGGATTACCTTGATCTTGATCTGCGGTTTTATAAAAGAGGTCGAATTGGATGTCTTGGAGGCCTCGCACCTTGAGGCCGTTTGTGGCCTCAAGGTGCGGTTCTTGGATAACGCCAATGTCGAAGTTCCCTCCCTAAGAAAAACTCTCAGCGGCAACCAAATGCGAGCCTTCGGTTGTCTAGGGATGTCCTTAGCTGGGATAAGCTTGAGCTTCAAGTCCTCCCAGTCAATGCTCACCTTAGCAATGATTTCACTAAGGAAATCCCTAGAAAACCTGTCCGCACACTTAATTACCCTATGCCCCCTGAGCATCTCGCCAGAGTCAAACTAGGGTAGGGGCCCTCATTGTTTGTATAGTGTATGAAAACACCATCTCAGAGAGCTTGCCCTCGATAGAGTTCCACGCGTTCAACAGACCTTTGCTGTTTGTGGAGAGCTCATCCACAACAGCTACGTGGAGGTCATCCCTGACAACCTCACTAAGAGCACGCAGTTGCGCTGCTCCAGAAGAAGGTGCTTTCACTGGCTTTGTCCGGTCGTCAAGCTTGCTCTTTTTCTGAGACGTGCAGGTCTCTACCTGAGATCTGTTTCGCTTAACGGCCTTTTCTCGGCTGGCCAGAAGATTGTTGTATTCATCAATCATCGGTTTTGTATACGGTTTAGGAAGTATAGGAGTGCTATGAATAGCACTGCCTATACTTTCTGTGGTTTTAGGTTGCTTACAAGTGCTGGAACTACCAGCGCTATTTAGCGCTGTCAGATCGGGAGTGCTAAAATTTGGACATAAAAAACCTTTTAAACGTTTCTTAGCTAAACTACAAGTTCTGGGATTACCTTGATCTTGATCTGCGGTTTTATAAAAGAGGTCGTATTGGTTGTTTTGGAGGCCTCGCACCTTGAGGCTGTTTATCCACGGTTCTTGGATAACCTTGGAGCTTCCCTTCAAAGTCTCCTGGCTGGAGGCCAAGAGTTCATCCTCCAAGTCTGTGGAGGGTTCTACGTTCGTCTTGTCTATTTGGTCCATTTTTGAAATTTTTTGTATTTTGGTCCCACGAGTAGGTCGGAAAAAAGAAGTCAGCCCCGGCAGAGCCGATATACCGGAGTAAGGCAGAAAATAAGACGGACCCTGCCAAGGCATCCGAATGAGCTCGTTAGCGACTGGTTTGCCCCCTAGCCTTTCATTCTTCGGCACGGATTATGTAACACGCTCACACCACCACTGAAATTAGGGACCCCGTATCTATGGTCAAATTGCATTGCTAAAGCTTACTACTATTAAGGAGTAGGAAACTTCAACAATTCAACCTGATCTTAGCTGATCTCCATCTTGACAACGTACAAGACAACTGTGGTGATCATTACCGCCCGGCACCCACTGGGAGGGTTTGAAACGAGGATTTTTGGCAGGCGGGCCTCCACGTAGTAGGATAACTCTACTAGTGGACTGTCCAGTTTCTGTATCTCCACCATAATCGGAGTCACTATATACAGACAGATATATATCTCCATTAAAACATATTCCAAATTTTGTTGTCTCTTTTATGTATTGGAAGATACGTTTTACCATTGCCCAATGACTTCTCATTGGCTTATTGTTGAAGCGACTTACGTAATTGACTGCGAAACTTATATCTGGACGTGATATGGTAGCAAGATATAGCAGACTTCCAACGACTTCTCTGTATGGCGTGGACTTGTCCAAAGGACTATCGTTAGCAAAATTTCCAGGATCTGTGACCATGCCTCTTTCCTTAGGTGTGTGTGCAGGGTTTATATCTACAAAGTTGTATCGTAGAAAAATTCTTCCAGCATATTTGGATTGATTTACAAATATTCTGTCTTCAGACACTTGAATCTGCATTCCGAGATATGAGAAGCTTTTCTTCAAAACTTCTAACATCTCGTTTTCATGTTGTCCGACCACGAGACCATCATCGACATGTAAGACAAAAAGTTTAGTTCTCTCTTTGTTATAAAAAACACATGGGTCATCATCAGTGGATTTGAAACTTAGAGACTTCAGAAATTTTGAAAAAGTCTCGTTCCAAACTTTTGGTGCCTGTTTTAAACCGTATAGGCTTTTCTTTAATTCGCATACACGACCTGACTCGTCATTGAAGCCTTCTGGTTGGTACATGAAAATTCTTTCATCAAGCTTACCATGTCTTTACGTCAAAAGTCATTAAGCCTGATTGACATAAGACGAGCAACAGGACTGAAAACTTCAAAATAATCTCTACCTTCTTTCTGTTCAAACCCTCTGATGACCAATCTTGCTTTATATCTTCCATCATTTTTCTTTCGTTACACCCAACGACAGGTTAAAGGTGCAATATCCTTAGGTTTTTCAGTTAAGATCCATGTTTTCATTTTTACCAATGAATCATACTCCTCTAACATTGCTTTCTTCCAGTTTTCATCTTGAAGGGCTACGTTGACAGAAATATCACTAGTTTCATTAGGCATACTTTCCTTAATATCTTGTGTTACTAGTGCTGTGTCAGTTACATAGTCATTGAATCTTTTTGGTGGTTTTATAACGCGACGTAATCGTGAGCTTCTTCTTACAGTTGGCACTACTGGACTTTCAGAGCTATCAGATTTACTTCCATTTTCTTCACTCTCTTCAGATTCAACGCTTCCATATTCTGAGCTTGTGTCTGATTTCTTAGTATCAGATGTTTCAGTTAGTGGTGTTTCTAATTCAGTAGAGCTTTCGGTTTCAGTCTTGTCATCAAAAACTACATTGCTAGAACTGATAACGTCTTTGGTCTCATTTATGAAGACTCTGAAACCTGGAGAATCAATATCATAACCGACAAATATACCTTTCGTTGATTTTCTGTCCATCTTGCCTCTCTTGTTGCCTTCTTTTAATTCGTAGCTGTCTCAACCAAAAGATTTCATCTTGTTTGTGTCTTTTTTTTCTTCCAAACCACATATCCGTTGGACTTTTATCTTTAACAGTACTAGTACCAGTATGATTGATTGTAAAAACGACATAGTTTACGGCTTCACCCCATAAGTTTTCATTGAAGCCTCGAGCATGAATGACTGTTCTCGCAGCTTCAGCTATCGTTCTCATTTCTCTTTCTATACGTCCGTTTTGTTCTGGAGTATAATCACATGACTTGCTGTGAAAAACTCCCACCCTTTCTAAAATTTGTGTCGTTTGGCGGTTCTTTATTTCAGTTCCATTGTCTGAACTAGATTTTCAAAGTTTCCAGCTTTTCAGCTGTCTCACTTTTATGTTTAAAAAAGTAAACAGTCCTAAAATGAGAGTAGTCATCCTTAAAAAGTAGAAAATTCCACAAACTGACTCTTTTGATTCGCCCATAACCTATTAGAGTCTTGTTGTTTTACAAACAGGATATAATATATTTATTAATTATTAGAAAGAAAGATGGGATAATAGAATTTGTGACAACTAATTTTCTCATAATATTAAAAAACGATTGCTTATGTTTTTCAATAATAATTTTATATTTTTGAAAAATTGGAACAGTTATCTTTTACATTTCATGAGTGTTTTTTAAAGGTATTTATTGAAAGTATCCTCTTCAATATATATTTACTTTAGAAATAAAAACAAGGACTTCTTTCTAGTAACGATGATTATGATTTAATAATATTATCCTCTTGCTCCCGATGGTTTCGATTGGTCATCTTTCGAATTCCTAAAAAAATCGTAAAATTGAGGAAAACATCTTTTGAAAGTGGTTTTGTCAAAATATCAGCTCTCATTTCATTTGATGGACAGAAGCTTAGTTCGATGATCTTCTTCTCTCTTAGGTCTCTTATATGATGGTGGCAAATATCAATATGTTTTGTTCGAGTTCCACACTTCTCGGATTCAATTAGGCGAGTGCATCCTTGATTATCTTCATAGATAATCGTGGGCTGATTAATATCTACCCCCATTTCTGTCAAGAGTCTTTGTAGCCAAATTAGTTCTCGACTTGCATGTGATGTGGCTACATACTCCGCTTCGTTTGAAGACATAGCTACTGAGGTCTGTTTACGACTTGGCTATGTTGATGCTATGCTACTTCCTGCGAATTGGCGACAGATCTGTAAGTGTCCAAACTTTAAGCTCGTTCAGTGACTTGATTTCCTCTTGTGCAGCTTCAGTCCATTTGCGCTTCTCGGCAAGTACTTACTCACTTACTTACTTAGGGTGTGAACTAGAGCCTCACTCAACAAACTTCTCCATCTAGCTCGGTCCCTAGCTACATGTCTCCAGTTTCGCGCTCCAAGTTGGGTGAGGTCACCTTCCACTTCTGCGCTCCACCTGATCCGCGGTCTTCCTCTACTGCGCTGTTCTGTGGGTGTGGATACGAAGACTTTCCGGGCCGGAGCATTGGTTTCCATGCGCTCTACGTGACCCAGCCATCTTAGTCGTTGGACTTTTACCCTTCTGGCTAACTCTTCGTCGTCTACGATCTCAGCGGTGGTGTTGTTTTCTGCGTTTACAGCAGAGCCTAGGTAGAATAAGTCCTTGACTACCTCAAAGTAACGTCTGTCGATGGTGACGTTTTGACCAAGACGTCGGTGTTGTATTTCCTTTCTTGACGACAGCATGTACTTTGTTTTGCCCCCATTAACCGTTAAACCCAATTTTTGCCGCCTCTGCCTCAATACTCACAAAAGCCTTATTGACATCACGCTGAGTTCTTCCGATTATGTCAATGTCATCAGCATATGCCAGCAATTGGACAGACTTTTGAAAGATAGTGCCTCTAGTGTTGACGTGTGAGCTCTGCACTATTCTTTCAAGGATCTATCAGGTTGTTGACAATGGGCTTTAGACGTTCACATATTACGGCAGAGAAGATTTTATAGGCGATGTTAAGTAGACTGATTCCTCTATAGTTGGTGCAGTTTAGAGGATCTCCTTTTTTCAGGATCGGGCAAACAATACTGAGGTTCCATTCATCCATATCTTCAGCTGATTTAAAGAGCTCGGCATTCAAGCCATCGGCTCCAGCGGCTTTATTAGACTTCAGCTTAGATATGGCAATCTTTACTTCGTCTAAGTCGGGAGGACGGGATTGTTGGCTTTCATCGTCTATGTTGAATGGATCATCCTGTCTGACAGCGGAATTCGGTTCGTCGTCGCCGTTATACAGTCTTAGTTAAACAGTCTACAGAAATGGTCCTTCCATATCCTCAGCATTGCGGTTCCACTATCATGTTTCCACTTTCGTCTTTGCAGCCTTCGGTTCTAGGTTTATGTACCTGTGAATTTTGTTTCACCTGTTCATAAAACTTTCGAACATCATTCCTGCTTTTTAACCTCTCAACATCTTCGACCGCACGCTTCTCACCTCTCTTTTTCCTTCTGAGAACACGGTGTTCCTCTCGCCTCTTCTGCTCATAGAGCTCATGAGCAGCTCTCGTTCTTTTACGCAGCGCGCCGCTTTGCGTGCCTGCTGTTTGGCTGCATTTGCCTGCCGACATTCCTCATCAAACCAGGGGTTCCTTGTTGGTGGCTGCTTGAAACCCAGCACATCAAAGCGGCTTCTCTGATTGCATCTTGGAAATGTTGCCACTGGTTTTCGTACATTGTGTTGACGGCACAGAACTTCGAGAGAGGTTACTTCTAACTCGGTCGGAAAAGGATTTGGCGATCTCTGGCGATTGTAGCCGTTCGACGTTGTACCTTCTCCCAGCACCTCCCTGTTTTGTCTTGGGTCTGGAAATCCGAAGTGCTACCTTGGCTACAAGAGGTAGTGGTCCGACTCGATGTTAGCTCCTCGGAAAGTTCGGACATCTATGATGCTGGAAGCGTGTCTGACGTCGATCGCAATATGGTCAATCTGGTTGACGGTAGATTGATCTGGGGTCCAAGTTCCTTTGTGGATGTTGAGGTGTGGAAAACGCGTACTGGCTACCATGACGTTTCGCCCCGCAGAAAAATCTATGAGCCTAAATCCGTTGTCGGAGGTGTTTGCAGGCTATTCTTCCCGATTATGCCACCAAAGATGTCTTCCCTTCCTAGCTTGGCATTAAAATCGCCCAGGACACTGCTCATATGTTTTGTCTAAGAGCTCGAAGAACATATCTTTGGTGTTGTCTTCTTTCTCTTCTGTGGGGGCGTGCGCGCATATCAGGCTAATGTTGCCGAGTTTAGCCTTGATGCGTATGGTCATGAGGTGCTCATTGATGCACCTATAGCTCAAGACTTCTTGCCTAAGTCTGGCTCCAATGACGAAGCCATATCCAAATAGGCGCTGTTGGTTTTCGCGATAACAGTCACCATAGTAAATATCGCAGTTTTGTATCTTCTTTTTGTCCGGTGATGTCTGCTTTATAGCGGTCTAGGGCCTCCGCTAATTCTTCGGCCCCCAGGTGGTCTATTAAGGGACCTACCATACCACGTGATTATCCGAAGTTCGTTTGCGTTGGTTGTCAACAGTAAATCCGTCCGTATCCGAGGCTTGTTGATGCTTCGCAACTATGAAGCTTTTACGTGGCCAGGAAGTCACCCCGACGGCAATCTATCAAGTCAGGATTGTTAAAATCAACAGTGTGTTTTTCTGAGACTGTTTTGTTTTAAATTCCAATTTATGTCCACAGAATACTAAGCTTATGAAAAAGTTCTACCTTCGTATCTTTCTGGTAGTTGCTTTTAAAATTGAATTCAAACTTGCTACGAGTATCGTAAGTCGTTGCTCGTAAGTATCGTGTCCAATAAAGAAATCTCTTCACCAACAATTTCTCAATAAACTTGCGTTTGCGATACATTACAACATTCTTTTGGGGTAACCCGTTTACCCTTTTTTCGAACGATAAATGAAAAAAAAACATTCTTTCAACTTCACTTACCCAATGCATGGCAATGCCCACCCTTCTACTTGAGAAAAAAAATAAGTGAACAATGATACTTGAAAAAGCTTTTCTAACTTTACCCACTTGACATCAGGACATGAAAGATTTGCACTCCTTACCTTCCAAAGCAAAAAAAAAACAGCTCCCAAAGAGCATAACAAGTTTATTTTAAAATGTAACTTAATCAACCCCAAAAAGGGATTCTTTGTATACGTACTGTGGCTTATAAAGTTAAGGTATTTTGTCCAAACAACAACAAAAATATATATTCACAAACCTTAAATATACACCAAGTGTATCCTTTTCTTATAAGTTTTCCAATTTGGAGTTTTCGGGCAAAGAAAATATAATATGTTCTCTTGCACAAGCCGGTACGATTTCCATCATGAATAAGGAGACAATTATTCTGGTTTTCTATTTTTGTACCCTTGGATGTCAAAAGTCAACCACCATAATACAATATGACTTTGGGGTTTCTTGTTCTGTTTTCTACAATCAAACCCCAACCCCAATGTAGGTGGGAAGGTAGGTACTGCTGTTCTTGCCTGCCTCCAACTTGTTTAAGTTCAACCCGTTTGCAAATTTACACACTTATTTTTTTTCTTATGCAGAAACCCCCAGTTTTTTGTTTTATTTACTTTCTGTCATCATTTTCATATCAAAGGGAAACCCTGTCTGTTGAGGAAACCGATAGCCGTTATTATGTTGTTTACATGGTTGTTTCCAGAGACAGAATACCATACCATGGAATAGAGGGTTTGAGGGGTGCTAAGTTGATATAAAGTAGACATATTAAATGCGGATTATCCGTCTTTGGCTGACATCGAGCTCGCCCAAAAGAACAAAATTTAATTTTAATTCAATTAAACACAAACATTCTAACTTCTGAAGCTCAACGACAACGATTTATGTATTTCCCTAAAAATAAAATTTGCTTAATATTCTTTATGTACCTACACATGAAGGTATATATTTATGTAGGCTTAGGGTATTTTTTGTTGTTGCATGGAGGATAAATTTAAGGCAACGTGGTCCTTATTTAAATAAATCAATGAACCATAGTAAAATAACTCAACACAGATGACGTCATGAATAAAGTTAGAAAATTGTTTTTTGTTTAAAAAAGGGTGGCTAAATTTTAAGGGCCGATGTTGATTTTTAATAAATTACAAATTATTTAGTAAATTATTATCATTTCTTTTTATTATGATAATATTGGTATGGTTCAGTTATGTATGGAAAAAATATCAGCGGCACACTTTCATCCTTACTTATTTAGTTAAAGTGGCGCTACAGTCTGGATTGGACACGGGCCTCAACCTGCATGCGTCTCCAGCTTGAAAAGTTAGTTGAGGTCCTCTCCCACTTGCGTGAGCCACCTGAGTCGTAGTCTTCCTCTACTGTACCGAACCTTTGGATTGCGTTAATCCATTCGCTCTACATGACCCAGCCATCTAATTCGTTGGACTTGAGCGAGTTAGTGATTCCAATCTTTAGACCAATCTTTTTTTGCACTCGTACTGTGGCAAGAGTCCTAAGAGATCTAAACATACATAAATCCGATGGTCCGGATGGTATCCCCGCTATTGTTCTGAAGAGGTGTTCTTCAACGCTGGCAAACCCACTGCGTAAGCTTTTTCAACTGTCCTACTCCTCAGGTCTCGTTCCGAGCGGATGGAAAACGGCATTTGTCCAGCATATTCCCAAAAAGGCAAATCTTCCTCACCCTCTAAATACCGATTGCACTTACATCCCTTCTTTTCAAGGTCATGGAAACGCTGATTAATTATCAGCTCAAGAAATATCTTGAAGATGGAAAGCTTCCTTATGACCGACAATACGGCTTTCGAAGCAATAGGTCCACTGGTGATCTCATGGTACATCTCACCGAACAGTGGAGCAAATCTTTACATCGTTTTGGAGAAAGTAAGATTATTGCACTTGATATTTCAAAAGCATTTGATAGGGTTCGGCATCAGGCTCTCTTATCGAAAATGCGTGCATTCGGTTTTCATGAATCCTTGCTTCATTGGATTGGTCCTTTCGGATCGTTCAATACATGTAGTATTGGATGGATTCAAGTCTGAAAACCATAAAATAAATGCTGGTGTGCCCCAGGGCTCTGTTTTATCTCCAACACTCTTTCTCATTTTTATTAATGATCTCCTGTCTGCAACATCTAATCCAATACATTGTTTCGCTGACGATAGTACTCTTAGCTTTTCATATTCGTTTTCAGACTCACATCCCTCTTCTTCGGATGTAGAACTGCAACGAAAAAAAATATGATAAGTTCATTAAATTCCGACCTTAACAGCATTGTTCAATGAGGATTAAAAAACCGCGTGGAATTTACTGCTTCGATAACCCAATGCTGTCTTGTTTCGTTAAAGCGAGATAAACCCCCCTTGCCACTATCCATGGTGGCACTTGCATCAATGAGAACACCTCGATATTCTCGGTATGTGTGTCACCAACCACCTCTTGTGGAACGATCTCATACGCGATGTCGCCAAAAATGCGGCAAGGTGTTTGGGTTTCCTTAGGCGATGCAAGAAATATTTCACCCCTTCTGATCTGGCTGTTATCTACAAGACTTACATACGTCCAAAGCTTGAGTACAACTCCCATCTCTGGGCTCGTGCTCCTGCAACTTACTTAAGTCTCTTGGATAGTATTGAACGTAGAGCATTAAAATTGATAGATGATAATATCATCATGTCTGACCCTGTTTTACCGTTATTTTAACGGCTTATGCTCTAGTGAAATAGCCAGTTGCATTCCTCCACTTAAACAGTTCAACCGTAATACTCGCGCTTCTAGGAATGTTCATCAGTATACCCTCGAGCCCAAGTTCGGCCGTACTGTCAAATACAGAGATTCGTTCTTTAGCCGTACTTTAGCCGCGAATGTGGAATGCCTTACCACACTCTGTCTCTCCTAGTCATTGCAATATTCAGGAATTCAAAACCAATGTGCACCAACATCTCCTTTTAAACCCTCTCTCCTCTTCCTAGTGCTCACACTGTGCCTCTGCATAATAAGGGTAGTAATATCCCCTCGTGTTTATTATAAAAAAAAAATATTGGGTGGCGCAGCAGTCCGTTTGAGGACTAGGACCTAGTTACTGACAACTCTCAACCATTTCTGTGTGCGAGTACTGTTGTCAGGAATGGAAGGGAATGGAAGGGGATACGCTGCTTTAAAATCGATAAAAAGATCGTTTTAAAGTTCCTGCTTTTTTTTAAAGATCTGCCGTGATGTTAATATTTGGCCAATGGTATATTTTCCTGGTCTGAAGCCACATTGATAAGGACCTTTCAGGTTTTTGAGGTACACGCCGCTAAGGCATAATTGAGGTTGGCTTTAATGTGCCAAATTATCTCATCCCTTAGCTCTTGAAATGCTGGTGGCTTATTGAAATACACCTTTTCTTTCAAATAACCCCAACGGCCAATTGACATCGCCGCCACTTGAAATAACACGTCCATTGAATTCGTTGCGCAAAAGAGCCATTGTTTCGTTAGCTGTGTAGCAAGTGGCACCATCCTGTTGGAACCACATATCGTCCACATCAATAACTCCCAAGTGGGGGAGTATAAAGTTCACTATCATCTTATGATAGCGAACACCTTTCACAGGAACTGCCTAACCAGCCTCATTGTGGAAAAAATGCGGCCCGTTGATGCCGCCAGTCCATAAATCTTGTGCTTGTATTGTTTTTTCGACAACCCCTCTTGGATCCACTGATGTGCAAATGTGTTCCATCACTGAAGATGATTTACCTTGACGTGCCTGATATGCATTTTGATTTGGACGCTTATTTTCATAATAAGCGTGACTAACTTTAATGCGTGACTTGGTTGTGTATCTTTCCATGGTTCCAATGGAATAAGTCTGAAATTGAAAAATGTCAAATGAAATGCTTAAAAAACTCTCTACGTTTAGGTGTGGTTAACATTCAACATCGGCAATTAAAATTTAACCACCCTTTATGTACATATGTACAAAACGTTAAAGGTACTGCACATATATATTTTTCTTCTATGTTCTTGTTCCAAATCCAATAAGCCTCCTGCCCGACAAGTAAAATAATAATCCAATAAGTCTTCATATTTTATTATTATTATTATTTAGTATATGTTCTAGTTTTTTGTATGTTTTGTGTATCATTAGGTCTATGGCATCAGCAACAGTACCTACAGTCGTCGGTCGTCGTCGAGGGTGTGTGTTTATGTACAAATTACACTTATTTTTGATGCTTACCTTTTACCAGAATAGGCTCCTGGTTGATAGCAAATACATAGCTCCTACATGAGCTGAGCAACGAGTTTGAATTGACGTCAGACATTGGGGTAAATTTTAAATTAAAAACAGCTGATAGGTCAAAGGACGATTTTTTCCAACCCTGACAATAAAGTCAATGACAGCTTCGATTATAGGTACATAAAGTATTGAACAAGGTTGAAATTTTTGATGTTTTAATTTGAAAATATTGTACGTTTACTGTATTTATTTTTACAAAGATTCCGTCATATTAAAGGTTGAATTTTCGAAGGTTTATAATTTTAAGTTGCCGACCATATTTTAACTTGCGGTGATTTATATTTTGTTTTGTTTGGTATTTCCACACGTGCGGATATATTTTGAAAACAATGGTTATGTTTGAAATACTAGTACGTATCGAGCCAATTCTGTTTAGCGATGAAGCTCACTTTTGGTTGAATAGAAAAGTCAATTAACAAATGTGGCGTATTTGGAGAGATAATAATCCTAAAGGTTTACCGGTGATTTGACGGTTTATTTAACCGAACAGTAAAACAAATCTTAAGATCGTGGTGGAAAAAGTATGATTATTGCATTTGAATAAAGCATTTAATAGAGTTTGGGCCCAAGCTCTTTCATGGAAAATGCGTGCTTTTAGTATTGATGGATGTCTTCTTCTTTGGATTAAAAATTACTTTTATAACCGTTCAATGTAAATTTGATTGAATGGTTTTAAGTCTGAAATTCATAATGTATGACATTTGAACTGTCAAAGTAGAAGTGTACATTTTGTATAGCTCCTCGTATTTTTTTCGATTTTAATTAAAGTATACAAGTTAATTTCAAACTAATACCATTTTCGAATACGCGTTGTAAAAATATATTCGATAATATAGAAGGATTGCTTGAGATCATTGACAAATTAAGTTTCCAAAGGATTTTTTCGGCTTTCAATCTAGAATTCAAACTGCGGTACTAATCAAGTTTTAGCAGATGAACTGCAAGCGCAACATAACCGAAATTTCACCAGAACACAACACCACTAACAAAAAAAGATCTATAAACACTAGTTCACACAGGACTGTAGCGCCAACTTAAGTATGTAAGTAAACACAACAATGGGAGTAGGAAATTTATCTGTTGCCGATCTAAAAATCCTTCTTAATGAAACACTGGATGATAAGCTTAAGGATGTAGTCACAAAAAATGATTTATTATCACTTTCAAATGTGTTAACTTCCATGAAAGCACTCAACACCCAACTGACCAAACAACTAACCGTCATGTCAGAGAGATTTGAACTTCTAGAAACTCAATTGGAAATACTGTCTCGCAAAGTAAACTAAAAATCTATTGTGGTTCACCTCCCTTTAGGATCATAAACCAATGCAATCAAATTCGCTAAACAGACTTGCGAGGGGCTTCTGATGATAAAAGAAGGTGAAGAACTGCAAGTTAAAAGTGGCCGGCAAATAAAAAGCAACAACATTCAACGCGGCACTGTCATCATGGAACTTACTACAGCGGAGGGCGCCGAAAAAATGATCGCGGCCGCGCACAAACTAAAAGGCTCTGGAATAAGTATATTTCGCGAGCAAACTCTAATATTCAGGAAAAATCGAAAATCTTTAGTTTCTACTAAAAACAAACTGCTGCAAATTAACCCAAAAGTGAAAATTTTAATCAAAGGAGATAGAAAAATGCAAATTAACAACCACCACTTTGTTTACAAAGTTTCACGAGGTTTTTCATTTGTAGCAAAAGCTTTTGGTGACAGATGCCATGACCTTTTTGACTGCAGCGAGGGAAGAAAGTTAGCTCCGGTTTCAATTGGTCCATCATCTTCTTCCTCTCAGTCGAATGCCACAACGCTTAAATCGGAATACACAATAGGTAAAGTCTGTCGTTTGCCATAATTCAAATTTAGTTAATCTTAAAAATTTTAAAATATGTCCTTATAATATTACTGGTCTCAAAAACAAACTCTTAATACCAAATTTTTGTAAAGTAAATACAAGATTTCGATATTATAATTCTTATGGAAACATTTGTAGAACATAAAAACGAAAACGAATTCTTAAAATATTTTAAAGATTTCAAATTAATGTTTAATTCAGAAATTAGATTGAATTCACATGGAAGAGCCAGAAGGGGGGGGGGGGGGTATATTATATGGGATTAAACAAAACTTATGGGGTAATTTAGTTAAGTTTAAAACAATTGATCAAAAAATAATTTTTGAAGTGGTTTGCAACAACTTAAGTTATTATATAATTCCAGTTTACTTAAATTGCAATAATTGGCAAACTGAATTTGATGAATTAGTTGAATTTATGAATACCATTACTTTCGAAAGTGTAATGATAGTGGGAGGTTTAAACGCTAGAATTGGCAGATATCAAAAATCTAATGTTAATTTTTTACATCCGCGAACGGCTTTTAATGAGAGTACAAACTCTAAAGACGAAATTTTTAATCAGGACGGAATTTTTGCAGAAATGTTTGAGTTATTTGGACTTTTCGTACTAAACGGGTCTTCTAAAAGTGATGCTTGTGGTAAATCTACGTTTGTAAGTAGACAAGGTTAATCTGTTATTGATTTCGTGGCTATTTCTGGAAACTGGTTTAATGTTATTGAGGATTTTGAAGTTGCTCTGGCCAACTTTTCGGCACATTTCCCAATAGTCGTTAAATTACATTTTCCTGATGTAACTCAACTTCCGAATCCCACTTGCTTTTATAAACTTAAATGGTCTGATTATATTGCACTTCTCTATAAAAGACTTTTGAACCTTAATTTGCACTCGCTCCTTCAGCATCCACTCTCTATTGAAGAGACCTGCGGTAGAATATCTGAAGTCATGAAACTTTCGGCCCCTTTTCCCCCAAAAAAAAAAAACGCTCATACGTTTGTATATGCTAATAAATGGTTTGATAATGACTGCAGAAATCTACGAAAAAAATCCTTTGTTTATTTAAAACTTTTTAGAACGACAAACTCCCAATTTTTTAAAAATAAGTAAGTAGAATATAATAGAGATTATAAAAAATTATGTCCATCTAAAAAGATAGATTATCAAAAAAAATTGGCCAATGAACTAGAACACTGCACGAACTCCAAATCCTTCTGGTAAATTGTAAACGAGCTGGGTGGGCGTAACCAGGGTATGAAGTATTCTCTAGATGCTGAGACACTAGCAGCTCATTTTAAAACTCTGCTCTCTGGAAGCTACGCTCTCAAAAATGAAAAAGAATAAAACACCAGGTGCGGAAGGTATACCAGTGGAATTCTACAAAAACAGCACTTTTGAATTTAAAAATTTCCTTGTAATCTTCTTTAATAGATTGTACAACGACACTATCGCTCCAACTAGTTTCAAGAAATCCGTTATTTTTGCAATTTTTAAGAAAGGTGATGCAAATACGCCTGAAAATCATAAAGGTATTTCGGTATTAAATACAATTCGAAAAATTCTTTCAGCCATTCTGAATGGAAGACTTATTAAATGGATTGAAAGTTGTAATCGTTTAAGTATTTTTCAAGCCGGTTTCCGGCCATTTTATTCTACAATGGGCCATGTTTTCGCTAGAAAGTTTATTGAACGGAAGAAGAAACTATACACTTGCTTTGTTGATTTTAAAGCTGTTTTTGACAAAGTCAACAGGCAGGCTTTAATTTATAAAATGTCCTGCAAAGGTGTACATTTTATTAATGTACGAAAATCTAATTTTCGCATCAAATGCAAGGGTATGGGATGGTTATGATGTCTGTTATGTGCCGCAAGGTTGTATTTTGAGCCCTTTACTGTTTTCTCTCTTCATTGATGATATTTGTGATCATTTTCCTGATGGAGTCTCTTTTGGTAACGGCATTGTCAAAGTTTTATTATATGCTTACGATTTGGTTATGTTTGCCGACAATCCAGTTTCGCTACAGATGCAAATTAACCGACTTTGCTAATTTTTTGTAAGACTGTGTACAAAAAACCAAAATTATGAGTTTGGAAGGAAGGCAAACAAGAAGACGCTCTGATGAAAAGTGGCCGTTCAATAACACCGTTATCGAAATAGTCCAGGAATTAAAATACTTTGGTGTTCTTCTTAGCCACCATTTAGATTTCGCTAAACATGCTAAAATAAAAAATAAAGAAGCCAAGTTGGCACTAAATTTGATGTGGCCTAAGTTCTTCTCCAACTTCAACATTGATCTGGTATCTAAATATAAAGTCTTTAATGCAACAATAAATTCATGTTTGTGTTATGGTGCACAAATTTTCGGTTTTTTAAACCTAGATGCTTTCGAGAGACTGCAAAGGCACTTCTTTAAGCGCTGGTTTCGTTTGCCTAACTCAACTCCAAATTACGCCATTTACGTAGAGTCAGGCATCACCCCTATTTATATAAAAAAATTAAAGGCTAATGCAGATTTTTTGTTGTTCAGGTGATGAAAAGAAGTGAACTGTGCCTTTACAAAAAAATTGCTGCAATCGAATGCATCTCCGTTTAAAGACTGGAACCAACTCACAATAGCAACAGAATCTTCCCTCAACCTTTCGGAAACCAATGTTGACGACTGGCAAGCGCATTTTGCAGGTGTTATTGCTAAGTTTGACCAAAAGTTGTATGTAGAAAATCTTTTTAGTGCAACTTCCTCAGCATCTAGAAGCGTTTATAGAAACTTAAATCATCAATTGAATTCAGACATGAACTACTTCAGAAATGATTACTCAGTTGCTCAGATAAGTATTATTTTTAAAGCCAGAGTCTAAATCTTAAGCTTAAACTTTATATCACACCGAAGTGATTTGCCGCAGCTATGTGATCTGTGCAACAGAAGAGAAATCGAAGATATCTACCACTTTTTAGCTATTTGCCCAATTTTACAAGAAATTCGTAGACTACACTTTCGGAAAAGTAGTTAAACAATGCAGGAATTTAACGAAATCCTAAATGGAGCACTAGGTTGGCTAAACGTATTCAAATTTTGTCGACAAACTCTTAACTACCGGAACAGTTTCACTTATTAAATTAATTTTTAGCCTATCTCATTTTATGTTGCAAATCATACAAAATTGTCTTTTTTGTGTTTCAAATCACGTAACAATTGTCAAAACTTTAATTTGAGTAAAGCATTAGCATTTATTCAAAAAATTGTATTATTTTCATAAATTGTAATTTTGTGTTTCAAATCACGTAAACATTGTTCGAATTATTCTAATATTTTTATTTAAATAATTTTACATTTTCTTTTTAATTTATATATTTTTTTATCACTTACGAAATGTCAATTCAGGCAGACGGCAGTCAATGCCATGTGCTTATTCTTAGGAAATTATATTGGAAAATCTTTTTTTTTAATAAAAAAATTATCTATCTACGTATCATAATGCAAATGATGGGACTTTACTATGTATTTCGTTCCGAAAAACTTTCGAATAGGACTGAAAGTGCTCTTTGTTTCGCTTTTAAATTGGTATTCCATAAAACTTTGAAATTTGAAAAAAATAGTACTTAACTTACGGATTATTTTTTCGAATCTTAAACTTTTTCTTTTAAAGGGTCCTAAACACTATCAAGTATTTTTGACGGCTGTTCTTTCATAAACCATGTGAAAGATTGTCATTAACTCCACGTTTTTCAGTCATTGGAAGAAGCTTTGAAGACCTAACATTTTCATCTGGAATTTATATTTTATATTTAGTTCTGCACGAAAACTGGACTTCAAGCTATTAATGTTATTGTTCACGCTTAGTATAGTTGCCTCTTCATTGCATTCTTTCAATTTAACTCAAAGGTTTTCTTAATATTTCAGATTAAAGTTTTTATTTGTGTATTCTTTTGACTTTATTTTCTCAAACATTGATTTTTCA
Organism: Eupeodes corollae; assembly: GCF_945859685.1. Lineage (NCBI taxonomy): Eukaryota > Metazoa > Arthropoda > Insecta > Diptera > Syrphidae > Eupeodes > Eupeodes corollae. Next base: position 67,825,794 of record NC_079148.1, on the reverse strand, counting down.
CATATAAATTTTTCAATTCGTTTAAAAAATCCCAAGACCATAAAATCATACAAAACCAAACATTTCGAAAATTCACATGACTTTATCAATGTCCTGTCAGTTATATTTTTTCTATTCATAATCTCAATAAATTTTTGATTCCTATTAATGTTTTAATTTCAACTCCGAGTAACAGACTGAAGAATCCGTTTGTTATATCCGGTGTTTCATTATAACCGATTTTCCATCTTTTGTTCTCTATTAAAGTGTGTACCAATTTTTTTTTATTTTAGCAAAACTTTTATTTATTTACAAAGAAATCTGTGATTTTTTGTTGTCCACTTTTTTTTATATGAATTCTTCTTCTATTTTCATATCCATTTTGGTCAAAAATTCTGTCCTCGGTCAAAAGTATTAGTCAATAAAACAAACGATTTCCAAGTATTGGCAGCCTGAAGTGCATCTTCAATTTTCACTTGAATTTGAATTTCAGTTTCTGTAAGTAAAAATGTTGCCAAATAATTTTTAAAGTGTAGAGAAATAAGTCGAAAAACATTTTCATTTTGAACAGAATCAATAATTTGTTCGTCGGTTAAAAACTCTGCAGTAACAATGTTGTTGTCCACATTAACCAAATCTTCAAAAGTACATAAGTCAAAAACTTTATCATATGACTGAATATGTTTAATCCAGTGACTTAAAGGCCGATTGTCCTCTTCTTCAAACTCAGTTTCGATTGAAATATCAAGTTCCTGTGGGATATATCCACCACGCTTAAAACAAATTTTGACCCTCTCCCAAGGTCTGGATATCAGTAGAATGGCATACAACAAACTCATTACATGTGATCCATCTTTTTTCTCGATGTTACGAATGATGTTTAGTACTTGAAGCTTTCTTTAGTGTTCTTTAAGTGATCTGGTTTTCCCAACTGTATATCCCAATTCCTTAAATATTTTTCGAATATTTCTGATGTCATTCAGGCTCGTTTATTGGACTCATATAATGATGGAAGTTTCTTGATATTTTTAAAGCACCTCGGGTTTTTTGATTTTCCAACAACCAACAACTTTTGTTTAACAGTTCCGGTCATATTAGCTCATACTAAAACCGTTATTCGTTCCTTTGACATTTTACCTCCAACGTATTTTTCGCCCTTGAATTTTAATGCTTTGTTAGGTGTCATTTTGTAGAATAAACCTGTTTCGTCAATGTTGAATATTTGATCATCTGTATAACCCTCTCGCACCTTTGGCCAAACAACTCGCAACCAATCATCCACAACTCCTGCAGAAACACTACGGCATTCACCACAAACACATTTAACTCAGGAACAGAAATTCGAGTATAAACACAACAAATAAAGGCAATTCCCATAATTTATCATTTTAGATGCGCGAAATTTCCAATGCCTACCTTATTTTTTTATATGTTCGTTATAAGCGATAAATTTTTAAATATTCTTCTTATCAAGTGCAAGTGAGATAGTTTGATTGGTGTTAAATAAATTAATAGTTCAAAACCATATAAGAATATGCTACCTTCTCCATGTGCAAATAAACAGACCATAATGCATTATCTGTAAAACCAACTCCTCCAAACAGGTTTTTTTTTTTATAATTAGCGAATACTAAAAGGATTTTGTAAACCTTTAATATGCCAAAGATACAGTGTGAGCATTAAGAAAAGAGGGAAGGGTTGGGTAGGAGGTGTCGTAGGTGAACATCGATTTTAAATTAAAGGGAAAGATAGAGCGTGGCAAGGCGTTCCACATTCGCGTAGTACGGCTAAAACAAGAATCTCTGTACTTCATAGTACGGCCGAAGTTGGGCTCAAGAATAAACTGGTGGGCATTCCTAGAAGCGCGGGTATTACGGTTAAGTTGTTTAAGGGGAGGAATGCAACTGGCTATTTCACTAGAGCATAGTCCGTTAAAATAACGGTAAAAAAGGGTGAGGCAAGAAACCTTGCGTCGATGTTCGAGTGATGTAAACGAGTTGATGATGTTAATGTCACCAATCATTTTAAAAGCTCTTTTTTGAATACTGTCCAAGAGGCTTAAATAAGTTACTGGAGCACCAGCCCAGAGATGAAAGTTATATTCAAGTTTCGGACGTATATAGGTTTTGTAGATTGTAGCCAGATCAGACGGAGAAAAAAATTTCTTGCAACGTCTCAAAAAACCTAGAGATCTTGCGGCATTTTTGGCAACATCGCGTATGTGATCGCTCCACAAAAGGTGGTTGCTGATGCACATTCCGAGGATGTCAAGATTTTCCGTTTCGTTGATGCAAGTACCACTCATAGATAGTGGAAAAGACGGTTTATCTCGCTTTAACGATGCAAGACAGCATTGCGTTTTCTAAGCATTTAATTCCACACGATTTTTTATTCGCCATTGTACAATGCTGTGTAGGTCGGAATTTAATGAGCTTATCATATTTTGCCATTGCGGTTCCACATGCGAAGAGCGTGAGTCTGGAAACGAATATGAAAAGCTAAGAGTGCTATCGTCAGCGAAACAATGAATTGGATTAGAAGTAGCAGACAGGAGATCATTTATAAAAATGAGGAAGAGGGTCGGAGACAAAAGGGAGCCCTGGGGCACACCAGCATTTATTTTATGAGTTTCAGACTTGAATCCGTCCAAAACAACTTGTATTAAACGGTTCGAAAGGAAATTTCTAATCCAACGATGAAGAGATTCCGAAAGCACGCATTTTCGATAAGAGAGCAAGATGCCAGACTTTATCCAATGCCTTTGAATTATCAAGTGCAATAATCTTACTTTCTCCAAAACGATGTAAAGATTTGTTCCGCCGTTCGGTGAGATGAACAATGAGATCACCAGTGGACCTTTTGCTACGAAAGCCGTATTGCCGGTCATTAAGAACCTTCCGTTCTTCAAGATGTTTCTTAAGCTGATAATTAATCAGCGTTTCCATGACCTTGGAAAGAAGGGACGTAAGTGCTATCGGTCGGTAATTTGTGGAAGAAAGAAGATTCGCCCTTTTTTTGGGATTGGCTGAACAAATGTAGTTTTCCAACTACTCGGAACGAGCCCAGAAGAATAGGATAGATGGAAAAGCTTACGCAGTGGTTTTGCTAGCGTGGAAAAACACCTCTTCAGAATAATAGCGGGGACACCATCTGCGCCAGCGGATTTATGAATATTGAGATCTTTAGGAACTCTCGCCACAGTTCGAGTACCAAAAAAAATTGGTCCCATAGAATCATTTACAAGTTTAAGAACTGGAGAAGTCATGACACTATCTAGTAAGGTGGAATTTTCGGCGAACTGCCTTGCAAATAAGTTGGCTTTATCAATAGAGCTAACTAAAGGAGTGTCATTGACAACAAGCGTAGGAACCGAGAAAGAGGAAGAATTAGTCATGTTTTTTTACAAATGACCAAAAATTCTTACTGCCTTTGGGACATTGCAGTATTTTTCGCCGTCATTTTTGGTCATGTAATGCGTTGCAGGCCTTCCTAGCTTGCTTAAACTTTTTCTGGTTTTCAGGTTTTTCTTCACAAATTTGGAATCGACTCGATCCCCAACCGGAATCGAATTAAAATTGTCCATTTTAGTAGTTTAACTTTAACTTTTGATTTTCACAAAAGTTTCTTCTATTTGAGTTTTTTTTTTTATTATTATTCTGACTTCAGACGTTTTTAAATTTCCTTTGGCTTGATAGGGATGCGCACAGATAAATTCAATTAATTTTTAGAAATTTTAACTTATCATTGGTCCACCCCAGGGTTCCGTTTTTTCTCCGACTCTCCTATTGATATTCATAAATAACCATCTTTTAAGCTTAATGGCTGAATCATAAACACGGTTTAGCTTCGGCTTCGTCTGCGTTACGGTGGGAATGCTTCGAGGTTGCTTTGAATGACATTTCTATTATTTCATACCTCCAAAAAGCAAATATTTTGTTTGTTGACATTTTTTTACAGGTGTTGAGCTATCAGACAAAGCAAATGTTCAAATAATTGAATTACATTACATTACGTTCTTTTTCTTGCCATTGTCAAACGAAACGCGAGTTCGAAGCTCCATTGTGATAGAATGCATTGAATTCCTATGACTGAACTCGTAAACGTCAGGTGAAACCGAAGCTGAAGCGTGTTTGTGATTCAGCCATAAAACACTCCAGATGCCACTATCCATTGGTGGCACTAGCATCCAGTAAACTTATAAACTTTCAGTTCTCGTTTTGGAATGATCACATATTCGACATTGACAAAAATACTTCTAGGACGATGTAAGGCATTGTTTACCCTTTCTGATGTGGATGTAATTTAAAAATCCATCATTCGTCAAAAACTTTAATATAAATCGCATGTTTGAACAGGTGCCACTTAAAACATCTTTTTTTTTATTGTTTTGCTGCTATTTTTAGTTTTTACACCGCACATCGCGAATGTGGTATCCTAAGCCCAACTCTGTTATTTTCTCTAATTTAAAACTAACGCTCTATTTTTCTAAAATCTTGAGGTACCGTTACAACAGCAAAAACTGACTTTGTGGTGTGCTTTACGGGCTGGTGGAATAATTTGTCTGTATTTATGTTGATAACCGTGGTTAGTAAAAGAAATGTTTTGGGGATAAAATATTTTATTGAACAATATAACAATTAAACAAACGAAGAATAAACTTAGAGTAAAAAATATTTATGACAATATTAATTAGGAATCAAAAAAGCTTATAGATGAAAATAAGTTGTGAAAGTGAAAAGTAGTTTAAGTTAAAGTATTTTTACATGTAACTAACACCCGTCCTCAATTTCACAATTATAAGTTTTTTTTTTTAATTTAATCGAAAGACATTCCTAAACGCTTAAAGAATTTTTTGTGAGCTGTTTAAGCTAAAGGTTTTGATAGAGCTTCTGCTGGCATCTCTTCGGTACCAATACATTCAAGATTGATTTTGTTATCAGCAATTGCTTCTTTGACAGAATGATATCGGATATCTAAGTGCTTGGTTCGCCCTTGGATACCCAAATTTGTTGCAATAGCCTGTGCACTTTTAGTCCTTGATGAAGTCCAAGTTCTTCAAGTAGATTTCGTAAGAATGATGCTTCTTTTGCAACAGAACTAAGGTTAACATATTCGGCTTCAGTGCTTGAAGTAGTAACAATTCTTTGTTTCTTTGAAGCCCATACATTTTTTGTTCCTCCATAAATTAATAAAAAAACACTCTGTGACTTGCATCTTGCAACTTGCATCAGCATAAGAGTGTAGTTCCTCTGATGTTTTTGTATAAATGAAACCAATATTTTTCGAGCCTTGTAAATAGCTTAGGATGTGCATTGCAGCGCTCCAATGTTGTTGTATAGGATCGTTGTTGAATTGAGATAATGCATTCACTGCGTAGGCTATATCCGGTCTACTAAAAGTTGAAAGGTGCGGTACCTGGTTTTGTCGACTTCCTTTTGGTCTCCTTTAATTTTCGGGATTTGTTCTAACTTTAAACCTGTAGGCATTGGTATCGATCAGGCTTGCAGCCCGCAGGTCCGTATTTATTTAGTAAATTTTTGATGAATTCTTCCTGAGTAATGATAAGAGTGTCATTCAAACGCTGAACTTCTAAACCGACACAGAGTTTTGGATGTCCAAGGTCCTTAATGTCAAAACATTCAGGTAGGTTCTGCTTCATCAATTCAAACTCTTTGGAATCATTCGTTGCAACAATAAGATCATCCGCGTAAACTGTTATAAGCGTTATTTGTATTGTATTTAAAGTAAATACACCTGTCGCATTGTGAAGCACTCAACCCAAGTGTTTTAAGAGTTCCATCCAACTTAAGTTCCAAAGCCGTCTGCTCTGTTTCAGTCCATAAATTTCTTTGCTTAATTTGCAAACCTTATTGCCTTTTTTCAAATCCCTCCGGCTGTTCCATACAAATAAGAGTATCGATATCACCGTTAAGGTATGCTGACGAAACATCTAGATGATAAAGACCCAAATCATTTTCAAAAGCTATTGCCATAGTCAAACGAATTGAACTTATATTTGCCACTGGTGAGAATGTATCTATATAATCAACACCTTGAATCTGGTCAAAACCTCTCGCAATAAGTCGTGCTGTATTTTGTTTTAAACACCCATTTAGATCTTATGACTTTCCGGTAAATTGGTCTGTCCACCAAAGTCCAGTTGTTATTGCTAAGCAAAGAATTGAATTCAGTTTGCATTGAATTTTTCCATTCAATAGCATCTTCCAAACAAAATACTTCTTTCACATTTTCGGGATCAGTGTGCATCGGTTTCTTTCCGCTCCACATCTCTTCTGGTGTTACATCTCCGTTGGGTTTCGTTGGACATCTGTTTCGTAAGTGTTCACTAATTCAGCCCATATAAATTCGGGAAGTTTGCCTTCATCCATTATACATCTTGCCATCTCGGTTAGAGTCCGGTTAGCCCTCTCGGCTAAACCATTTTGTTGCGGGGTGTATGGCACAGTTTTCTGGTGAAATATTCCGCAATCTTCTACGAATTTTTGGAAGTCCTTGTTGCAGTATTCTAAACCGTTGTCCATTCGGGGTGTTTTAACTTTCTCATCAGGTTGATTTCAGCAAAACCTTACATTTTTTGAAGGTTTCGAAGGCTTCGCTCTTCCTATTCAAGAAATAAACAAAAATCTTTCGTGAAATGTCATCGATGAATCTTATAACATATTGTGCTTTTCCCAACGATTCTGTACGCATCGGACCGCATATGCCTGAGTGGACAAGTTCTAAGCGACGGGATGTCTTTTTTTCATTCTTACTTGTAGGAAATACTGTTAAAGTTTGCTTAGCTCGAATGCAACCAGTACAATTATCGATGTTATCTTTAAATTTATCGGGCAGTCCATGAACCATCTTCTTTGCCAAAACCTGTTTCAAAGAAATTAAATTTACGTGTCCCAGCCTTTTATGCCATATATGGTAGTTTTGAAAACGCTGTACATTCCTCTACGATGAAACCTTGTTCTTGCTTTTCCCCATTTTGAGTCAATCTTGTTTGGTCAGTCTTAGTCCAGCAATCCTTATCCATATGACCTCGCTTGCCACATTTTCTGCAAGTAAATGGAAAATTATTGTTTTCGGTTCTAATCTTACATTGAGGTTTCTTTTAATGCTTTTGCGAACAGTAATGCTTGGCACTGAGTACGTTATTGTTCAAAAATTCCTTTTTTCTATCCCCAACTTTAAGTAATCTGATGCAAACAGTAGAAACATCTGGATAATTGCTTTGAACATCGAACGCAGATCTTATGTCCTTGTAGTCATCTGATGATCCATCGAGAAGAACTACAACTAGTCGTCTAATTTTGCTCCCAACTCCTTTAATCGATTGGTTATTGTTTTGAATTCTTTAACATATTCGGCAACTGATTGTCCTGCAGACATTTTCAGATTTGTGAATTTACGAAATTCTTCAGTCTTTCCAACAAAAAATCCCAGATTTCCTTCGATGTTCTCAAATTCGCTGCCAAAGCAACAATATTTGGTTCCATTGCAATAAGAAGCTCTGCCCGGGAATCTTAATCGTTTTCATCCCATTGTTGTTGTTCCACTTTTATTAATGGTCTTGCGGTTTCGCCTTTTACGTATTGGAGAAATATCCCTCGGTGAAGTATGGCTTCTGTGCCTTCCATGTTATATAATTTTCTCCATTCCGCCATGGACATATGAGCTGGTCATATTTATGCAAATAATATTATTAACTATCCAATCAATATTTTTCAAAGTTTAATTGCATTCAATGTAAAGGCCTGGGCCCATAACCTGTTGATAACCGCGGTTAGTAAAAGAAATGTTTCGGGGATAAAATAATTTATTGAACAATATAACGATGTTAAACAAACGAAGAATAAATTTAGAGTAAAAAATATCTATGAGAATATTAATTAGAAATCAAAAAGCTTAAAGATGAAAATAAGTTGTGAAAGTGAAAAGTAGTTTAAGTTAAAGTATTTTTACATATAACTAACAATTTTCCTTAAAACGATGCTGGCTAGAACGTTACTGTCAATGATGATGTATTTTCTTTAATTAATCGAACAACTATGGTGTTTCGGAGCTGTGGTTTCAACAAGACGACGCAACATGTCACTTAGCTAGTGCCACGTGACGAACTGGCGAATTAGCAAAATCATGAATTGTGCGATTTATCCGCTTGACCGTTTTCTGTGGGAATATGCAAAGTCTTTAGTCTACGCCGATAAGCCTGAAACGATTGACCACTTGGAGGACAAAATTTGCCAATCTTGTTCATCATGATGGAAAAAGTCGTCGAAAAATGTACCCCAAGATTAGACTACGTTCGACCCAGCTTATCGTACAAAAAAATGCAAATTCTCGTCAATTTAAAAAATCATCATCTTTGTTTTATTTCATTTCAAAGCTGTAAACCTTTGAAAAAAAAATCACTTTTTATTTGTATTTCTCTCTGTGCTTTGTGAGTATACAAATGTTTAAATATTTTCCAAAATAAGTCGAACTTATTTATTTTTAAATGAAAACCCCAACAGGATCTCTACCTGAATACCTACATATGTATGTGTACATATATAATATATTTACCAAAAATCCTATGAGCTCAAAACATAATGCCGCGGGAATCCTTATGAAATGTACACAAATCTTTAAAGGCAGCAGAACCACAAAAAAGGTTTAAATTGAAAATCAAAAAAAGAAATCAAATCTCTAACAAAGTCAATCATTTCAAATAAGAATGTCAGTTTGATCTCTGGCATAAGTTTGCAAAAGGTAAATTGAATTTTTAGAGAGGAAGAGAAAAAGAAAATGAGCTCAAGGCAGGTGCATCCTAGGTTGAAAAAGTAAAATAAAACAAAACATACACTAACAAAAAAAATCCTTAAAGATATTGAAAATAAAAAAGGATGTTTTCAAGGATATATCTTTTTTCTATGTATAAAATGAATTCAGACTGCAATATGGAAATGGAATTCAGAAACAGGAACAGTTTTCTTTCTTTTTTTTTGTTATTATAAATCTCTATTTTATATTTCCTTGGAGGAGATTCGAGTAGGGACAAAATAAAGAAACAAAAAAGGAAATAGGGCAACAGTATTTATTCTTGCACTTTGAAAATTTTCAGAATCAATGTGAAGTCTACGGAGATGGCTTGAAGAGCGAACTGAAAGAGTATTTTAATTAGTTGAAAGCATTTATAAGGTCTATCATGAAGCAAAGAAAAACAAAATAGGTTTTAAGTGTGAATTAACTGCTCTGTGCAGACAAAAGGATGATCCAGAGGCTTATTTTATTCTAAGACGGAAAGAAAAAATTTAAGTCCCAGACAATCTTTTAAATTTGAGAATTTACAAATTGCCAAATTTGATTGATGATGAAGGTCAAAGCTCCTTGAATCTAAAATCCTAACCATTACTTCTAGCATGTTGCTATTCTTATCTTATGTATAAATTAATCCAAAGCCAAATATGGCTTTGTGAACTTATTAAAGCTTATTTTAATATCAATAAACTGGTTTTTTTTTTGTATGACCAAGAAACTTTAATTATGCATATACATTAGTGTAACGGAACTTTGTTCTTTTTTGTGCAATTGTTTGAGATTTTGTGAACGTGTTCGGAAGTGAAATTATAAGTCAAAAAAGTGATACTTTTAAAGATTAAAAAAATATACAAAACAATAAGTTAAAATTTCAATAAATTAAATATGCATTATTTGCATATTAAAGAACATTGTAATTGTAAAAAGTATTGTGTTTTTTCTTGTGAACTTTGTTTTTATTTTATTGCGATTTTCTGAACTTGCCACATTTGGCTTCCTATGCATTCGCGCCAAATTCTGACTGTGATTATGACTTTATGTGCATTCACGAATTTTTTTTTTATTTATAGAAATGAAACCTTCCAGCTTTTATGGAAATTTCAAGCTTGTAAATGTGATGGATGCATAAGTGATAATTAGCAGGTTTCAGACTCCGACTACAAATATGACCTTCATCATCTGCTTCAGCGTGTTTGTGATCATGTCATCATTCCAGAAACTGAATCGGAGAGCTCTGGTGACGATGACATACAATGCAGGACCAAACATCATCCCGAGCAAAGGGAAAAGATAAAAAAAAAGATTTGAAAAACTTTGAATTTAAAAGAATCTCTAATCTTTCCGAAAATATAAAGCAGTTAGATGCACCACAAGAATTTTTCAAGTTCTTGTTCACTGACGATCTTATTGATATGATCGTGGAGCAATCAAACTTAAAGTCACTTCAAGACAGAAGTGAAGTCACAGTTGCCAACAACGAGGATGTATTAGTCGAAACATGTAGGCCAGTCTCAAGTCTATGAAACCATGACTTGTAATAGTTTCGAGGTTATAAAGAAGAACTTCCATTTCAACAACAATGAAAAATTCAAGCCGCGTGGAGCAGATATCCATGATAAACTTTTTAAAATCCTTTTGGATCAAGTTCGGGAACGTTTGTTATTGGTGCCGAAAGAAGAGTATTTATCACTAGGTGACCAAATAATTCCCACCAAATGTCGTCACGGAATAAAGAAATATAATCCTACAAAACCCCATAAATGGGGTGTTTCAGAGTTCAGTTATGATTTCGACATTTTTGCACCTGATCTTGGCGTCAGGTCTAACGTCGTAACCCGACTCGCCTCCACTGTACCTAAACATCAAAACTATAAAATATGTTTTGATAATTGGTTTAATAGCCCAAAGCTTCAAGTTTATTTATTTAAAATTGGGAAAAGTGTATTAAATCGGGTGCCGAACTCGAATATGCCTGCTAAGAAAGATTTGAAAAAGGGACGTGGAAGCATGACAGAAAAAACAGCAATCATAGACGGTGTTAAGCTAAGTTTAGTGTCGTGGTACGATAATAAAGTTGTGAATATGTTGTCAGCTTTTGTAGGAAGTGAGCCGAAAACAACAAAACGGCGGTATTTTCGGCGAGAAAAACAATTCAAGAAAACACAACATGGGGGTGTAGATTTGCTTGATTATATTCATATCCATTTACGCTCTCGTCAATGGTACAAACGATTTTTTTTTCCACATGGTAGATATGAGTCTTGTAAATGTTTGGTTGCTATGGCGCCGAATCAACGTAAATGATGAATACATGCCGTTGTTTGCTTTCAAACTTGCAGTCTCCGAACATATGCGTAAGGCTGGAAAGGTTTTAAGTATGGCCAAAAAACGTGGTCATCCAGCTGGAACACCAACTTTAAGTACACCAACAAGCCGAGCCCCCATTCCCTGCACTCCGTCCTATTCACCAGTACCCAGAAAAAGTCACGTAAAACTCCATCAAGTTCAGATAATTGGATCATTTTCCGGAATGGAAGGAGAAATCAAAGACAACTATGCCAGAATTGCAACAAATTTCGTTGTTTTGTACGATGCCAGAAATGTGAAGTTTATTTGTGCTTCAATGAAAAAAGATATTGCTTTACGGATTTCCATAAGACATAATTTTTCTCAAACGCATCGAAGCCATATATGACATATTTATTTTTCGGTTAAAAATTATTAAATAATTCCTTAACAACAATAAAAATATTTTCATGCAATAAGGGGTTAAGTGGACATTTCATCTATCTCTCATGATCGAAAAAATCTTAATTTTGAAAATCCTTTTTAGCATATTCTTTGGTAGGTAACAGAGGGACAGGCCATGAATCCCTAGAAAAAATTCTTGTACTAAAACTTCCGAAGCCTTGATGTATTCAAGTGGATGATCTTTTCGGCATAAAAATGAAAATTTTATCAAAAGAAAGATCTTGAATTTCCCTCACTACCCCGTTGGGAAAAGTTAAGGATACAGTTCTGTGAAAAAATCCTTCACTGGGCGAGACGAGCTATGGAAATTTGAGCTCAAATTTTACATGTATATTATATGGGAAAACTTTAAATGCCATGAACTAATACTAAATACAAATATTAAACTAAAATGTTCAGGGATTTTTTGTTGAGATTTTAAACCATTTTCTTAAAAAAATTTAATCTTTTTCGAAAATTTCAAGCAGTTGGGAAGTTAAAGTTGTGTAGGGGCTGCTTATTATGTTTCTGAAGTTGGTGAAATGAAGTATTTTAGATGCTGCTGAAGAACGTACTTAACACAGAGTCAACCTCGGTTCCATAGGTCATTTGCAATGCCAATCCTTTATAAACTCGATCTATAAAGCCTGCAGTGTGGCTTTTAGTGGGAATAGGTCCAACGGGTTGATGGTTTATCTGACTGAACAGTGGAACGAATATATCGTTTTGGAGAAAGTAAGCGTTCAATTAAAGTATGTTTTAAATTCTAAAACTCATACCATAAATGGTGGTGTCCCACAGGGCTCTATTTCGTCCCCGATTTTTTTTATTGTCTTCCTAAACTTCTGTAAGTTTTAATCGATTAAACTATTTGCCTGAACAAAGTACCCTTAGCTTTTTAGTTTTTTCTATATTCACACCTTTGTCATTAGGATAAGGAACTTTAACGGCAAACGGGGAATTATTAACCGTGTATAATTTAATACTTTAAAGGCTCAATGCTCTTTCATGTCGTTAAAGCTATAAAAGAAATCAACTTCTAATGCTCGGTATGTGATATCTCATGATTTCGACACATATTCGACATTGCTGCTTAATGCTTATTATTTTTCCAACGACGGTGTAAGAAATTTTTTAAACCCTTCTGATATGGCTCAAACTTACAATATTTTGACAAGTGTTCCTAAAACAGGTTAAAGACTTTAGTCAGGTAAAAAAAAATAGCTTTGAAAATAGTAGTTGATAGAACTGTATCCGAACATTTTAAATCGTTTGAATACCACCTAAATGTTTCATGGCTTTAATTGTGTTGCCTTTATTTTTACAAAAAATGTTCTGTCGACTTAGCTAATTGCATTCCCCCTTCAAGCAATTCAACCGTAATTCTTGCACCTTCAGAAATGCTCATCAGTTTACCTTTGAGCTCAATTTCAGACGTATTGTTCAATATAGATTTTTTCTTAAGCCACACATCAAAATAGTGAAATGCTTTACCTCACTCTGCCTTAAGACCAATGTTCATCTTAAATTCTAACTTATGTTCCGTGTGCCGCATTGTGTTTAAACTGTTGACATTTCAAGTGGTTTTTAATAACTATTTTAGTGTTTATGAAACAGTATGTTCAAGTATGTTCATTTGTAAAAAACATGAGGAGTTCATCCTCTTCATCACTGAAGAGGTGTTCTTCAACGCTGGAAAAACCACTGCGTAAGCTTTTTTATCTTTCCTACTTCTCAGGTCTCGTTCCGAGAGGATGGGAATCTGCATTTGTCCAGCCCATACCCCAAAAAGGCGAATCTTCCTCACCTTCTAATTACCGACCGATTGCACTTACGTCCCTTCTTTCTAAGGTCATGGAAACGCCGATTAATTATCAGCTCAAGAAATATCTTGAAGATCGAAAGCTTCTTAATGACCGACAGTACGGCTTTCGAAGCAATAGGTCCACTGGTGATCTATGTTCATCTCACCGAACAATGGAGCAAATCTTCACATCGGTTTGGAGAAAGTAAGATTATTGCACTTGATATTTCAAACGCATTTGATAGTGTTAGGCATCAGGCTCTCTTATCGAAAATGCGTGCATTCGGTTTTCATGAATCCTTGCTTCATTGGATTGGTCCTTTCGGATCGTTCAATACAAGTAGTATTAGATGGATTCAAGTCTGAAATCCATAAAATAAATGCTGATGTGCCCCAGGGCTCTGTTTTATCTCCAACACTCTTTCTCATTTTTATTAATGATCTCCTGTCTGCAATCCAATCCAATACATTGTTTCGTTGACGATAGTACTCTTAGCTTTTCATATTCGTTTTCAGATTCACACCCCTCTTCTTCGGATGTGGAACTGCAACGACAAAATATGATAGGTTCATTAAATTCCAAACTAAACGGCATTTTTCAATGGGGAATCAAAAACCTCGTGGTATTTAATGCTTCGAAAACCCAATGCTGTCTTGCAACGTTAAAGCGAGATATACCCCCATTGCCATTATCCATGGATGGCACTTGCATCAATGAGACTGAACACCTCGACATTCTCGGTATATGTGTCACCAACCGCCTCTTGTGGAATGATCACATACGCGATGTCGCCAAAAATGCCGTTTGGGTTTCCTAAAGCGGTGCAAGAAATATTTCACCCCTTTTGATCTGGCTATTATCTACAAGACTTACATACGTCCAAAGCTTGAGTACAACTCCCATCTCTGGGCCGGTGCTCCTGCAACTTACTTAAGCCTCTTGGATAGTATTGAACGTAGAGCGTTTAAAGTGATAGATGATAATATCATCATAAGTTCATTTAAAGTGATAGATGATGATATCATCATAAGTTCATTTACTTCGCTTGAACATCGTCGTGTGGTCCCTTGTCTGACCCTTTTTTACCGTTATTTTAACGGCTTTTGCTCTAGTGAAATGGCCAGTTGCATTCCTCCCCTTAAACAGTTCAACCGTAATACACGCGCTTCTAGGAATGCTCATCAGTATACCCTCGAGCCCAATTTCGGCTGTACTGTCAAATACAGAGATTCGTTCTTTAGCCGTACTACGCGAATGTGGAATGCCTTGCCACACTCTTTCTTTCAGCTATTGCAATATTCAGGAATTCAAAACCAATGTGCACCGACATCTCCTTTTAACCCCTATGTCCTCTTCCACATTTTAATTTAAAAAAATTTGGGGAATTGAAATGAGTTTGAAAAAAACCACCCATCGGACAAAATTTAAAGCTAGCCAGCCAAAGGTACTCAATTGAATCTACTTTATACAAAAATGCTCTTTTGCTTTTCTAAACTTTGGTTAGCATTTTGGAAAAAAAATCTTTTTTTTTTTAATCCTAGATTGTTCCTGAGGATCTCAAAAGATAATGGCCGTTAAAACACTTCAGTACTGAGTTTTAACACTTTTGTATTAATGGTATTCCAAAATTACTTAAAAATTTGTATTATCAAAAGCGTTGATTTCAATATTACTTTTTTTATTTTTGCCGGGTTCACAACTCGTTGAATTTTTAACCGTTTGACTTCAATTTAGAATTTATCTTTGAAAGTACATTTTTTGTATTGACCAATATTGTGGCCTAACCCTTAAAAAATCTAATAAAAGGATTTAAGTTTTTAAATATTTATATTAAATTTATGTATATGTTTTTATTTAATATTTTTATTTAAAAAAAAGTACTTAAGATTGCTACAGGAAAAAGAACTACTACTACTAATAGTATAACTGATTAGTAAATTTACTTACGATCCTGTCGTTCATGTTTTATAAACTTTGATAAAAGCGTTTGATGTTTTTTTTGGACCTTTGTTTATCAAAATTAATATTAATTGCATTTCCTTCTTTGCCCTTTAACAGTTTTCTTTCTTTGTGATGATAGTACGAAGTTTGTTTCTTCAGAAAATATTATTTTCGAGTTCATTAACGTTTTAATATAAGATTATTTTTATTTATTTTCAATTATCGATCATCGTAGGCTTCTGAGAAAGTAAAATATTAACCTTAAAGTTATCATCGCTATGAAGTTTGATAATCTTGTTGAAATTTTCATATGGACAGTGTACAATGCATATTTAAATTTAATTATGTTTGCATAATACTCGTACATGTTATTGTTACTTTGTCATTTGAAAATATAATGGAACATTGCGTTAGATGTGGCTTTTCAGAATTGTATTTATTATTTATTAATTTATTAATTTGTTGAATTCGTTACATCTTTTCTTAGATTAATAGATTTACAATGCTTAAGTGTTGAAAAAATTTAATTTTACAATCATCGCTTACGAAATATACCAAAAAGTAATACTTTTGTAAACTGAAATCAATTGGTTGAAGGGACTGTTTTTACCATAGTTCGATCTGCTTGATGTAGGACGTAAAGGAACTTGTCTTCTAATACTTGAACGACTATAAATAAAGTTTAATTGTTCCAAAATTGATGGTGATATGACTGAAACATTGATTAATTTTATAATAAAGCATAGCTGAATTTGCTCTCTGTGTTAAGAAAGCGATGGAAGAATTATGAGCGTAAGCCTATGATTGTAGGGTGGAAGTTCAAGCCTATTGGACCATGGGAAGAAACGGAGGCAGAAGCGCATGAATCTTCTTTGTACTCCTTTTATTCTGTTTATATGGACTGAATAAAAGGAAGCCCATATTATGCAGCCATATTCCAATATTGGTCTTACAAATGACATATTAAGAAGTTTAAGCATATATGAGTCGCGAAAATCATGTGAAAACCGTTTTATAAATCCGAGTGTCTTATTTGCTTTTTTAATAATAACGTCATAGTTATTTGTAAAAGTTAATTTTGAGTCAAGAATAAAACCTAAGTCCGAGAAAGTAGAGAGTTTAGTCAAATAAGAAGAGTCTAATTGATAATTGAAAGTCAAAACATTTTGCTTGCGATTTACATTGGTCTATGTTTAGTGAAAGCTTATTTATAAAACACCATTCGCAAAAACTATTAAGTTCATCTTGCAGGAATAAACAGTCGTCAAGTGAGTCGATACGTTTGAAATTTTTAATGTCATCAGCGTAAATTAAAACAGATGTGTGTTTTATAATAAAATTTAAGTCGTTAACGTACAAATGAAACAGTAAAGGTCCTAAGTGGCTACCTTGTGGTACGCCAGAGTTGGTATAAAAATATGATGACTGCACATTCCTAAAAACTACGCTGTACTATCTATTATATAAGTACGACGAAACCCAACTAACAAATTTATCGTTAAAGCCTTGGGTTGGGATTTATGTTTGGAAGTTAACGTTTTATGGCACAATTTATCAAAGGCCTTACTGAAGTCTGTGAAGACATAGCCAACTTGTTTCCGTTTTTTTTTTTTAATTTTTTGAATACCCTTATAATGATTATACACAGTGCGACTAAAAAAAGAATCTCTGTACTTTACAGTACGACCGAAATTGGGCTCAAGGGTAACCTGAATTGCATTCCTTAAAGAACGAGTATTACGGTTGAATTGTTTGTGGGAGGAATGCAACTGGCTATTTCATTACAGCATTGCTTATAGAAGTAGCTAAAAAACTAATGAGAGACATGAAACCTTACGTCGGTAAGGTTCAGTTAGACAACGGTCACTCATAATTTTTGGAGGTCTCTTTTGAATTCTGTCCAAGAGACTAAAGTGGGTTATAGGAGCACCTGCCCAAATATGGGAATTGTACTCAAGTTTTGGACGAATATAGGCTTTATAAATTATAGCTAAATCAGAAGGGGTAAAAAACTTCTTGCATCGTCGGAGAAAACCTAAACACTTAGCAGCATTTTTGGCGATGTCAAATATGTGATCACTCCACAACAAATGGTTTGTATAATGCACATACCTAGGACTGATAGCTGTTAAGTCTCCTCGATACAAGTATCACTCATGGATAGTGGCATTGGGGGAGGGTTACGCTTTTGGGACAGTAGACAGCATTGAGTTTTCGAAGCATTAAATTCTACACGGTTTTTGATTCCCCATTGAACAATGCTGTAAAAATCAGAATTTATGAGCTTATCATACTCTGCCGTTGGCAGTCCACATCCGAAGAACAAGGATGAGAATCTAAAAAGGAATATGAAAAGCTGAGGGTACTGTCATCAGCGAAAATGAGGAAGAGCGTCGGAGACAAAACGGAGCCCTGGGGCACACCAGCGTTTATTTTGTAAATATCAGATTTGAACCCGTCCAAAACTACTTGAATTGAACGGTCCAAAAGGTAATTTCTAACCCAACGAAGAAGGGATTCATCAATACCAAATGCACGCATTTTCGATAAGAGAGATTGATGCCAAACTCTAACAAATACTTTTGAAATATCAAGTGCAATAATCTTACTTTCTCCAAAACGATGTAACGATTTGTTCCACTGTTCGGTGAGATAAAGCATGAGATCACCAGTGGACCTATTGCAACGAAAGCCATACTGCAGGTCATTAAGAAGCTTTCGTTCTTCAAGATATTTCTCATGCTGAAAATTGATCAGCGTTTCCATGACCTTGGAAAGAAGGGATGTAAGTGCAATTGGACTATAGTTGGATGGTGATGAGGATTCGCCTTTTTTAGGGACAGGCTGGACAAATGCAGTTTTCCATCCACTCGGAAAGAGACCTGTAGAATAGGGCAGATGAAAAAGCTTACGCAGTGGTTTTGCCAGCTTTAAAGAACACCTCTTCCGAACAATAGCTGGGATACAATCCGGGCCAGCGGATTTGTGAAGGTCAAGATGTTTAAGTACTCTAGTAACTGAAGGATTGCGAAAGAAGATCCGTTCCATAGAATCGTTTACGCTTTCAAGTATAGGCGGAGTCATGTCACTCACTGGCAGCATCGAATTAACAGCAAACTGTTCTGCAAGCAAATTGGCTTTATCAATCGAGCTTACATAGGGAGTGTTATTGGAAAGAACCGTCGGAACCGACGAAGTCGTAGTGTTACGCACAATTTTTACAAATGACCATACATTTTTACTACCATTGGGACATTGTAGTATTTTTTGCCGTAATTTCTGGTCATGCAAAAATTTAATGCGTCGTATATGTCCGTTACAGGTCTTTCCAGCTTGTTTGAACTTATTCCGGTTTTCCTCAGTTGGGTTGGCTTTGTAATTTCGTTTTTTAAACGAATCTAAGCAAAATGAACTAAAATGAAAGCGGTTAGTAACTGTTGACTTATTTTGAACAAAACCATGTTGACTTTCACAAATTATAGACTTCCAATTAAACGATATGACTTTAATAACTTAGGGATGACGGATAGTTTTGCAACGGGACGATAATTTTGTATTTCATTTACTACCCTTTTTATGTATCGGTGTTATGAACGAAGTTTTTTAAATTTCAGGAAAAATTGAAGATTTAAGCCATTCATTAAAAAGAATATAAAGAGAATAGGATAAATAGGATGCTCATTTTTTCAAAATATAAGAAGGTACACCATTTGGACCAGGGCTATATCAAACGTCAAGTTCTGAAGCTTTGCGAACGATTTCATCTTCAGAGATCCAAAGACTAATTGAATTCAAATGAGGGAATTTTTGTGAGCGGGCCAATGACTCAGGCGTTTGACAGGAGTTCGCTACTTCGAAGCATCTTTGAAAAAACTTGCAAACATATTTGAAATTTTTTTTAGAGTCATGACTAAGTCATGAATTTACAGTACAGAATTTACTGTAAATTCATGACTTAGTCATGACTCTAAAAAAAATTTCAAATATGTTAGTTTGGAGGTATATATGTGGCGATAATGTATAACAGTCTTGTCACTGTTTTAACTTTTATGTAAATCATTTCTACATCAGATTGACGAAAGTCGTCAACCAAAGTGCATATCAAGCAATTTTTTACGGCAAGCAAAAGTGCACCTCCTACAGTGCTGATGTCATTTAAGCAGTCTGTACACTTGATAATTCGAATCGAAGAGTTCCGTATCCAAGAATGTATTGTTTAGCCAAGTTCAGTCAAAATGATTAGATAGATAGATAGATAGATAGATAAAAGATTTCATTAATAATTCATTGTTTACAAAATTTTTCACAAAATCTTAATAATGTAATGTTAATATTACAGTATTATTGACATAACTTTTATTGTTGTCTGTCAGGTTGGCTAAATATATACTAATATAAATCTTATTATAAAATTATTGAAATAATAACTAAAACGTTATTTTTTACATTTCCTATTCCTATTAATCATTACTTATTCTTTTTTTTTATTAACAAAATTCATTTAATAATAACTCTCTATACTTTAAACAATAATTTAAAAAACTGAAGAGAGATTGAAAGTTTTTGCCGTTTAAAATTTCATAAAGGTTTTCTGAAGGAAGTATATTTTTACCGAAACATATAAGTCTAGAGTTCTTGAAAACTGGGCATCTGCCAATAAAATGGTACGTGTTTTCCACTTCATCTTGATTGCAAATTGTGCAATTTTTTTTGAAAGCTTTGGCGTTAATATTGAGGAGCCCACCCCTAGCTTTGAGAACGAGGCTAACCAAATGGGAAGAATTTTCGTCGGAAAAATGTGGTTTAGAGTAGTATTTGAGTTGAGGGTAAAGATCATGGAATTGTGAATTTCTGGCACTACTGATGTTTTCCGAGGTTTCGAAATTTATCAAGCTTTCAATAATATTTTTCGTGCAGATCGATCAAGGAAGATGGAGAAGTAAAATAGTTAGTATCTATATCTAAACCTAGATTGTTGCATATATCTCTCCATTCGCGGGCCCAATAAATGTTTACAGCGATTGTCTCCTCCGCAAGGATACGTGTTAATCTGGATCTAGGCAGTTTAAGAGTTTTTCTTATGTAATTAAAATGGAGTCGTAGAGTTTGAACATAAAGAGAGTGAAGGCCAGTTTCTAAATGTAACATATAGTTGGGGGTGTTACTGGGGAGGTACAGCATTTTTTTTTATGAAAAACCGAAATAGTTTTTCAACCTGGTCAAATCGCTTGTAGCCCCAAACCTTAGGGCCATAAAACATAATTGATTAAGCTGCAGTGTTAAAAATCTTAAGTAAAATGATGTAAAATGATTACATCGTGTGGTAGAATGGTTATATTTTTGTAGACCTTATTGATCTTCGTCCGGAGTCCGTTGACATTTTAATAATAGATTAGAATTTTTTGAAGCTGCTTCTTTGATAATGTGGCGTTGTCTGAATATTGCGAAAATGGTTAGAGGATGATATTTCTGTGCAGATTTGCTTATTTTTAAATTCGTGGACTATTATACTACTAGGCCACGTAGAAACGGAGTTGAGAAGTCCAAAGATAGAGTCGGGCATTCTTAGTTTGAAAGATTCATATTTCGGATAGTTGCGCTGGATCAAAGTCTCTACTTTCATGGTTGGCGAGAAACCAAACTTTTTTTGAATATAATTCTTAGTGTCAAGAGCATTAGTTGAAAGGTCGAGTTTTGATATGAATTAAGTACGGTGACCTATGACTACTTTTAAACCACTAGATATAAGAGTTATATTTCGAACTCCCTGTCCATTTGTATTAATCGTAGGAATTAATGGCGCTGGTAATGATAGCGAGGGTCCTATAGATGGCGTAGTGAAAATAAGTGGAGTGCATGATGATCGCAATGATGTAAGAGCGTCTGTAAAATGAGATTCAGTAGGTGTTGCCATAGGTTGTTGAGAGGTTGGTGAAGGGTGTATCAACACTGTATCTTCGGATATTGGTTGCTGTACGGATTCAGTTCGCTGAGTCGATAAAGATGAGGATTCTGGTTGTTAGAAGAGTTTGTAGCAAGTTTTTTTGCCAAAGGATTATTTTCGGAATCGATGTCGTCAATCTTACGTTTCAAAAAAAACAGAATCATTAAGAATATTCGATATTTCTACTTCTTTATTAACAGCGTCATTGGTTTGTTTCTTAAGATATTAACCGAAATAATAATCTTATTTTCCGAAGTATCGAATTACCAAAACGTTTATTGGTGATTTTAGCCATAAAACAAAAAAATTGTAGTTTTTTTTTTTTTTTTTTGAGAAAGTAGACGTACTCGTTTCTGTGCATAGTTTTTAGAAAAAAATATCAAATGAAAAAAAATATGTTTATCAATTTTTCTTGTCAATTTTTAAACAAATTCAAGAAAAAATATCTAAGAATGTTTGTAAAGTTTTGAGAAAACAAGAAAAAGAAATTACTTTACTACATAGTTTGTTAGAGAAATGAAGAGGGTTTTAAAAAATCTTAGCGCCATCTCTATTTGAAAAGAATCTAGACGCGATTATTATTACAGATGAGGCTGATCTTAACGTTAACAGCAACGTTAGTAAAAGGAAGGAAGTTGATTCGTAAGGCGTCATTGGTCCCTATTTTTTTGACGAAATGATTGACGCCGAACGCTACAAAGTTTGTGCTGCAGGAATTTGATCGATAGTTTGATGGTTTAAGCAAGACGGTGCAACGTGTCACACTGATAATGCAAAAGGTTTAACAACAATTTAATTTTGCATAAATCTTATGGCTATCATGCTCGTAAGGAATTTTTAGAAGTCCAAGGTGGACTATTAACTCAAAAGCTTCAATTCAAGGAAATTCTACAGAAATATGGTGTTAAGTTTGTGTCAATGTATAGAAAATTAGAGCGGTCATTCGAATGACGTTATTTTTAGAGATTTCGAAATAAATGTATGCATACAAAAAATTATGATTGAAGAATGTTGCCAGTTTCGGAAGACCCTACATTTAATATCCATTATCCTTGTCTCCGGGCAGAAAAAGGGTTTTGCCTTAAATTAATTAAATAGTTTGTTTTTCATAGGTGTTTAGGATGTTCGTCTAATAAAGGGTTTTTCAATAGCAAGGAGTTAATTTTGACATCTCGTGTGACATAGTTTCTTTTTTTACTTTTCGAAGTCGAAAAATTATCCTAAACGATGAGGCCACTCGAGATTCATTAGGTTGCATGGCATCTAAAGAATATCACTGTTTGGTGTGGACTTTGGGCTGTTGGCGTCATCGATCCGTACTACTTCGAAAATTTATAAAATGATTGTCCACCAAGATCGCTTGATTTGATTCCCTTAGATTCATTCTTGCAGGTATTTCT
Source organism: Eupeodes corollae (assembly GCF_945859685.1). NCBI lineage: Eukaryota > Metazoa > Arthropoda > Insecta > Diptera > Syrphidae > Eupeodes > Eupeodes corollae. The sequence continues at coordinate 67,803,187 of NC_079148.1, read as the reverse complement.
TAAGTCGTTAAGTCTATACGAATAAGCCTTAACAATCTCGGCCCTCAAATAATAGATGCCATCGGTCAGATTCAGCCTGGTTTATGCGCCGAAATCACCGAAAACCAACAAACGTAACGATGTTATATTTCACATACGTAGTCGTGCCATAAATTCTGTTACAAAACTTCAAGACCTTGTTGGCCAAAACATTCGTTTGATATAAATTGGTTATCTTATTTTTCAAAGTATTTACAAAGAATTAATGTAAATTTGGTTTCAGTTTCGCTATTGTTACCATAAGTGAGGTGCTAAAGAAAATAGAATCGCAATAATTGCCTACCATATGTAAGGAATGAGTTCTGGAGAAATGTTCTCTCTTTAAAAAAAAACCCACTGGGAACCGGAATATTTTTCGGGAATTGGGTTCTTCTCCAGTTTTCTATATCTTCAAAAGAAGATGACTAACCCAAAAAGTAGTTGTCCTCTCTTGCTCACAAGTATTTTTCTCGAGAAGTATAAACCAAGTGTACAAAACTGTCTAGAGCAATATAGTTAATAATTTTTTAACGATAATGTATGTTCGGACCAATTCATTTTACTATCAAGTATGACACCAAGGTATTTAAAGGTATTCACAAAATTCTACCTGAAAGTAATGAGTTGAACAGGGCTCCCTTGAGACAAAACTATTAGATTCATTTACACTGAATTTAAATTTTTGGCAATCTGAGGAATGATAAAATATATAATAGAAGATCCTGATAGCCTAAAGTACATTAGTTTTGTTTTATTACTTAAACAAATTTTATTAACTGCAAACCACCGCCTTAAGATATCCAAGTCTTATTTAATGTCAAAAATTAAATTAACCAGAAATATATACAGCAAATGCTGTAATTTTGCCTTTGAAATTCTGCTTGAAAATAGAATTAATAAAAATCAGAAAAAGCAAGGGACCCAAAACTGAACCTTGAGGAACACCAATACTAATTTCACACAAACTACTTAAAATAATATATATTTTCACTAATTGCTTTCTATTGGATAAATAAGAATCTAGCCAATTATAAATAAATCCAAGCATTCCTGCATTTTTTAATTTTCTCAAGAGATTATGATCAACTAAATCAAAAGCTTTAGTTAAATCAATAAAGAGTCCAGCTGTAAACAAATTCTTGTTTATTTTTTCATAAATTTCACTGCAAAATTTTAATAACGCATCTTCAGTTGAATTATGGGCTCTAAAAATCCAAATTGAAATTCACTAAAAATATTATTTTTATCAAAAAACTTCAACATTCTTTTCTTGATTGCTTTTTCAAAAATTTTGGAACAAACAGCTAACAGTGAAATAGGCCTATAATTATTCATAATGCAAGGGTTTGATTTTTTGTGTAGAGGAATGACTTGAGCAATCTTGAGAGCGCTTGGAAAAACTTTTATTAAAAATATTTGAAAGTATTTTATTTATTTAATTTGTTTAAAGATAAAGCTAGAACAATTATCGTTGGTCACAGAACTTGATTTTTTTAAACTTTTTTATGATAAAAAGTAATTCATCAGGCAGAATAGGCACATAAAAAAGATTTTCTGTATTAACATTATCATTAGTTAAACCTTCAGTGAACATACAGTCATTTCTGTTCCTAAATACCTCAGAAGATACATTTTCAGTAATAGAAATGAAAAATGTATTAAAAAGATTAGCAATTTCAGCAGAATAAGTTATTTGAATGTTTTCATCTTCTATAACTAAAGGCTTTTCTGATTGGTAACTACGATTTAAAAGTTTATTTACAATTTTACTTTCAAGTTTTAATTTCTTTTGTTAATTGTTTGCATACTTTCTTGTATTCTGTTTAAAGTGATTATTAGTTGGATATTTCTTACATTTTTTACCAAGTTTGTTTTTATTGCTTTCTTTATTCAAAATATATCCTGTCGTCCATTCCTTCAGGGGTTTATTCTTACTTTTTTGATCATATATGTTGTACAACTATCAAGATAATTACCAGATTTTTTTATGAATTTATCATAAGCAAGTAAAGTATCACTTTCATTATAGACTCTGTCCCAGGATTCAAATCGTAAAAACAAATTGAGTCTAGTAAAATCAATTTCCTTAACTTCACCATCTAATATAGTTACATCTTTGTTAATCACGAAGTCTATGTAATGAAGACTAGTCATGCAATGATCGGTGATACCTAAATCGGACAATGAGCTAACTGGTTTAAAAACACGAGATAAACTATTCCTGCTGCAAAAAATATGGTCAATACATGTTTTAGAGTTTTCAACAATTCTAGTAGTCACATTTATTGCAAGTAATCATTATAAATTTTACAACAGCTTTTTTGACAAGGTTCGCCAATCTTACTTACTTACTTAAGGTGGCGCTACAGTCCGGGGCGGACCTGGGCCTCAACCAACAAGCGTCTCCAGCCAGCTCGGCACGCCAAGTTGGTTGAGGTCCTCTCCCACCTGGGTGCGCCACCTGAGTCGCGGTCTTCCTCTACTGCGCGTGCCGTCCCTCGGGATTGGAATCGAAGAACTTCCGGGCTGGAGCGTTGATGTCCATCCGCTCTACATGACCTAGCCATCTAAGCCGTTGGACTTTAATTCTGCTAACTAGGTCAGTGTCGCTGTACTGGTAGCTAGTACGCAGTTCGTCGTACAGTTCGTCGTTATATCTTCTCCTCCATTCTCCATCTATGCGTACGGGACCAAAAATCACCCGAAGAATTTTTCTCTCGAAGCATCCTAAGACGCTCTCATCTTTCTTTGACAGGGTCCAGGCCTCAGCGCCATAAATGAGAACCGGGATGATGAGTGTCTTATAGATGGTGATTTTACATGCTCGAGAGAGGACTTTACTTCTAAATTGCCTTCTAAGTCCAAAGAAGCAGCGATTTGCAAGAGTTATTCTTCGTTTGATTTCAGCGCTGGTGTCGTTGTCTGCATTAATAGCGGTGCCTAGGTAGACAAAGTCCTTAACTACCTCAAAGTTATAGCTGTCCATGGTGACGTTTTGGCCAAGACGTCGTCGTTCAGTGTCTTTTTTTGATGACAGCATATACTTGGTCTTGCCCTCATTGACCACTAAACCCATCTTCTTCGCTTCCGTCGCAATGCTCAAAAACGCTCCACTGACATCACGCTTTGATCTTCCAATTATGTCAATATCATCTGCGTATCCGAGTAATTGGATGGATCTTTGGAAGATTGTGCCTCTAGTGTTGACGGTTGAGTTTTGCACAATTCTTTCCAGAACGATGTTGAAGAAGTCGCATGACAGTGCATCCTTGTCTAAAACCTTTTTTGACATCAAATGCATCGGTAAGATCTTTTCCGACCTTGATAGAGCAGCGTGCATTCTCCATCGTCATTCTGCACAAACGGATAAGTTTGACAGGGATGCCAAAACTAGACATTGCTCGGTAGAGCTCTTCCCTATAGATGCTGTCATACGCGGCTTTAAAATCGATAAAGAGATGGTGGGTATCGATTTGAAGCTCCTGGGTTTTTTCCAAGATCTGCCGTAGTGTGAATATTTGGTCGATAGTGGACTTTCCTGGTCTGAAGCCACACTGATAGGGACCAATCAGGTTGTTGACGAATGGCTTCAGACGTTCACATAATACGGCAGAGAGGATTTTATACGCAATGTTAAGGAGACTGATGCCTCTGTAGTTGATTAGAGTATCTCCTTTCTTATGTATCGGGCACACTATGCTGAGTTTCCACTCATCGGGTATGCATTCTTCTGACCATATTTTGTAGATCAGTTGGTGCTTGCTCCCTACCAAGTCATCGCCTGCTGCTTTGAATAGTTCGGCAGCGATGCCGTCAGCCCCAGCAGCTTTGTTTGACTTAAGTTTAGATATAGCTATCTTCACTTCGTCAAGGTCGGGTGGGCGGAATTGTTGATCTGCGTCGCCGAGGTTGAGTGGTTCTATCTCCCTTACAGCGGAATTCGGTTCGTCATCGCCGTTAAATAATTTGGAGAAGTGATCTTTCCATATTCTCAGCATCGACTGTGGTTCTACTACGATGTTCCCTTGATCGTCTTTACAGGCTTCGGTTCGTGGCTGGTACCCTTGTGAGGTTTTTTTTACCTTTTGGTAAAATTTACGAACCTCATTCCTGTTGTGACATCCCTCTATCTCCTCGATCGCGCGCTTCTCATGCTCTCTTTTTTTCCGTCTAAGAAGCCGGTGTTTATCTCTCCTCTTCTGCTCGTAGAGCTCGCGAGCAGCTCTCGTCCTTTTGTGCAGCGCCGTTTTGTATGCCTCTTGTTTCGCTGCGTGAGCTTGCCGGCACTCGTCGTCAAACCAGGGGTTTCGCTGTGGTGGCCGTGTGAAACCTAGCACTTCAGAGGCGGCATCTCTGATGGCTGCAAGGCAATGTTGCCACTGGTTTTCAATGCTTAATGCAGGAAGCATAGGACTCCTTAGGAGGTTATTAGAGACTCGATCGGAAAAGGACATGGCAGTCTCTTGCGATTGTAGCCGTCTAACGTCGAATCTTCTCACAGTACTTCCTTGTTTTGGCTTGGATCGGGATATCCGTAGCCGTACCTTGGCTATAACGAGGTAGTGGTCCGAGTCAATGTTGGCCTCTTGGAATGTTCGGATATCCTGGATACTGGAGAAGTGTCGTGTGTCGATCGCAATGTGGTCAATCTGGTTGACGGTTGATTGATCAGGAGATTTCCATGTCCCCTTGTGGATATTAAGATGCGTGAACTGCGTACTAGCTACCAGAACGTCTCGTCCCGCAGCGAAATCGACCAGCCTGAATCCGTTGTCGGAGGTAGTGTCGTGCAGGCTGTATCTCCCGATTATGCCACCAAAGATGTCTTCTCTTCCTAGCTTGGCATTCAAATCTCCTAAGACAATTTTAATGTCATAGCCAGGGCACTGCTCATATGTCTTGTCCAAGAGCTCGAAGAATATGTCTTTGGTGTCTTCATCTTTCTCCTCTTTTTGGGCATGGGCGAATATTAGGCTTATGTTGGCGAATTTAGCCTTGATGCGGATTGTCGTGATGCGCTCGCTCACACTGTTGAAACTCAAGACTTTTTGCCTGAGCCTAGTTCCAACAACAAATCCACACCCAAATAGACGCTGTCTTTGTTCTCGGTAGCAGTCGCCGTAGTAGATATCGCAGTCTTTTAGTTTGCGTTTACCCGGTCCATCCCATCGCACTTCTTGGATGGCGGTAATATCTGCCTTGCAGCAGTTTAGGGCTTCCGCTAATTGTTCGGCTGCACGTGGTCTGTTAAGGGACCTAACATTCCACGTACAGATCCGAAGTTCGTTGTCCTTATTTCGTTTGCGTGGGTTGTCAACAGTGAATCCGTCCGTATCCGAGGCTTGTTGTTGCTTCGAAACTATGATGTTTTTACGTGGCCAGGAAGTCACCCCGACGGCACAACCCCCAACCTGGAGGGCCAGATCCTTAGTATAACTCCAAGGATGGGGAGCCGGATGAACCGCTCCTTATAGGCCTGGCCTCCGAATATGTCGAAGAAGCCCTATAAGGTGTTCACTAAGTAGTTCGACCTTACTGGAACTGTAGACGCCACCGTTGATTCTATCTCGAGAATTCCTCCGCTGCCGCCTGGATAAGGAGAGGTGCCTGAGTGGAAACACCTCTCCCCCTCTCTCTCGTTTGCTGCCCCCAACAACTTTCCACTGGGGTTGGAACCCAATCTCCAGTTGAGGTACTAGGCACCCGATGTTCACCGCGGGGAGGTGAGAGTAGGAGTTGATAGACAGAGGTGGGTTTTGAGAAACACCTGATCCATTTAAAATTTCAATTGTTTCCTGTACTGATAGTGCTGGTTTACCAAAGTATACTCTTCTTTGCGGGTTAAAAATTGGACACACACTGATGAAATGAAAGCAATCCTCTTTAGCTTTCAAGTTACATAAATTTCAAAATTGGTCAAAGTTTCCGTTGTATGGTTTTCCATTAAAATGTAGAAGTTCGCATTTTGATTTAAAAATTAGGGAAATAGCTTTATAGGAGAAAGAATCTTGGAAGTAGTTCTTGTCACACAAGTTATAATTAAGCTGGCTATATAGTAATCTGCTCTCCGATTGACGGGCATTTTCAATCATCTGATTTCGATTATATTCTTCAAGTCTTTGGATGATTTCGTAGAACTTCGTTTTCATCTGAACAATATTGTTGTGATTGATCTGCACAACTTCCTTCTCCACAGGAAACAGCAATGTTTTCCCATGTCCTCATCAACCAGTCCTTATTTCAAATTTCGTAGAGTAGAGTTTCCCGTAGACCAAGCACTTTAATTCAATAATAAGCATGTAGCTTTAGACTTAAAGTAAATTAATATATTCTTGACCTAAATACTCTATCTCTAGAAAAATCTTCATAATTTGTTTTTAGTTCGACTGTGATAAGAATGAAACTTCCATTCGGTAGTTCAAATTATCAAGATAAAATCAATTAAATGAATACCAACAATTTTCATTAAACATTTCATCAGTACTATTTTTATATTGTTTTTTCTTTTGTGTGGACTGTGAATTCCAATCAACTTGATTGGGCTCCCAATACTTATACCTACATAATGTTTCCTTATCCTTATCATATTTCATTTTCGACAAAGAAACATATTTTTAACTGGCATAGCTTGTGTAAGCGAATTATGAATTATTGATAACCCCATTGAAGATCAAAACGAAAAGTAGCTACTTCGATGGCAGCAGTGACATTTTCAATATCATAGTCACAACTCTTCGAAGCAAGCAACCTTACCGTTGTCGTCGTCGTTGTGGCAGTTGTAGTCGTCGTCGTGTACTCCAGAAATTGAATCGAAAATTTTCCAAAATCACAACGAATCAGCAAGCAACCAGTTTCTTATCGATCCGTCCTTCTCCGTGTTTATATTGTGTTGAAATATTGGCATCAACTGAAGCATTAACTCTGCATTTTTGTTTTCTTGTTTTTAATATTTTTTTAATATATTTAACCTGTTATTGGAAATTGTGTATACATTTGATATGTTGAGGTAGGTGGCGTCAAAGAAGCTTGCTCAGCTGGTGTTTTATTGAAATCAACTTGCATTCGAATGTCAACATTTTTACTATAAAGTTGTTGTCGTCGACGTCGACGTTGTCGTGTCGGTTGTCTTTTTTGATTATAGTTCATGTAGTTGATTTTAATTTTCATCTCGATACCGCCCTCCCCGCCGCCGCCGCTGCTGTCTGAGCGATCCGCGACTCAATTTGGAACGCTTTTATTCATTTGCATTTTAAAGAAAAAGTTGTTTTGGAGAGACAAACCTACACAACACAACACACATTCGTTAAGGATAGAATCCGAGTCAGAGGAGGAGACTATCGTCACATTGCTGATGGTCTGACATTAAAATGTTGCCCTTCAATTATGTGCAATTCATGGGATGTGACAATGGCAGAGAAATAAGTAGCGTTGTAGCAAGATACCAAAGGTAATAATAATGGTCTGAAAAATTCATGTGATAAATTTGTTTATTTGTATTTGGTGATTGTTAGAGTTTTGTTCATCTGTAAAATAAATCAATTATTTCTTATTTCAATTTCTTATTTCAATCAGCCGAATGCCAAATTTTCCGTTTTTTGCGTTTCATTAAGGACAACAAATCGATTTTCAATTTAAAATCAAAGTTGTAAATTACTATTTTGATCCCTGTGTTTAACTGATATAGTTTGTGATTTGTTCAATTTCTGAAAAACTATTTCAAACTACCAAAAAAGCCAATTCTTTTAAATTTGTTCTTGGGATTGACAGTTGTCAATTTAAGTTTAAAATACCTCTCTTGAAATTTGGTTTCGATATTGGAGTGCAGCTTTGACGTATTTATTAACCCATTTACACCCAAGGGTATAGAAAAATAGAAATTTTGTTTTTTTGTGATATCTTCTGTTTATTGAGTTTAAATTTAAAATAACTGCAAAAAAAAAAAGTTTTCAAAAAATAGTGGTCAGCAGTTACGAGGGTGTACTTTTTTTAGTACAATGGTATCATACATACTATTTTAATTTTGATTAATATGAACATTTTTAAAGCAATCTTTATGTATGCAAAGGGTTACATTGCACATTTCACAACACCATTTCGATCGCTGATGGCACTGGCGACATCTTAACTGATTTGGTAACTTCTTTGCAAAATGGTATCCTGGGCTTTCTGTTATGCTCCTTTTGACTGCGAGTCTCGGTTGTCCTTGATTCAAAGTGTGAAATCTGAGATAATGCAGCGTAACAGCTCTTGTAAACTCCAGTAAATCACCTTTGTAGTTGTTGGTCAATTTGTGAAGCTTCCAGGCATTAGAGACAGTAGATGAAATGATGAAATCATCGATGTGAAAATGTTCCACCACCACTTCTTCGCTCTTATTTCTATAGAATAAGTGTTGATGAACTGATCGTGAAGATCAACACCACCCATATTTTTATTATAGTTTTTGAAGACAAGCGGCTGAGGAATATTAATTTTTTTCTGTTGTTCTTTGTCCCATCTTTTTACATTCTCGCAAGGTCCGATTTTGTCGTAGTTAGTGGCTATAGTAACGATGCTGTTGTCTTTCCATTTAACGAAAAGCAACTCATTGGTCTCGTTGAATTGGTGGTCAAAAGTACCCCTTTTTTGCTTTTGAAATTCTTTATTTTGAGGAAGAGGACATTTTTTGAGCCGATTGTCGCGAGCTGTTCCAGTTGCTCTAAATTTCTTTTGTTTTAAAATCTTCATAAGTTCATAGCTTGTAAAAAAATTGTCAAAATAAATTGCATGGTCAGTTGGTAATTCAATATTTTTTAGTAAGTCAAGAACAACTCTTGACCCTAATGGCAATTTCCTTAGAGAAGGCTTAACATTTTTTGCTCCGCAATAAGTATCAAATTGATACATATAACCATCCTTGCTACAAAGCATCCAATTTTTGAAGCCGAACCTTACAGGCTATCCTCTTATGAATTGCTTTGAAGAATGACGACCGAAGTATTTGACCATGGATTCATCTATAGATAAATGCTCATGAATATATCCCCATTTTTGAAATTTTTTGCACATAAGCTGGCTTAGCGGGCAAAGTTTTTCCATTTTGTCATTCAAGTCAAGGTTGTTGTTATCAGCAAAATTTATGTACCTTTTTATTTCTTGAAACCTGTTCCTTGACATACTGTTGGATACAATAGGAACATGGGTATCTGCCGACAGCCCGAAAACAACAAGATACCAATGAAAGTTTTTAAGTCATCTTCATTGAATACAAAGCTGTGTTGATTTTTTTGGCCAGCATACAACATGGTTTGGCTCACAATGAGTAGTCTTACCTCGACATCAAACAATTTTTCAAAAACATCAACTTCGCTGAGCCCAATCAAATCTGAAGCACAGTTTTTTATTCTTTCCAAATAGTTTTCAGTTCTTTGAAATTCGTTTGGGGAAATTGTCCTTGTCCAAACAGGAGGGGCAATTAACTTTTTTAGCTCGGACAGCGGAAGGTCGTCATCGCTTTCGTATTCTTCTTCGAAAGTCAATCTATTCAAAACTCCGAAGATCTCAACCTCACCTGGAACATCTTGCGGTAATTCTATCGCTCTTATATTTTCTTCATCTAAATCCTCTTCGTCCGTAACGTAGTCCACTGGTGGAGGAACCATGATGATATCAGCATTGACTATATCGTCATTGTTGTATAGTTCGTCCAGGGCAGATTCCAGATTTTGAAAGCGTTTTTCATAAGTTTTTCGATGGGATGCTTTTGAAATTCATTTTAGAAATTAATAAAAAAGTGCATGCATAAACCCGTTGTACTTTTTAAAGTACATCAAACTTTGACGAAACTTACCTGCTTATATATACAACGAAATATATTTGAAATTACAATTTTCTAAACGTTATCTTTATTTTTTTGATTATTTTGAAGGAAATCGAAATATTTGGATTTTTACGAGTTTTATGAGCACTTATGTTTTTGCAACTAACAACACGAGTAGAAATATAATATGTCATGCACAAAAAGACAGTTTCAAATAAGCCTACTTCGTTTTTTGTAAGAAAAAACTATGTGGAAAAATTAAAATTTATTGAATAAAGAAGAATAAATGTCAAACGTTTCATTTTTCAGTATTGCCATAATTTTATGGCTCCATCAACTTAGTTCATATTACTGTACTTAAAAAAGTACAATGGGAGAGAATGGGTTAAGAGCGGTCCAATTACTTCCATTTATATGGCAAAGAATGTCTTCGGTACGTCCCCTGATAAATTAGCTTTACCCCTGTATAGATTTCTAAGTTCTGAAAGTATTGGTCTAGGCCATGAGGTACATACATACATATATACATAAATAGTTCAGGTATTGTAATTCTTCTAATGTTTTAAAGAGGGTAGATATTTTATCTATTCTATCATTATTTTCGAGGTAGATCTTTTTTCTTGGATAGTATTATAGTTAGGAGTAATGATTTTTTTTTCAAATTCATTTTTATTACTTCAATCTTAAACCTATCTTAAAGCTAGACGAAAATTCATAAAACTAACCTAATCAACCATAACTTACAACTAACTTGCTGGTCCCATTCGGACACTCTAAGTTAAACTATAATACTTAATGCTAATGCCTTTCGGTCCTAAGATCTATTGAACTTCAATTACATTTTATTTATTAGAAAATTTGAAAAAAAAACTATTATCGATATCCTTTATTATTTTTACTTAAAAACTACTTAATATAAGGTCATTAATATAAAACTTAGAGCTAACTTAAACTACCTATAAATTCATCCTCTCCCGAAAAAGTTAAAGGACAACTCCAACACGTCAAATCTTCGGTCGATAAGTCTTCTTCCGAGCATCAGCAAAGTTTTCGAAAAAATCATTAATAGGGCTCTGACTAAAGGTGGCCACAGGCGACGAGCATGTTGCGCGAGCATGTTAAATGGAAGTAATTGGACGGCTCTTAATAAATACGTCAAAGCTGCACCAAATTTCAAGAGAGGTATTTTAAACTTAAATTGACAACTGTCAATCCCAAGAACAAATTTAAAAGAATTGGCTTTTTTTGGTAGTTTAAAATAGATAGCTAAAAGATGTTTTTTCGAAGCTAAAATTGATGAAAAGTTACTGCTGAAACACATTAAATAAAAAAAGGATCACAATTTATCATTAACTAGCTGACCCGACGAACTTTGTTCTGCCTTAATGGCAATAAATAAGCAGATTGGGTTTTTTTTTTTATTGGAAAAAATACAAAAAAAAGTTAAATAACTACATTAATCATTCATTATTATTTCTGTATTTTAGTACATAGGTTGCTCTTCACTTAAGCACCTTGTGATACACGACATTTTTTGTTTTATTATCAGGCGCAAAAACAAACAACGCAGATGGTCTTCCGACCCGTGAACATGACACGTATAATTGACCATGGGAAAAAACATGAATGTTCTAGATTTAAACCACAAACTTTTAAGGACTGGCCTTGTGATTTGTTGATGGTCATGGCAAATGCAAGACGTATCGGAAATTGAAGTCTTTTAAATTCAAACGGCATATCGGTTGGGATCATCGGGATCCTCGGAATGAGAACTTCCTCACCTTTGAATTTTCCTATCATTATCGTAGCGTAAATTACATTGTTCATCAATTAACTAACCACCAAACGCGTACCGTTGCACAGTTTTGGTTGGTTTATGTTTCGAAGCATGATTACTACGGAGCCAACCTTTAGGCGTAAATTGTGCAGTGGTAAGCCAGGCACGTCCAAAGAGTTTAAAAATTCAATTGGATAGTTGGTGGCTTGATCTTCATTTAAGACGCAATCAATAGATTTGAATGAATGCATTGTTCCAATGATCTTATTTTGAATTATGTAGTTCAGGTGATCTACATCTTTATTCTTAGCCGCTAAAATTGCTCGCTCACTCAACCATTCATTATTTTTGTAGTTAGAAATAATATTTGGAAATACATTGTTGATAAGTTCGTCTTTTGATGAGACAAAATTACAGAAATTATTTGGAAATGATATTAATCCGCTCGATTCATCGACAGGTACTTGACCATTACCGATAGTCAGCAATTGCTCCGAGAAATCTTCAGCAGATGTATCATTAACCCTAGAAAGATAACCTACGTCGAATCGACGTATAAATCATGTGTATCACTTACGGTCTATGAAGTATGGTTATCTTTCTAGGGTTAAGCAATGTAACTCTCATGTTTGTTGTCAGCTGCAGTTTCTTCACATAGCGCCATAGATTTGACGATTTGAGGCAAGCGTTTATTTCATCGGCAGCCGTAGATCTTGGAATTACTGGCAGTATTTGGCAGAAATCGCCAGACAGTAAAATCATTGCTCCTCCAAAACATCTCGAGTCATTGCGTAAATCTTTTAATGTTGCCAACCGAGCTGTTTCACGGGCAGCTTCACTTTGCTCTCGTGATTGAGAAACACGAAGTCGAGTCATACTATCGCGGCGCTGTTCACGTGCAATTTCTTGTTCTTCTTCAGTCCTTACATTTGCAGTATTTTGTATTCTTCTTGCATTACGGCTTTGTCGGGAAAGATTCGATCGTCTTGGTCGCGGCATTATTAATTAAACTTCACTTCACTTTTAATTAAACTTCACTTCACTTCCATCCACTTCTTAATTATTTATTTAATAGAAATAGTTTTAATATTGATTTCTTACAAATATCAAATTGTCATCCATACGTCATTACATAGCTGTCATTTTACGTCAATTACATAGCTGTCATTTGCGTTTTGTTATTTCAAGTCTGATTCTTTTTTGTTATTCCACGTTTTATAGTGACTGACGTTTCATGTCAAGTCACACGGGAACGCTGTCGAACGGGATAAAAAGTATCCTATGTCCGTCTCCTGGCTCGAAGCTACCTCCCTACCAATTTTTAGCCAAATCTGTTCTGCCGTTCTTGAGTTATAAGTGGTGTAACTAACACGACTTTCTTTTATATATATAGTGCTCGCGCTAAATTCGTCGTCTGTGGGGTTGTTCGCGAGCGGCTCGCTCCTGCCGAAAAATTTCGATTTCATCGTGTTCGCCGGTTTCAATGTTCGTCGTCTGTGGCGATATTCGCGAGCAAAACTTCATTTTTATTTAGATTTTCGAAGAGTACACATCGCGGAAGAAAAACAATGTTGACAATGGTGAAGCAAGGAATCGCAAAGTTGCAATCTTTCATGTTTGTAGTTTTTTTCTGTACAGACGGCGTTATTTTAGAAAGGAGTTCTGCATAGGTTGTGGAATCCATCCTAAAACAATTTTTAAAAACTTCTGGCGATTTTATCTCCAACTCTTTAAATAAATTTACATGCGATCGAATATTCCGTTCATAAAGCCAGTCCTTCATCCACTCTCTTTTTTTGCTTGATAATTTTTCCTTTCGCAAAGGTAAATCATCATAAGGGCAACGACTTGCCCTTTTTCATCACACATGATGTTTCCTCCTCGGAGTTTCAAAACGAAATGAATGTTCGCCGTCTGTGCAGGAACGCAGGCGAGTATGTTGCGCGAGCATGTTCGTCGTCTGTGGTCACCTTAAGTGGGCTGCGGACAACAAAATAATTCAGGATAAACAGTTCGGGTTCAAGGTGGGTCATGACACAATTTATGCTGCGTCTAAACTCGTTTCTGATATCCAATGGAATAAATCAAAACAAGAATGCACAGGTGCTGTTCTAGTTGGTTTGGAAAAGGCCTTTGACACCGTATGGTTAGAGGGTCTTTACCTAAAACTGAGCAGGCTTGGCATAGGCAAGCCATTGTTGTATATACTTTGTGATATGCTTAGCGGTTGAAAGTTTGTTGTCAAAAGTGGCAATGTAACTTCTATCACAACATTCTCAATTAAACATGGTCTTCAACAGGGAGCGGTGAATTCGCCGATTCTCTTCAGCATTTACACCAGCGATCTGATAGGTAGTCTTACAAAGACAATTGCGTACGCCGATGATCTAATTGCGTACAGAACGGCCCGAAAGGTTGAGGTTATTAGAATTCTCTTGCAGCGTGATTTCGACAAGATTCAGCGATATTGCGACGACTGGAAACTGAAAATAAATGTTCAGAAGTCGGAGACAATTCTGTTCCGGACTCCGTTGGCTAGGGCCACGAGGGATACGTGTAAGAATTGGCGCAAGATGGTCATCGTTGATCTTCACGGGCAGCCATAAGCGAGCAAAAGTGTAGTGAAGTACCTCGGTATCTGGTTAGATCAGTATTTATATTTCGACAGACATATAAATGCTGATCTGACCAGGGCCAGAGGAGCCTTCGCTCTGACTAAACGGCTGTTTTTTAGCAGTCGGCTTGACCCCAGAGTGAAGGTAATTTGCTACATGGCTCTCATACGGCCGATGATCGTGTATGGCTGTCCTGTGTGGTTCAACATTGCCCCTTCCCAGATGGAGATGTTTCGGATGTTCGAGCGGCAGTGTTTACGACGCTGTACCGACTTATATCGAACAGCCGAATCTTCTTATGTGCATTACTATACCAACGAGGTCCTATACAACGGGGCCCGAATCAACTGAATTGACAATTTCGTGATAAAACTCGTTCGAGGTCACATTGCAAGAGCTATGTCTTCGACAATTTAATTTTCGGGGCGTTCTATCCGAACGACGAGTATTTTGAGAGTGCACGCTTGAGCGGCTACATTCCACCAGAGGCAATCCTCTTTTTAGATAGATACGGTCTGATACAGGACAGATTGGCAGTTCCGCTAAGCTACCACGTCAGATGACGAACCGTGGATAGGCGACTCCGGTTCAGTAGGGCTGTGTCCGAACGGGACCGTACTGATAGGGTGAAGCAGGAGAACCAGTTTTGGTGGCTTCAATCGGCACTTGATATTGGTAGGGATGGGGTTTTAACCTTGGCCGGCTTACATACTTGTCTTATAGTTTTAGGGTTTAGTTTTAAGTAGAATAGGCATGTTGTTACAAAAAGAAATAGAAAAAAAATACAAAACAAAAAAAAAAGAAATACAAACAAATATTTAAAAAAAAAAACATGGAATAAAAAAAAGACAACAAATATGAAAGACAAAAATGTTAGATAGTTAGACTTGCTTCTGTGGTTGTTCTAGTTTTTATAGTTGGGAGAAATAATTTCTAATAGACAGATGACAGTGCTTTTTTCAATAAATGACCCATGCAGCTTTTCATCGACATCTTGTATGATGTTTTGTTATAAGTCTGATATTTGATAGGTGCACATGATCTCAAGATATAAAGAGCATTGGGCTCTTTCTGTTAGCTCCATCCACTTTTCCAAAAAAAAATTCCTAATCTAAGGCAAGATTTGCTACAATTTTGGGTGTACGAGTTTCATTCATATTATTAAAGACTTTATGTGCATAGTCAAAGTAAAGCTTAAATGTTGCAATCTATATAGGAAGTAAACCTGTGGTCATTGGAAGGTGCAATATTTATCAGAGAAAAAATCGAACAAAATTTTCTACGTATTCGTTTTGTTGCAAAACCTAATACATTTCAAATTTTGAAATACATTTTATGAACTTGTGAAAAAGACCAAAATGAATTGTAAATTATCCAATTAAGTGACACGATATTTGAAGATCTCCCCCAAAATTTCAAGACATACTCTGACATTTCTAAACCAATCAGAAATCCACAGAACTGGGCTAAAATCTTACCTATGCCTGATATTTAAGGACTTCCGAGAAATATAATACCTTCCTTAAAATCTCCAAGCATGCCTTATTATTTCAGAGCCTGCCTTCATTTTTTAAGACGTTCCTTGATATTTTAAGACCTTGCATGAAATCTTAAGACCTCCCTTCAAATCTTCAGACTTTTTTTTATATTTCAAGCCCTACCTTAAATCTCAGACATGCCTTAAAATCTCTTATAGATACCTTCCTTAATATTTATGCACCTACCTTAATATTTCAAGACCTTTGTTGATATCTTCAAACATGCCTTGATTTTTTAAGACCTCTCTCGACGTCCTACGTAGGTAAATATCAAGGCAGGTCTTAAAATAATAATAGTGGTCTTTAAATTTTAAAAGAGGTTTTGAGATATCAAGACAAGATTTGAGGGAATGTCTTGATATTTCAAAGCATGTCTTAAAATATCAAGGTAGTTCTGGAAAGAAACCCGATACAATATATGAATATTTCAGTCCGAAAATATGTCTTATTGTCATTATGGAGGTAAGACTAAACCAACTTCATGTATTCGCAACCCTAGTCCGATTGCTTACACAGGCCCACACTTTTCGCCCAGCATAAGTCTTTTGTCTGTCCCTAACATGGAACATCTGCTAGAAAGACTACACATTGTCTAATCATCAGGTATGAGCGCAGGTTTTGATATTTTAAGTCCGGTCTTTAAAAGTCACCACAGGTCTGATATTTTATCCATTGATATTTAAAGACCTGTGTTTATTTTTTAATAATTTATTCCTACTTATCATAATATATCTTACAGGATTTTCAGGACATCCGTTGAAATCTCCAGAAGTCCCTTAGACCTTAAGTAATTGAAGGAAGGAATAAGAACAATTTATTTTAACTTCCTTTCGTTATAAGTTTAACTACATAATAAATAACTTCTAGACCTTGCGTCGAACGTAGTAGTTCTAATTCATTAATGAGTTGTTTATGATGTTAGCCTTATCATTAATACAAGTTTCCAGAATACTAAAAACCCGCTAACTCTCGATTTTACTATTTTTGACGCTAATGGAATATCTAGTGAACTAAATCTGAAAAAGATAATGAAAGGTATTTCAAATAAACTGCTATAATTTATAAGTTGTTATCTGTTTAATGTGCAAATTTTAACACGGAATTGTTTATGAAGAAAGACTGAGTAAGTGTTAGTTATTAAGTTAAGAAAGTTCTACCCTATTTTGCAAATACATACTTGCATACGCCTTACACCCACTTCGTCACATTCATGGCAGCATAAAACACTTTTTTAAGCCTGGAGTAGCTTTATACACTTGCGGACATTTAATCGTACATAACTCAAATGAAATATACTAAGTAGGTATACAAGTTCGTAGCTATTTTGTACAAGGGGTTCATTGCCCACATTACTTTAAATAATGTTCTTTCAAAATAATTTCTTATTTTTTTAGTTGAGCTTTTGAAAAAAATACAACATTACAAGAGACGGGCGACGCGCGACGCGACGTAATACAAACATAAAATAAGAAAAATAATCATCCCTAATTATATTGCTTCTACTCTCAAACATGGAGTTTCTAGGTTTGGAGCTCCTGTCCTGTGCTTAGTTTTATGTATGAGAATTTGCGCACCTTTTGTCTTTACACTCGTATTATAATCTAGAACAGTCACTCGTCGTCATCTTCTTTGATGCACAGTTTATTATTTCCGTATAAATGTCTGAGAACCCTTGAATCCTCTTCTCTGCATCGTTTTATCTTGTATGCAGGTCGTCCTTTTTAACACTGTAAAGAAGATATACTTCTTCTTTTTTTTTCAATTTAAACTTAATTTTCTACATTTTTTCTTTTCAAAGGAGCTTGCTTATAATATATATTTTTTTGCTTTTTCATTCCAGAAATGGAGTCAGCGTTGAAGGAGCCACTCACAAACAAGTTGTTGACTTAATAAAATCTGGGGGAGATTGTTTAACTCTGACTGTTATATCAGTAACACAGCAAGTATGTTTGAATTAAAAGTTTAATAGTATAAATTTATAAAATATTTTATTTTCATTTATCAGGAAGCAGAAAGACTGGAACCGCAAGAAGACCAAAGTGGTTATTCATACATCGACTATTCTGAAAAGCGATCATTGCCAATAAGGTAAGTTAAGCAACTAACAATCAAAAACAGTTAAGATAAGATATATTCTTTTTTCTAGCATCCCAGACTATAACATTATTAATCGAAATGGCGAACGCTACATTGTGTTCAACATTCACATGGCGGGCCGCCAACTATGCTCGCGGCGATATCGTGAATTTTCCAACCTACATGCGATACTACGAAAAGAATTCGTAGGCTTCAATTTTCCAAAGCTGCCAGGCAAATGGCCATTCCAACTAAGCGAACAACAACTAGACAGTCGTCGTCGTGGTCTCGAACAGTATCTCGAGAAAGTTTGTGCGGTTCGTGTGATAGCCGAAAGTGATGCAGTTCAAGATTTTCTTACCGATTCGGAAGATGATCTATCTGCATCTCCAGTGGACATAAAGGTGATGCTGCCGCATCACGAAGTTGTTACGGTATCAGTAAAGAAATCAGCAAATGCACAGCTTGTCTGGGAGGTTCTTGTGCAAAGGGCGAATCTCACATCTTATACTCAGCAATATTTCTATCTATTTGAGATTGTGGAGTATAATTTTGAAAGGAAATTGCAACCGCATGAAGTGCCACATCAACTCTATGTTCAGAATTACAGTACTGCGTCGAGTACATGCTTGTGTGTACGACGATGGTTATTTTCTATAACTAAAGAATTATCTCTTCCCGATGGAGAGCAGGCGGCGAAATTTATATTTTATCAGGTTAGGATATTTTTTGTTTTATATTTAAATGAAATATATTTATTTAATTTTATTTCACAGTCTGTAGATGAAGTGAATCGTGGCAATATTAGAGCCGAAGGACGGTTATATGAGTTGAAAGCTCTACAAGATGCCAAAAAAGCATCTGAATATTTGGCATTAGCTAGAACTTTACCTGGATATGGTGATGTTGTATTTCCCCACTGTTCCTGTGATAGTCGCAAAGAAGGGCATGTAGTTCCAGCTGTTGGTTAGTATAGAATCAAAAATATTTTTTATAGAAACTATGCTTTTAAAATATACTTTTAAAATTAGTTAATTTTTAAAAATTTAAATGCTAAATGTTAGAGTATTTTTTTTTTCAAATTAATATTTTGTTCATATCTGTCGATTATTATTTTGAAAATATTTTTGGCATGCAGTTACGTTGGGCTTATAAATATAAGTTATATATGAAATTTGTTAAAAAATGTTGACCCATTTTTGAGACATTGAATTTTGAAAAAAATCCAGATCCAAAAAATTAGACATTTTTAATAAACAAATATTATAGTCCAGTAAGACAAGGGCTTCATCTCTGAATGAGCTATAGTAAAGTGATAATTTGTTTGCACTTTCCTTTAAGTGTTTTTAACATTAAGTAAAAAGTCTCATTAAAATTTGTGCCCCCGTCGTTAGTTGTCAACCGCCAAACTTCCCGACACCTGCTTTTTCGTGGATCTCCGTCTCTATATTCCAATAGTGTTAACAACATAACTAAAATTGTCAGCTATACTATTTGCTAAAATGTTGTGTCGGCAAATTTATTAAACACAAGTCACTCCATTCGTGATAGCACTCGCGACCAATGGCCTTAAAAGCAATCCACGTCCACCTCTAAAAGACCTGCATTCTCGTCTCCAAATTTGGCTCGTCTTTCTTTGAGGAATAAAAACAGTTCACCTGCTACCTCTTATGTTAAAAAGGTAGACTTTCCTAATTCTGTTTCTCTTTCCCTTTCCGCTGGTGCTGCTGGTAGTAAGCTTAAAAATAAAAACACTACGAATCTCAATGCTACCTCCGATAAAGGTAAGAGAAATACAAAAAATGGAAACAATATGCTAAATGGAAAAAAATGTTGTTCTTCGTGATGTTGCTGTTGTTGCTGGTGAATGAAATCCTAACTAGTCTGGATGCGGAGTGTTTCAGAGTGATAGCTTATGCGGACGACGCACGTTGCTATAGCAGTTTCAGGAAAGCATCTTAATATCCTAAAAGAACTCTTACAAAATGCCTTAGACAGACTAATACTTTTGGCTGATCGGTGTGGACTGGGTGTTAACCCACACAAAACCGATCTGGTCTTATTTTCGAGGAGATACAAAATTCCATTTGTGAACCCTCCTTATATTAAAGGAATCCAATTAAAATTCTCAGACGAGGACAAATACCTGGGTCTTGTCTTAGACAAAAAACTAAATTGGAAACGCAACGTACAGGAAAGAGTCAAAAAAGCTACTGTAGCTCTCTTTTCTTGCAAAAAAGCTATTGGTAATAAATGGGGTTTACAGCCCACAATCACGCATTGGCTATACACATCGGTAATCAGACCGATTTTAACGTACGGTGTGGCAGTATGGTGGACTGCTTTAGAGAAAGGTATAAACAGGGATAAGTTAAATAAGTCCAACGTTCAGCCTGTATAAGCGGATCGCTTCGCACGACCCCGTCTGCGGCACTGGACACCTTGCTCTACCTTACACCTCTTGACATATTTAGCAAACAAATAGCTGCAAGCTCGGCTATTCGCCTCAATGCTTCGTCGCAGTGGACTAACAACAACATTGGCCACTCCGTAATTCTAAGGTAGTTAGAATCAATTCCAAAGCACACAGACTACACCATCCCCCAACTACAATTCGACAGCAATTTCCAGATTTCTATACCTACCAGATCTTTTTGGGAGGATAGGACATTCTTGGAGGATGAGTCAATCCATTTTTACACAGATGGCTCAAAAACCAAAGAAGGGGTTGGTGGTAGTGTGTACTCTGAACGACTGAAATTAAGTCTCTCATTCCGCCTTCCCAATCATTGTAGCGTGTCCCAGGCGGAACTTTTGGCGATTAAGGAAGTCTTGTCTTGGCTCAAAGAAAACGTGATATCAACATCTGATATCCGTATTTTCTCCGACAGCCAGGCCGCTATCAAATCTCTGGTACAGTACAGCCCATCCTACCACGTTTGGCAAGTACTGGCATACCAATCGCTACTTGTAAACTGCTACTAATGCAAGACGCTGCGAGGAGGGCAGGCACCAGGTGGACCAACATCACCACGTGTCAAGCCACAAAAAACATCTGGCCAACACTGGATTTAAAACGTTCAAGGTGCTTGCTCTCTCTAAGCAGATCGCATATAAGCTCGATAATAGGTGTCATAACCGGACACTGTCTAATAGGAAAGCACGCCACGAGACTAGGCGTATTCTCTAATGACTTTTGCAGAAGCTATATGGACGAGGAAGAGGAAGAAACGGTTCTTCATCTTCTCTGCACATGCCCTGCTCTAGCTCGAAAACGCAAGAATTACCTAGGAGAATTCTTCTTTAACGATCTAAACGATCTAAATCATATCAGTATAATCAGCCTCTCACGTTTCGTAAGGGACTCTAACTGGTTCCATTGAGCTTAGGAGGAAGCCTCAAGATTCATGTGGTATCACAATAAGCCATTAAACTGGCCTAAGTGTGTCCGTTTCCATCTTGGACAGCCACTATAACCTAACCTAACCTAACCTGTTGCTGCTAAAGCTCTTAATGGTGTTGTTGTTGGTGAAGCTGTCAGTTCTTTTGATGCAAGCTCATATTGTATCGCTGTTGTTGTTACTAATGATGATGCAGTCGATGGCGGGGCTTGTGCAGTACTGTACAAGATAGTGCTAGTGCTGTGCAAGGCAGTTATTTACCAAAAGCTGTAAATCATGAAATTGTTGCTGATAATATTATGAATCCAAGCTTGTCTTGCTATGGTTGTTAATGGTGATGATGCGGACGTTGGCGCAGCTAGTATTAGTGCTGTGCAAGATAGTGCTAGCTCTGTGCAAGGCAATGATTTACCAAATACTGTAATTCATGAAACTCTTGCTGTTGACATGGTGGATGATGAATTTGTGCCTATGATTTCAGCGGTCAATGCTGGTATTAATGAAAACAATCCATACGCTACCACTCCAGATGAAGTTATTGCATTTGTTTCCACTAGCCTGGGAATAGATGCATCTCTTTTTGTGTGAAAAACTCCTTGGAGAAGGACGTAGTGATAACAACCTAACAGCGAATGGTTTAAAGTCTACATATGTTCGTCTTTCGTCATTAAATAATTATTTCCACAATGCAAGTGGCCTCCGAACCAAAGTACCCGATCTCTTTAAAAATACAAGTGTTACATATTATGATATTATCATCATTGTTGAGTCATGGCTTTATAACGGAATTGTCTCTTCAGAACTATTTGATTGCAGTATCTACAACGTTTGTCGTCGCGATCGATCTAAATCATCTAGACAACGTGGATCCTACATTTTCTCTAAAGAACTTAAATGCTTTTTCCAGAGGAAATGTGTTTTTTATTGTAAGTTATGTTCCTCCAAGTAGCTCACTTGATTTGTATGAAAAACATATTAGCAATATTGATTTTATTAATAATCTTTGTTCTATATCTGATAATTTATGTGTCTTAGGTGATTTTAATTTATCTGATATACATTGGAATTGGTCTGAAACGGATAAAATTGTATTTCCATTTAATATTAAACAAGATCTCGAAGTTACATTTATTGATTTTTTAAATTCTTTAAACTTAGTACAAGTTAATCATATCGATAATACTTTAGGAAAAATATTAGACTTAATTTTTATATGTTGTGATGAAATAAAAGTTAATTTAAGTAATGCAACTTTTTTTCTTTTAAACGAATCCATTTAAATTCAAAACTGTTAGATCGTATAATTTCTCTAAAACTAAATTTGTTCAACTAAATACTTATTTCTCTGACATTGATTGGTTAAATGAATTTATGTTTCTTGATTTAAAAAAATATGTACAACCGCTTCATTGAAATTGTATTAATGGGTTTTGAAAGATTTGTTCCTTATTCTTTCAAAAAAAAATCATCGGATTCACCTTGGATTAATAAGCATCTCCGTGACTTAAAAAGAAAAAACGTAATGCATACGTGAAATACAATAAATCATAAAATCAATCGTATTATGATAATTTTAGTAAATTGCGTAAAGATTTTGTAGTATCTTGAATATTGAAAGTAATATAAAAAACGACAGTAAATCGTTCTGGTCATTTGTCAATTCTAAAAGAAAACCGATAGGGATTCCAAATACCATGTTTTTCAGAGGTGTTGAATCGTCGGATTTAGACTCCATAGTTGAATTGTTTGCTAATTATTCCAAATCCGTTTATTCTCATTCAGGATTTAATAATAGTTCACTAAATAACATAAAAAGTAGGTTTGATATTGGTTCGATCCAGTTAAGTTTTGAAGAAGTTAATTCCGGACTAAAATCACTTCAGTCTAATTATAGTTCTGGACCAGATGGCATTCCTTCGGCAGTGTTGAAAAATTTTTGTGATTCGATCTGTGCCCCGTTACTAAACATATTCAAGAAGTCCCTACAAGAAGGTATTTTTATTGATGAATGGAAACTTTCTTACTTGGTCCCTATACATAAATCAGGTTCTAAAAATGATGTAGAAAATTATAAGGGTATTTGTAAACTCTCCGCAATTCCCAAATTGTTTGAAAGCATGGTGAAAATAAAGCTTGATTTTCTTACAAGTGAATATTTATCAGAAGTACAGCATGGTCTTGTATCCGGTCGATCATCTGTTACCAATTTAACTTATTTCACTTCGTATGTCACTAATGCTATGGAACAAAAATTTCAACTGGGCGCAGTATACACTGACTTTAGTAAAGCCTTTGATTCTGTGAATCACCAAATACTTCTAAAAAAACTTGAGATTTTTGGTTTTCATTCTCACTTTCTTCGTTGGTTATCATCATATTTATCTTGTAAAACACATCAAGTTAAGATTGGAGATACATACTCTAAGGAAATTCAGTGTACATCAGGTGTCCCGCAAGGTAGCCACCTAGGTCCGCTCCTTTTCATAACGTTCGTTAACGATATTGTCTCGGTCTTTAATTATTGTGAATGCTCATTATATGCGGACGATCTGAAAATATTTTCAAAAGTTTCGAGTTTGGACGATTGTCAACTTTTACAATCTGACATTGATTCTTTATCAAATTGGTGTCACATCAATAGCCTTAAATTGAATATCAAAAAGTGTAACACGATTTCTTTTTGCAGAAAATCTCATATTTTTTGTATTCAACTATGAATTGAATCTGTGGATTTAGACAGGGTTTCAAGTATTGAAGACTGAGTTATTCTTGATTCCCAACTTTCTTTTAAAGGTCATTTCGATTATTTGGTTCCTAAGGCTAACTCGCTAGTAGGTTTCATAAAACGAAATGGTCCATCTCTTCTTACCTTGGTACCAATCTATGTTCCCGCTAGGTCTATGAGAGCTAGAATCTTCTTATTCCAAAGAATTCACATGACAAATTATGGTAGTAATGAAACTTTATCAAGATCTATTATATATTTTAATGAAGTGTCTTCAAATATTGACTTTTTTAATCTTAATCGTAATAAATTTAAAACTGAAGTATTATATTTATTCACTTTTTAAATTGCTCTTGGAGTCTATAAGCTTATATCTGTTAGGTGTAATATTGCTTGTAGATTAAATAAATAAACTAGTTATCTTTTGCAAATAGTGTATATTATCAAAAACAAGAAGCGTAGAAATCGGGTTTAAAAATGAATTTCCGGAGCCAACTACAAAAATGGTATCAAATCTCAACTTTCAACACCCCCACTAAATTGTTATACTTTTATACCAATGAGAGTACAACAGTTGTTAAGTTTTATAACAGGGAGTCCTTTGGTTAGAACATCAGCAGGCATCTCTTCAGTTTTCAAATATTCTCCTTTTAATTTATTGTCTTCTATAAGATCTCGAATGAAATGATGCCTTATATCGATGTGCTTTGAACGTGCGTGATAAACGTTGTTTTTAGATATGTTTATTGCACTTTTGTTATCGCATTGCAATATAAGTTCTTGATTCCAATTAATTAGTTCTCGCAATAAAAATTGAAGCCAAAGTGCGTCTTGAGATGTTGAGGCTAAGGCCATATACTCAGCCTCTGTGGTGGAGAGAGCGACAGTAGGTTGTTTCTTTACATTCCACGAAATAGGTCCTCCTTGGTATTTAAAGAGATAACCTGTAGTTGATTTTCAGTCATCTGAGTCACTAGCCCAGTCAGCATCCGAAAATCCTTCTAAACATCTTTCAATATCTCGAGTGTATTCTAGCTTGTAATTTATTGTTCCTTATATATAACGGAAAAGTCGTTTAACCGCTATCCAATGAGATTTTGAAGGATTATTATTAAATGTTGATAAAGCCCCACTGCAAAGGATAAATATGGGCGACGTACTTGTGCTGCATATAAAATGCTTCCAATAGCTTCTTGATATGGTACGGTTTTCATGTAATCAGTTTCGTGTTTGTTTTTTTGATGTGTTTCTTTAATAAGCTTTTGGTTAATATCTAAGGGTGTGGATACCGGAATCCACAATCCTCTATGTTGAATCGCTTGAGAATATTCGTCAAGTATGTCCGTTGGTCTATCCATAACTTTTCCTTCTCTCGATCGCGAGTTATTTGAATACCAAGCACAAATTTAGCTCCTCCAAAATCTTTCATCTCAAATGACTTAGCCAAATTTTTCTTGATAATTCTTTTTTCATCTTTATTATTTGTAGAAATCAGTATGTCGTCTACGTAAATAGCGACGAAAGCTTTATCTGTGTTGTTTGCCTTGTAATAAATACACGGATCGGTTTTTGATTGTTAAAGTCCAATTTTCTTTAAAGTTTCATCCAATTTCTTATTTCAAACTTTATCAAAACCTTCAGGGAGATTCATGTAAATTTCTTCGTTAAGTTCACTTTGCAGGAAAGCAGTCACAACATCCATATGATAGATATCCAAATCATATCGTACAGCCAAACTTAAAAGTACCCTTATGGACGTGTACCTTACGACGGGAGAGAATATTTCTTGATAATCAATCTAGCTTTATATTTTCCGACATTACCACTTGCATCTTTTTTCGTCTTAAATGTCCATTTGGAATTTATGGCTTTCTTTCCTTTTGCTAAAGAAACTATTTTCCAAGTGCCATTTTTAAAAGAGCTGTTCATTGCTTTTTTCCAGTCAGAAATATGTTCGCTCTTCATTGCCTCAGCGACAGTCTTTGGATCTTCATCATTGTTGCTGGCCACGTACGATAGATAACCGTATCTTTCAGGTGGATTTCTTATTCTGGTAGATTGTCTTATTCCTCTCTCAGATATGACTCCTTCTAAAGATTCTTCAATATCCAAAAATCAATTTTTACTTGCCGTTTCGTCACTTATTTCATTTCTTGAAATCACTGATGGAATTTCGTCTTCATTCCCCACTGAATCATATCCTGTAAAAATATCACAATAAGATGTATCGTTTGTCTCACCATCTTTTGGAAAAATTTACTCATGGAAAACTACGTCTCGACTTATTATGACTTCTTTTTTCTTAACGTCATAGAAGCGATATGATTTTGAGTTTGTGCAGTATCCGATAAAAATTACTTCTTTTCCTTTGGCATCGAGTTTCTTCCGCTTTTCTTTTGGAATGTAAATAACTGCTTGACAACCGAAAACTTTAAGATGCTGCAGATTCACTCTTCTTCCACTCCAGATTTCTTCAGGTGTTTTTTCTTTTATACCTTTGCAAGGTGTTCTGTTCGTTAAATAAATTGCCGTATTTGCAGCTTCAGCCCAAAAACGTCTGTGTAAACTAGACTCGATGAGAAGACAAGCGCTTTTTCGATTATGGTTCTATTCATTCTTTCTGCCAACCCGTTTTGTTGTGGAGAATAAGGAACCGTTGTTTGATGTTGAATGCCTGCATCTGCTAGAATATTAGATAGATAGATAGATAGATAAGTTCTTTATTTTCTCAGTTTTATTATAAGTACAATATTTCATAATAAAAGATATACAAAGCATGGCTTTATAAGCCGTCTGCCGAAAAAAAAAACTAATTAAATAAACAACCAAAAGAAAAAAAAAGTACAATTTAAGTAAAAAGAGAGAATATTTCACAAAATAAGTTTCATAGTTAAAAAAAAGAAAAATATAAATATAAATATAAATATTAAAGAAAACAGTTTTTTTTTTTTAATTATTATTTTCATAATGTGACTTTTAGTTTAGTCAAAACAAAAAAAATTAAGGAAAAAAAATAAAAATATTGATAATGGGCTTTTAGTTTAGCTAAAACAGATAATAGTTTGTAAGTGAGAAAAAAAAGCAAAAAAAATAGGAAAAGAACTGCATTTTTCTCAAGTTTTTTTTATTTAATTTTTCAATTTTAAGGACTTTTAATTTGGTTAAAAACGAGAAAAAAAGGAGAAGATACAATCACATTAACATCTTCTTACAACTCAAAACAAACTCAAACACTCGTTTCGATATTTTCGTGCATGTGAGACATAGCGTATAAGAGGCTTCCAGCCACGATCTCCGTTTAGTACACTGACACATTCCTCTTGGGAAAGGAAACTAGAATAAAAGTAGAGCCTTCGGATTTCCTGTAATATTGGACAAAGTGCTAAAAAATGCAAAACATCTTCGTTTTGACTAAGGTTGCAAAGGGAGCACACAGGGTTTAAGTCTGTTCTATGTGGTCTATAATTCAAATCGAGCATTTCCGTTCTTATCTTGAAGATCAAGCTCATTTCAGAAACTGTAAACTCTTCTCTAAAATAGTTTCTTTCACCAAGATTCAGATTAAGTTGTCTGTATATATTCCTGGATGTTGATGCAGCCCCTCTCGCAACACAAAGCCTATACATCGAGTCATCTATAACAGAGATACATTCATATAGTGCATTTTTTAATGCTTCCACATTGTCCACTGGGAATGATATTGAAAGGTTATGTGCTACAGCAAGATCATACCAATTTTTGACCGGACTATATCCACAACTAAAACAAATTTTAAGGAGTCTTTTTTGCAAGTTATGGTCAGATCGCTTCATAACTCTGATCATAAAATCGGCGTTAGCTTTTAAGTTTTTCAAGAAAATTTGTGGTAAGCCTGACTCTAGGTGGATAGCATAATTAGGAGTGTTAATAGGTAACCTAAAAATTCGCTTGAAAAAATACCTCTGTATATTTTCCATTTCCTCCAACTGTTCGAAACCATATACTTCATTACCATAGCAAAAACAAGTATTCACGGTGGCATTGAAGACTTTGAATTTTGAGATTGGATCTACGAGTTTATTTGCGAAGAACTGGGGCCAAATTGTATTTATTGCAATTTTTGCAGCGGTTGTTTTTTCTTTGATAAAGGTTTGAATTTTAAGATTATATGTCATTGTATACCCAAGATACTTAAATTCATTTACGACCTCAATCATCTCACCATCTAAAGTCCAATTCCGCCCATAGCCAGTTGATCTATTTCGAGATCTGAAAACCATTATTTTGGATTTGGTGGTATTTATTCTAAGATCCCATAGATCACAAAACTGTTTCAGCTTGTTTATCTGGAGCTGTAGAGTAAGCGGACTGTCTGATAAGATCACTAGATCGTCAGCATAAAACAAGACTTTAAGTGTAATATCCCCGAACTGAACTCCCCCAGGTATACTGTTTTCGACATCTTTCATATACAGTGCAAACATGAGAGGGCTTAGAACACATCCTTGAGGGACACCTGCTTCACAGCTAAATTCTCTAGATACTTTTCCACCATTCTGAACAGATGCTATCGTGTTTTCGAGAATTTTTTCGTAGACTCTGATAAATTTAGTAGATAGTCCAAGTGCTGAGAGCTTATAGAGTAAGGACCTCCTATTAATAGTGTCAAAAGCCGCTTTTAAATCAACGAAAAAGGCATATAAGTTCTGTTTTTTATCAATGAAACGCCTAGCAGTGGTGCTGAGTACAAAAATTTGATCGATAGCTGAAAGGTTGGCTCGAAAACCAGTTTGGAAGCAACTAATTATGTTATTATCTTCTACCCAGGTCGTAAGTCTAGTATAGAGTATTTGTGTAAACACTTTTCTTAATGAGTTAAGCACAGCAATTCCTCTATAGTTCTCTGGCAAATCACAGTTACCTTTTTTAAAAATGGCTGTAATTCGAGACAGACGAAAATTTTCAGGCACTGTCTCTTCAATGAATATTCTATTGAAAAGTTCTAACAGATATTCCAAAAACTCAGGAGTAGCATGTTTATAAAACTCTACTGGGATCCCATCAGATCCAGGTGCTTTGTTATTTTTCATTTTTTTTAAAGCAGCTACAAGTTCAACCATTGTAAGATTGGAATCCAGTTCAGAAATAATGACATTAGGGAATGCAAAGCTTATTGTGTTTACATAGATTAGAGTCAGGCAGAAGTAGAGTTTCAAAATAATTAGCAAGTAGATTTTCATCAATTGTGAACAATACCCTCCTATTCCCCCCACTCAACAATTGTACTGTCTTCCAAAAAGATTTCGAGTCCTTGCATTCAACGAGCTTAGAAGCAGTGTTTTTTAAATAAATTTCTTTTTTGAGATTGCACAACCTTTTGTATTCTTGGTTTGATTGTAAATACAGTGATTTAAAAACTGCGCTATTTGTTTTTCTATATAGTTTTAAGAAAGCGAAAGATTTTCTCCTACTTTTTTTGCATTCTTCGTCGTACCATACAGACTGAAATGTATTTCTACGTTGGGAAGAAAGTTCTGCAGACTGTCTTATCACTGAAGAAACTATGTGAGTTATAGAATCTATAGAGTCAGATGTCACACTTGGCATCGCAACCAGCTGATGATTAAGTTTATATTTATATCTATTTGCATGTCTTTCTTTCCATTTTAATTTATCATTTCCGGTTGCTTGTAGATTTACTAATAGATTTTCTAATTTGCAAAAGACAATTATAGGGAGATGAGACGAAAAAATAGCTGGATAGGTTTCAAAGTCATCGATTATACTTAGCCATTCACCTTTAATAAGACAGTAGTCTATTACAGAGCAACCCTAAGCAGACACGAAAGTGAAGTTTCCGTTTGAGTCACTTTGAGATGTTCCATTTAAAACGAAAAAACCAAAGTCTTCAATCAATTCTAATAAAAGTTTCCCATTTTGATTTAGACAATTGTCAAAAGATTTTCTTTCGCTAGAAGAGTGGAAATTATTTAAGACCGAATTCATTCTTGCTTTTAATGAAAAACGTAAAGACTTTTCTTGAAAAATCATCAATGAATAGAAGCATTTTCTCTGAACCTCCAATTGATTTTTGTTCATTCGGACTACTAAGATTCTGCTCTAGTACCAATTGAGTTAAGTGGCAGGTGTGCCATTTTACCTTTGATAATGTGATGCAATTGATTTTTGAACTATCGCAATCAATATTCTGCACCACTTTCGGAATCATAGCTTGTGTGGTTTCAATACTTGGATGTCCAACACGCTTGTGCCAAAGTTCAAAGGGTGAAGCTACATTTTTTGTAACTTATGCACTTTGGTTGGGTGGTCTGTTGAGTCGGAACATAATGTTCAGCAAGCTTGCAATTGCAACAACATTACCCCTTTGGACTTTCACTAAACATCCATTCTTGGAAAAAATCATTGAAAAACTCTTCGGAACAATTTTCGAGACAGACAAAAGATTAATGCTTAAGTCAGGAACTTGAAGGACTTTTAAAGATTAAAACTTTTAAAGATTAAACCTCACTTTTTTTGAATTTTCCAATAGATAACTTCATATCGACTTAACTTACACCTTGGACTTGCATTTTAGAATTATTTGCAACAATTACCTCAGAGTTAAGATTTTCCATCTTACTTGAAAAGCATGAACTATTTGAGCACATGTGAGCTGACGCTTCCGAGTCGAAATACCATTCTTCTTTGTCAAGAGCCGTGACGAAAAAATATCCTACCATCGCATTCTTCTTTTCTTGATGGTTCTTATTCTTTTTTGGACATTTAGCAGCAATATGGCCAAATTCGTTGCAGTTGTAACATTTAGGACCCTTAAAGTTCTTATTCCCAAAGTTTTTCTTTTTCTTGCCAACAAAAGCAGTATCTTGACTTGCATCCAAATTAACGTGTTGAAGAAGTTTGGTACTAATACTGTCTCCTGTAATAAGAATCCCAGAGCTTTGGATTCCCATTATCATTGCCTTGTATTCTTCGGGAAGACCAGCTAAAAGCATTGAGCCTATCCATTCTTCAAAAAAAAAAAACTCAAATAGAATGATTAAATATTATAAAATTTTATCGGGAAATTTTTGAGAAAATTAGAATTTTCGTTATTTGACTAAACAACTTGTTTCGGTCTATTAGTTAATTTCTGGTCTTAAAAATGAAAAAAAAAACAATTAACGGAAATCTGCTCAAAACCTTAATTTATAAGTTTGAACTCAATCCACTCAATGGTATAGCAGTGGAGGATAGTACAGAATGCTCAACGTTTGCTCATGGTAAAGTACATGAATAAGCAACGTCTGCAAATTATAAAATTATCCTACCGAAATTTAGAGCTGGTGACTGCAATTTTGAAGGCGTTAACTCAAATTTTTGGTCATTATTCTAGGAAGGCAATAACAGGTTTAGTGCAAAAATATAAGTCTACACATTCGTTTTGTCGTGTTGTCATGCCAGTGAGACAACGGATTGGTAAAAGCTGCCGTTTAGGTGTCCGTAGAAAATCCTCGAAGGCCGTGAGGTCTACCGGGTTCTCAAGAATTTGGTATTGTCCAGGCCACATTATTCATCCACAAAATATTTTGTACATATTTTGTCTCCGACGATAACGATCTTCACGCTACTGTAAATGTCCAGTATTATCGCGCCATGATCACCGATTTATTTTTGACCAGAATTGGAATATATAAACTTTAACGACATGTGGTTTCAACTGGATTGTCCCACACAGCACATCTTACAATTATTAAAGAGTAGGTGGTAGGTAGAAATGGCGATCTCAAGGCAACCTAGCCTGATATTCAATTAGCGCTGTAGTGCGCCGATTTGATACCAAAAACTCGTTTGACTTTTGATTGAAAGAGATAGATTGATAGAGAAGCTTCATAGCGATTATGTTAGAGCCATTTTGTCGCATTGAGAAAAAAGATTAGGTCTTTAATCTTTGCCTCAGATAGCTCATCAAGTTCTTGAAAGAATGCTTTTGCCAAAGCAGGACATTTGTAGAGGAAGGACTATGGTTTCACTTTC
Organism: Eupeodes corollae; assembly: GCF_945859685.1. Lineage (NCBI taxonomy): Eukaryota > Metazoa > Arthropoda > Insecta > Diptera > Syrphidae > Eupeodes > Eupeodes corollae. The sequence continues at coordinate 67,771,225 of NC_079148.1, read as the reverse complement.
TCTTTGGTCACTACAGCTACGGCAAAAGGTGTTGTAAGAGATACCCAACTTCTCTGCATGAACTCCTATAGTCCAATGTCCGGTACAAACCGCAACAATCCTGGCTATGTCTTGCCTTGGCCTGCATAGAAGATCGTTTGTACGGGTTTTGTTATAGGTGGGCCATATCTTTCTAGATATAATGCAGTTGGGTAAATTACTCCACCTTCGGTTTGATTCAGTTTGGTGGATAGAAAAGATTTAACCCTTCATAGCACCAAGAGGAATGTTAACCATTTCCCCAAGTGAGCTATGAAGGGACGATCCTTGCCTGGCTAGCTCGTCAGCCCGTACCACCATGGCCCGGAACCCAGATCAGGGTGACACCGAGGTTAAAATTCAGGCTCGCAAGCTCATCGCGACATTGCTGGACCAATTTAGATGAGGATATGGCCGAGTTAATGGCTTTGACAGCTGCCTGACTGTCTGTAAAGATAGCCACATTTCGGTTTTGGTTTGGGCTTTGTTTAAGCATCTTACATGCCTCCCTTATTGCCAGCAGTTCAGCCTGAAAAACGCTAGCAAAGTAAGGAAGCCTAAAGGATTTCGCTACATTTAGGGACTCAGGAAAGATCCCAGAACCAACTCCGCACTCCATCTTTGAGCCATTAGTAAAGATGGTTGTGTCGAAACCTATCGACACGATGTCATCCTCCTAATCTTCTCTTAATGGGTAAATAACCTTAAAACCCTTACTAAGGTTCAAAGTAGGAGTGCAGTAGTCAGTGTCTACCGAGATAATATCTGATGGAATTAATTTCGAAGTGTTGCTGTGACCATAAGGTTTTGACAACCAGCTATTTGATTCCTTCAGCCTAATAGCGCTGCAGGAAACTATGTATTTAATAAAAAGGTCGATTGGTAGAAGATCCAAAATAAGGTTTAAGGCGTCCGTTGGGTAAGTACGTATGGCCCCTGTGCTGCCCACGCAAGCTGTTCTCTGAACCTTCTTTAGCTTATCAATATTATAGGCTTTACTAAGAGCAGTCCACCACAAAATCGAACCATATGTTAAGATAGGGCGTACTACGGCTGTCTACGTCCATAAAATCATCTTCGATTGAAGTCCCCACTTTTTGCCGAAAGTTTTGCTGCAGGCGTAGAAGACAACACAGGCCTTCTTAACCCGTACTTCAATATTTAGTTTCCAGTTTAGTTTAGGGTCAAGTATAACTCCCAAATATTTTGCACTGGAAGACAATGATAGGATTTGACCGTTGAGTCGAGGTAGCGTGAAGGGCGGTACTTTAGTTTTGGTGGTAAAGAGCAACAGTTCAGTTTTACTTTGGTTAACTATTAGTCCTCAACTCGTGGCCCAGTTGCTAACTTTCTGCGAAGCTGACTCCGCGATTTCACTAATTACAGAGGTGTACTTTCCTGACACCAATAGCACCAAATCATCCGCGCAGGCTACCGCCTTCACTCCACATCTCTCTAATTTAACGAGAATTGTATCCATCCCAGAAGCCATAGAAGAGGCGAAAGGACACCACCCTGGGTTGTTCCCCTACTCACGTGGCTCGAATCTTCCTACCACTGAGCATGGAAATAATCCATTCTCGAATGAAGTCTTCTACACCGAACTTAACGAGCGATTCTTCTATGGATTCTGTAAGAACGCTGTTAAAAGCACCTTCTATGTCTGAGAAGGTGGCAAGAGTAAATTCTTTATAATGGATTGTTTGTTCTACAGTACGCACTACCTCATGGATGGCAGTCTCCGTAGATTTGCCCTTAAGATAAGCATGCTGAGAGCTTTCGAGAGGTCGTCCAACTAGGATTTCTCTAATATGGTAATCAATAATGCGCTCCAAGGTTTTAAGCACAAAAGATGTTAAGATGTTATTGGTCTGAAATCCTTCGCGGATTTGTGACCTCGCCTACCCACTTTCGGGATAAAAACTACTTTGACCTGTCTCCACGACATGGGCACATGTTTGAGAAGGAGGCATCCTTTGAAAATTTGTTTCAGCCATGGAGCCGCCACATCATGCAACTTTTGAAGCATAACTGGCAGTATGCCATCCATGCCTGGGGATTTATATGGAGAAAAAGTATTGATGGCCCACAAAATATTTTCTCTGGTTATAACGGAATTGACTTGCTCCACATGAGCTACGTTTAGCCCTGTGGTTTCAAGCGATTCGGGGTTATCACTCTCGCAACCCGGAAAGTGCGTCTTCATTAGTAGCTCAAGAGATTCGGCTGAAGAGGCTGTCCAGGTTCCATCAGTCTTTTTTAGAAATGAAGGATTACAATGTTTCTTCGATAAAACTTTTGCTGAGCCTTGCGGAGTCCTTTATGTCTTCGATTGATTGACAGTATTCTCTCCAGCCTTGTCTTTTGGCTGATGACAGGGCTTGCTTGTAAATTTTAAGAGAGTCTTTATACGGTTGGTAAAACTTATGTTTGTGGCAGATATTGAAAATTGTCCTCGTCATTTTCCTAAGACTCGACAGTTCTTCATTCCACCAAAAAGGAAGGGTTTTACGGCTATATTTAACTGGGCAAGAGACTCTAAAAGCTTTACTTATAGAAGTTTCAAAGGTTTTCACCTTTGATTCAAGGTCTCCTATCGACTCAGTGAGATTCGGTAAGTTGCTTAGTTTAGAATTCGCAATTTGACTGAATTTCGTCCAGTCAGTTCTTTAGGGATTTCTGTAAGGAGGAGGGTTTTTCGACTCGAAATTAATTTGAAAAAGAATCCACTTGTGATCCGAAAACGAATTCAATTCTCCAATTCTCCACTAATAAATTACGGTTGTTTACTAAAGTAACATCAAGCACATCCTCCCATCCATCACAATTTTCCGAGCTCGGAAAGACGAAAGTTGGAGTATTTCCTCTGTTACAAATGGTCATATTATTTTCAATAATAAAATCAAAAAGTGACTTACCTCGTTCATTGATCACAGAACTTCCCCAAGGGTATTGAAGAGTAACTTTGATGAGCCTGTCATCTCCTCCAGAGTTTTTTCTTTGGAGCCACTTTAAGTCATTGGTTTATGCCAAAAGCCGGAAACCATTTCAAGAGCTCACAGCCAGCATTGTACGATCAAACCAAGTCGTCGAAAATAGGGAATCGACCACTGCATACATGCTCGTGGAGCCTATATAAACAAAATTGTATTCCCTTCATAAATGTTTTGATTGTGCTTCAAGGCAATAGTACTATAGATAGAAATATCTAAAATAGCTTACGTTTCATTTTTAAGAAAAGGCTTTAGCTCCTATATGTCTCAAATAATAAAATCTATGATTTAATATAAATTGTATTCTTTTTGCAGGTATGAAAAGTTTCCGTTTGCATGCATGTCGTGAAGATGGTGCATTAGAAGCCCAAATGGTAGAACTAACGTGGGATACAATAACCCGATGGGAAAGTGACGAAGAGTCAATGTCATTTTGTTTTCAGTATAATCGTCCCGACAAACCTCCACGATGGGTTAAAGTTTATACACCATATGTAAGTTAATTAATCATAAACATAGATAAACGTTATAAAATATTAATAATATTATTTTATTTATCTTTCTAGCACGCATTTCTGTCGGATTGTTTTGATCGAATAATAGAAGAAAAAAAGTGGGAAGACAGTGGTGACTAACAAAATTAGTTTAATCAAAAAAGTAAAATAAATTAAAATAAAAAACATTAAGTAAAATTTACTCACCCGACCTTCTCTCTCTCTCTCTCACTCTCTCTATCGATCTATCTAACTTTCTGTCTCTCTCTCTGTCTCTCTTAGTTGTAAGCTCATTCACAATATTAACACAGATTATTATAAATAATTTTGTTTTCTTTTTTGCATTCACTATAAACAATTTATTATATTATATTGCTTTATGATTAAATAAATTAATTCATTTGTACACTATATTTTGTACAAAATAAAAAACAAAACAAATTCTACAATAAGTAAAAATTTAAGAAAAATAATAGTTTTTGACCAAAAAAAAAAGTTTAACGAACAAATTTAGTAAATATCTTATTTTGTTTGTTTATTTAACATCACTGTCTATTTAAATTTATGTTTATAAAACACACACAAACAAAAAACTAATATATGTGAAATATAAGGGGCTAATTGCAATGCACCAATAGAAAAGTCTCAAAGTGGGAATATAATCCAGAAGATCGTAATTATAGTTAATTAGAATATACTTTTACCTATATAAGAATTGTTGAAAATGCCTTTATATTTTTGTTGAAGAAAATATACCAATTTTTTCCTCCCTTTAATTCTTAAAAATATTAATTCTCTATGTCAAGAGAGAATCTTTAAATTTGTCAATTTATAAAGAAAAACTTGATCCATTTTTCTAAAAATAAATGTATTCAAAATGTTAAACAAATCTTTATAAAAAAAAAAAAATCTTCAATTTTTTAACAAATTAAAAAAGAAAGATTATTGAAAATTGCTTGAATGACTGTATTTCTGAAATCCAAGAATTTAAAAGGGCATGTAAAATAATTGTAAATCAACAAAAGAAAATTGTAAGTCTGTCTAACATTTATTGTATTTTTTGTTTTAATTTTAATAATTAATTTTGTATGTATGTTGTGCTTATTTAGGGCTTGCTTTTTGATGCTTAAGTAAAGTCAAGAGAATTACATCACAGAAACTGTATGTGAGGTATGCATAATTGAGTCTTGAACGTAACTCATAGAGTCATATGGAGCCTTTCTTACAAAATGTGCGTACATAAGATTTGAAGTTCTTAATATTCTTATTGTTTTATTAAACCTACAAAAGCGAAAACGATAATCGTAATAAGAATGAATTCTTTTGTGAGTATTGTATGAATGTAATTTGTTGTTAAATTATAAATCAAACACATGGTATCCACAAAAATGCCTTTGGTTTGTTTATGACATTGCTCCAAAATGTATTTATGTTTGGATCAAATATTAAAATTCTTTCTAAAACAATGTGAAACGAGTCCTAATATAATGCATGAGTCATTAGTATTTTTGTAACGAAACATTTCCAATTGTAAATTTTTGTTTTTCCAGAGAGTGGACTGAACTCTTAATAAAAAAAAAAACATTGTAAAACCCCCCATGACGAATTAAATACAAATTACAAGGTCTGAAATTATTTTGTCTTTGTTCAACTAAGGTGATCTGTTTCCATCGTTTTGACAACGCGGTCTCTTTAAAGCTTACATTTTTCAGAATAGAATTCTTTAAAAATTTAAATCTTTATCTACTCGTATGAGTCTGCCTTGTCTGACAAAACGTGTTCCAAGCACAACATTTAACAATTAAAATTTTCGTTTCGATCTTAAAAATTGTGATTGATTAAAAATAAACAATTTTATTCTTCACTACATTTCCTTTTTCACTGTTTACTTGGTTTAATCTTGTCCACTTCTCTTATTGTATTATATTGGTGATATCTTTATTTTATTATTATTATTTTTGATTTTTTTTTTAAATATGTAGGAACCCTCCTACAGTCATTTTCCAAATGTGTGGCCATAATTTAAAAATTATTTGTATACCTTCCTATTTGTTTTTAAACAAACTTATTTATTTCTATTCAAAATTACATCTCATCAAAATGAATTATAATACAAAAAAAATAAATAAACAATTTCATTTATGAGTATAGAATCACTTAAAAAAAATAAACATAAATAAAAAAAATTTAAACATTCCACTTAAACATATTTTTTAATAAACAAGAAAAATAAATAGTAGAAAACTGCACCGATTTTAAGATTATTAAAATTAAAGTGATTTTACAACTTTAATTAAAACAACACTGAAAATATTTAGACATATAAAATTAAAATGCAATAATTAATTAAATAAACAATTTAAAATCATTACATGATCAACAAACGTGGGTGTACAATTTCATTATTAGAGTTAATTATATTTAAACAAAAAACAAATAAGAGAATTGTAAAAAAACAACATTTTTTAAATCCAATACAATTTTTATATTTCATTTATATATATCGTCCATTGAAATTAAACTTTTTATTTTGTTATTGTATATTTTATTTTATATTTTAAATAAAGGATCAATGATTTTCTAAAAATTATTGATTCTATTCTATTTTATGTTGACTTTAGTTTATTTTGCTATAGCAACAATATTGCCGAAAAAAAAGAAGATAAGAAAAAATACATTATGTTATGAACAAAATATGTAATTTATGATTTTAGCAAAGGAAACAAATAATATGTTATAGTATATATTATCTATATATAAATATTATTATTATTAACTTAATAATTGTGATTAGTTAAAAAATGATAAAAATAAATAAAACAATTAAACAAATCTCATGCAAAATCGTGAACATTAGTTTTATTTCACCTTGAGAACTTTAAGTAAAAATATAAAAAAAAAACTTAATAAAGTGGCGCAATAGCTGTTAGAAGAACATGACCTAGTGACTTAATACTCTCAACGATTATTGTGTGCGAGTAATGTTAGGAATGAAGGGTACCTATTGTTTCAAATCCAACCGCTAATTTGAGAAAGCTTTTTTCACGACAAGATCTACCCTCGGATTTGTTATTTCCTCGAAAGAGGCAGCACAAAATACTGGGAAGTATAATTTGTTACCTTGTGTTATTATAATAAGATTTGATTTACTTAACAATGCATTACGTTTTGAAAATTGGAAAGAAATCTATGAAGAAGATAATGCTTTTATAGCGTATGATCTATTTTTGTCATTCAGCCCAATTCTAAATGGCAATTCCCGGCGAAATATTTCCCTTTTCCCTACTCTCTCATTGTAAATAATAAAATAAATCCCGGGGATTTTGTTCCCTTTTCAATTTCCCTTATTCCAAGTTCGAAAATGGGAAAAAATACTCCGGAAAAAAAGTAGCTATTCTTAATGTCGAAAAAAGGGAAAATACGAATTCATTTGGCGCGAGTTTGTTCCCGACAATTAAGCTGGAGAGTTACAAAATAAAATGTAAGTTTTTCTTTTTTTGCAATAATAATTGATAACATTTTAAATATGTTAAGGTCAAGAACAACAAGCAAGGGTCAGCTTGAAATGCTTTTAAATTTGATGGAGGCTCAACGCGATATTGCGTGTGGCTTCCACAAGAAAACAAAGGAGGAAGTCGCATTGTTTTGGCATGTGGTGGAAAATAAGCTGAATTCGTGTGGACCACCAAGAAAAACACAAACAGAATGGAAAAAAGTAAACATTTAAACAAAAATTCAGTAGATATATTTTTATTACCATATATTTACATGTACATATATAATCATAGGTTTAGAGTGATCAGAAAAAATGTATTCGATCAAAGGCGGTTGCGAACCTAAAAGCAAGGAATGGGATTGGTGGTGGACCAAATAAGGAGCAACCTTTTTCGGACTACGAACAGGCCATCTATGTTTTGATTGGTATAAAAAAGTCCGTAGAAGTTGTTCCTGCAACAACGTTTGGGCTGGATGGAAGGAAAAGGAAATCCAATAAAGAAAATTAAGAACCAGCAAAAAAAGTGACCATTTCCTCTCCATCCCCAACGGAATTGCTTGCTGAAGAATACTTCCTATCATTGGAAATCGAACCTGTCCAGGCAGAAGCAACCCCAGTTCCACAAAGATCTTCTCGACCGCAAGCAAGTACAAGTGCCCACAAAAATACTGCCTCTGAAGATTTTCCCACCCCCGTTTGGTATCCTCCTTCAGCGAAGAAACGCAAACAAGCACTCAATTTTGTTATTGGTGGAATCGCAAAACTTTTTTTTAGCTGGATCACAGGACCTAGAGAGAATATCCAGCAAATACTTGAAGACAACCTTGTTACTCTATAATACTTTGGAAACCTAAGAATCAAGTTGTTTAATGAAACTAGAAAAACAAATTTAGAATAAATCTTTGTGAATTTACAAGTACTTACAACCATTGAGGCAACTCCAGAGGGTTCGAACTGTCCCTCAAGGATCTTCTAACAACCTTGGGCTTTGATGTTCTTCTAACTCCTCTTCAAACAAGATTCTTGCTGCAATACTGAACATTTTTTAAAATAATTTACTTATACATGCATTTATTTATGCATAAATATCAATTTCAAAATGTTTGTTTTCCTTTTCTGAAACTTTTGTACACCTTTGTACATTCTTGTGTCAAATACTTCGGAACAGCTGTTTCGAACATACAAAATTTTCGTTCCCGAGTTCGAAGGGAAAAACTGTCTCCCGGGAATTCGGAATAGGAGAATTTTACTCTCGGGAGATCAAGTCTCGCGGGGAATTGTTGTTTAATTGAATTGAATATTAAGAATTGGGCTGATTATTACTTAAGCACATACGAAAGTTTAGCCATAATTTTGTACTGACAAAGTCTTAAGTGAGGCTCAAGCCATGGATTGATCGCAATTTACTAAAGAAAATTAGATTAAAAAATCAATTAGGAAAAAAATGTAGTTAACACCCTCTTAATCATCAACTTAAAAGACGTTTCAAAATATTAAGTTAAACTGTTAATAAAGATATAAGGTTGGCTAGAGAAAGATACTCAGCCTTATTGTGAGTTCCATGGGAACAAAATTCCACATGAAAAAATTACCATTTCCCTTTTCCCTAATTGTGAGTTTCGGACGAAAAAATTCCCCATGTTCGAAAAAATCCCCTTATTGTAAGCATTTTTTCCGTGTGAAGTGTTACGTTATCAACAGCTGAAAATGTTCACTTATTTTTCTGTCGCAAACGAGAGAAGAACAAAGCGGAAAATGTAAGTTGTTTGTTGTTTTTTTTTGTGACCAAAAATAAAAGTGAATTTTTCCAATATTTCAGGAGCAAAACTTTAAATAAATCCCAAAGCGAAATGCTTTTAAATAAAATGCAATAATACCCTGAAATTGGCAAAGGCTTTGTAAAACAAAGTCGCGAAAAAGTGTTGGAGTTTTGGAAGCAGCTCACATTAGATCTTAACAGCGCAGGCCCGCCTGTTAAAAATGAATGCGAGTGGAAAAAAGTAAGTTTGTTTTGTAGTTCTAAATCATTTTTTGTTTAAAATTATGTTTTGTAAATAGGTTTGGATTCCACCAAAGAGGATCAGGAGGTGGACCAAATAAAACCCAAAAATTTTCACCCTCGGAAGAGACTATATTCCAACCGGTTGGAATGAGTGAAACAGTGGAAGGAGTCCCCAAATCACGCTGCTTTGGGTTGCCTGCATCTGAAGAAATGATTTTGAATGAAGAATATTGTCCAACTGCGGCTGGTTCATCTACAGATCCATTCAATTATGACCTTGAAGTCACTCCTCAAAACTCCTCCGACGCCTCAAATCAATAAAAAAAGAAAGGCTGTCCAAATGAGCACGAGCTCAGTGCAGGGATTTCCGTAATGCGAGAGCATAATAAAGAAGTTCAAAGTAGCTTTAAAAAGTTATACCGGTCACTGGACCGCATTAATGAACTAAAAAAGGAAAGCCTTAAAGAACAAATGCGTCACAATTTGGAGATGGAAAAATTTCGCAAGTCTGAGTTCTCAGCTAAAATAGACAAAAATTCCAAAATGGTAGAACTCGAAGAGTGCAAGCTCCGAGTTATGGAAAGAAAAAACTGAAGACAGGTGTGCTGGTGTGTAGCTGATAAGAAAACCCATCTGTGATGTGAAGACCTCAGCTGTGAATATTAGTTTTAAAAACCTGTGAATTTTTATTTTTCAACATGAAGTGTATTTTTATTTTTTTTATTGACTTTAATTTATGTACAAGGTTTTATTTATTTTTATTTTCTTAGTTAAAAAACGAAGTGAATTTTTGATTTTAACCTATTTTGAATAAAAAAATATTTAAGAAATGTTTGTTTATTTGTCTGTTTTTATTTGATTAACAATTATTGCAAAACTAAAGACTACTGGTTATACTAGTTCGAATGCGCTGTCTTGCAGTTGGATAAGTAGAACCTACTTCGGTACTTTGTGTATTTTCAACTTTTGGGATATCAACTTCTTCACAAGGCACATTTAAATCGCTTTTGAAATGTACAAACATTTATAATTTTTGGATTGGAATAATCCCTTAAAGATCTTCGAACAGCTCGTTCTTCGCGTTTTCCTTCTTCATCCAATAAAATTCGAATTCCAATGCTAAACATAATTATTTCACTTTCTTTTTTATCAAAATACAACTTAAATTTATTTTGTTTCGCACTTGTCTTCAACAAAAAAAAATAAACATGTAATAAGATCTGTTCATTTTAAAAACATCAGTGCACATTTGTTTTAAAACGAAGAGGGATATTTTGTATACGTGGTCGTTAAGTTACTTTTTTTTGCATATAAGTCGAAGAGTGTTTTTGCACTCAGTGGGCACAGTTTTAGAAAGTAATTGGAGCGCCACATTAATTACTTGAATTTTTTTCACTGATAAGAAGAAATGATTTAGATTTCAGTCTCTGTTTCCATCAAAGAGAAGGTCTATTTTTTGAACTATCATTTCCGATTCGACGTGAAATTTTATTCGAGTGAAATTCCCAATAGCTTTTGAAAGTCCGTGGGAACGAAAATGTTCCCTGTGAATGGTTTTCCATGTGAAACTCACAATAAGGCTGACTATTACTCCAAAGTACACTGAGTTCTCGGTGATCCTAGACAAGAATGGAAAGTAATAAGTAGTATCATTGATGGGAAGTCTTAAAGTTCTCCTAAATCTATAATTCTTAGAAATGATGTTGTTGATGATCCTACAATTATATCGAATGTATTCAATGACTTTTTTTTCTACGGTTGGTAAAATATATCCCATGAGAATGAGTATCTCAAACATTGTAGCCATTGTACAAGGACTCAACTAATGGCAGACAGTATGAGTAATGTAAGATTCTTCTTTGAACAGATTTCTGACCTTGATCTTTATAAAATTATAAATTCGTTGGATAACTCCTATTTCTGCGGTTGTGATGGTATCTCAAATCTTACACTTAAACAAATATCACTAAATATTGTGGATATACTAGCACACATTTTTAACTTGAGTGTTCTCACTGGTAATATTCCTGACAAATTAAAGTGTGCTTATGTAATACCTCTTTTTAAAAAGGGTAGTAAATCTGACAAGAATAATTATAGACCTATTTCGCTATTGTCTGCAATTTCTAAAATTTTTGAAAAAGCAATTAAGTGTAGGGTAATGGGTAATCAGGCTAGGTTGCCTTGAGATTGCCATTTCTACCTAGGGTAATGGGCTACCTCACAAAAATAAAGTTTTTAAGTCCAGCCCAGTTTGGGTTTAGAGAGGGGCTTTCTACTTGAGATGTCCTTTTGGAATTCTATTCTTTCATATATAAGGCGTTGGATGACAAAAAACTCTGTGCTGGCCTCTTTGTGGACATAACCAAAGCGTTTAACATGGTAAACCATAGTGTCCTATTAAAAAAATTATATTGCTTAGGTTTCCGGGGTTTTATTTATGATTGGTTTAAGTCTTAAAGAATAGAAATAAAAAAGTTAAAGTCGGAGATATACTTAGTAACTCAAAGATTATAAATCAAGGTGTACCCCAAGGTTCAGTCCTGGGGCTTTTATTGTTCCTAATTTAAATTAACTCTCTTTTTAATCAACTGATGTTTAAATGGTAGGCATGTGCATTCAAGAGGACACAAGCGTCCACAGGTTTTTCTTAAAACCAACCTCTGTCTATCAACTCCTACTCTCACCTCCACGTGGCGAACATCGGGTGCCTAGTACCTCAACTGGAGATTGGGTTCCAACCCCAGTGGAAAGTTGTTGGGGGCACCAAACGATAGAGGTGGGGAGAGGTGTTTCCACTAAGGCACCTCTCCTTATCCAGACGGCAGCGGAGGAATTCCCGAGATGGAATCAACGGTGGCGTCTACAGTTCCAGTAAGGTTGAACTACTTAGTGAACACCTTATAGGGCTTCTTCGACTTACTCGAAGCCCAGGCCTGTAAGGAGCGGTTTTATCCGGCTCCCAATCCTTGGAGTTATACTTAGGATCTGGCCCTCCAGGTTGGCGGTTGTGCGTCGGGGTGACTTCCTGGCCACGTAAAAGCTTTCAAAGTTGCGAAGCACCAACAAGCCTCGGATACGGACGGATTTACTGTTGACAACCAACGCAAACGAATAAAGGACAACGAACTTCGGATATGCACGTGGAATGTTAGGTCCCTTAACAGACCACGTGCGGCCGAAGAATTAGCGGAGGCCCTAGAACGATATAAAGCAGATATCACCGCCATCCAGGAAATACGATGGGATGGGCCGGGCAAAAAGAGGATGAAAAACTGCGATATCTACTTAGGTGACTGCTACCACGAAAAACAAAAGCGCTTATTTGGATGCGGATTCGTCATCGGAGCCAGACTTAGGCAAGAAGTCTTGAGCTATAGGTGCATCAATGAGCGCCTCATGACCATACGCATCAAGGCTAAATTCGGCAACATTAGCCTGATATGCGCGCACGCCCCCACAGAAGAGAAAGACGGCAACACCAAAAATATGTTCTTCGAGCTCCTAGACAAAACATATAAGTAGTGCCCTAGCTACGATATTAAAATAATGCTGGGCGATTTGAATGCCAAGCTAGGAAGGGAAGACATCTTTGGTGGAATAATCGGGAAGAACAGCGTGCACGACAACACTTCCGACAACGGATTCAGGCTCATAGATTTTGCTGTGGGGCGAAACGTAATGGTAGCCAGTACGCGTTTTCCACACCTCAACATCGACAAAGGAACTTGGACTTCTCCAGATCAATCTACCGTCAACCAGATTGACCATATTGCGATCAACGCCAGACACGCTTCCAGCATCATGGATGTACGAACTTTCCGAGGAGCTAACATCGACTCGGACCACTACCTCATTGTAGCCAAAGTAACACTTCGGATTTCCAGACCCAAGGCAAAACAGGGAGGTGCTGGGAGAAGGTACAACGTCGAACGGCTACAATCGCCAGAGATCGCCAAATCCTTTTCCGACCGAGTTACAAGTAACCTCTCTCGAAGTTCTCTGCCGCCAACACAATGTATCGAAAACCAGTGGCAACATTGCCAAGATGCAATCAGAGAAGCCGCATCTGATGTGCTGGGTTTCAAGCAGTAGAATGCCGGCAGGTAAATGCAGCCAAACAACAGGCACCCCAAAGCGGCGTTGCATAAAAGGACAAGAGCTGCTCATGAGCTCTATGAGCAGAAGAGGCGAGAGGAACGCTGACTTCTCAGAAGGAAAAAGAGAGGGCATGAGAAGCGTGCGGTCGAAGATGTTGAGAGGTTTAAAAGCAGGAATGAAGTTCAAAAGCTTTATGAACAGGTGAAACGAAATTTACAGGTACATAAACCTAGAACCGAAGGCTGCAAAGACAAAAGTGGAAACATCATAGTGGCCCGCAGTCAATGCTGAGGATATGGAAGGACCACTTCTGCAGACTGTATAACGGCGATGAAGAACTGAATTCCCCTGTCAGGCAGGATGACCCATTCGATACAGACGACGAAAGCCAACAATCCCGTCCTCCCGACTTAGACGAAGTAAAGATTGCCATATCTAAGTTGAAGTCTAATAAAGCCGCTGGAGCAGATGGCTTGAATGCTGAGCTCTTTAAAGCAGCTGGGGATAAGCTGGTTAGGAGCATGCACCAACTTATCTGTAAGATATGGTCGAAAGAAAGCATGCCCGATGAATGGAACCTCAGTATTGTTTGCCCGATCCTGAAAAAAGGATACCCTCTAAACTGCACCAACTATAGAGGAATAAGTCTACTTAACATCGCCTATAAAATCTTCTCTGCCGTAATATGTGAACGTCTAAAACCCATCGTCAACAAACTGATAGGTCCTTATCAGTGTGGTTTTAGACCAGGAAAGTCCACAGTTGATCAAATATTCACATTACGGCAGATCCTGGAAAAAACTCAAGAACGCCAAATCGACACCCACCATCTTTTACATCGATTTCAAGGCCGCATATGACAGCATCTACAAGGACGAGCTGTATAGAGCCATGTCTAATTTTGGCATTCCTGCCATACTTGTCCGTTTGTGCAGGATGACCATGGAGAATTCACGCTGATCCATAAGGGTTGGAAACAACTTAACAGAACCTTTTGATGTCAAAAAAGGCTTTAGACAAGGTGATGCGCTGTCATGCGATTTTGTTAACATCGTGCTTGAAAGAATAGTGCAGAGTTCGCACGCCAACACTAGAGGCACTATATTTCTAAAGTTTGTCCTATTAATAGCATATGCTGATAAACATTGACATAATCGGAAGAACTCAGCGTGATGTCAATGGGGCTTTTGTGAGTATTGAGGCAGAAGCGGCAAAAATGGGTTTAACGGTTAATGAGGGCAAAACAAAGTACATGCTGTCGTCTAGAAAGGACATACAACACCAACGTCTTGGTCAAAACTTCATTATCGACAGACGTAACTTTGAGGTAGTCAAGGACTTCGTCTACCTAGGCTCCGCTGTAAACGCAGAAAACAACACCAGCGCTGAGATCAAACGCAGAATAACTCTTGCTAACCCCTGTTTCTTTGGACTAAGAAAGCAATTGAGTGGTAAAGTCCTCTCTCGAGGGACCTATGTGTTGCTATATAAGACCCTTATCATCCCCGTCCTGCTATACGGTGCAGAAGCATGGACCATGACAAAAGCGGATGAAAGCATCTTGGGTCGCTTCGAGAGAAAAGTTCTTCGTGTGATCTACGGTCCCGTTTGCATCGAAGGGAAGTGGAGAAGAAGATGGAACGACGAGCTGTACAGCGACGTAGACTTAGCCAGAAGGGTAAAAGTCCAACGACTAAGGTGGCTGGGTCACGTAGAGCGCATGGAAACCAATGCTCCGGCCCGGAAAGTCTTCGAATCCACAACCACAGGACAGCGCAGTAGAGGAAGACCGCGGATCAGGTGGCGCGCACAAGTGGAAGGTGACCTCACCCAATTTGGAGCGCGAAACTGGAGACATTTAGCTGGGGGATGGAGAAGTTTGTTGGGTGAGGCCCTAGTTCACACAGGACTGTAGCGCCACCTCAAGTAAGTAAGTAGGTTAGTTTAAAGGTAAGGTTACAGCCTTTGCTGATGATCTTGAGCTTGCTTACCGTTCAGATAGTGCTTTAGTCCTTAGTGCTGAAATCAATTGCGATTTTCTTGAGAGGTTATATGCAGAGTCCAATTTCTGACACTAGGTATTTGCGTAGCAATTCGGTTAATTCTGTTCTCGCACCATCATTTCGAACTACAAATTTCAGAAACTTTTTCTCCGTTGTATCATTTAAATTGCTCAACCGTCTACCTATGAACTTTCGGTTTATTTGATCTGTAACTATTTGCTTAAATAGAATAAAAAGTTGGCTTCTAGATTTCAATCACCATGAAATCAAAACTCTGCTGCTGTATATCACTTAATTATGATAGAACCCAAGACCTATGGCGTGAAAGTCCTTTTAAGTAATTCAAATCGATAGACCTTTAAAAGAGGCAACATTTTGTAAATAAGTTTTTTTCGGCTTCCGAAATGTTAAAGTCTTTAAGAAGAAAAATGCAATTAAAGCAAGTAAAAAGATTGAATTTCTGCTGAGTCAAAAATGTTTTTATACATTTTTTAAAAATCATTCATTTCCATGTTTTTGAAATAAATAAAGAGGAAAGTAATTATATTTATCAACAAAACACAAATATCAAGCAATCCATTATGAATGCAGACAAATCTTGGCGAATTAATTGTGCATAAATTCAGACTGAAGGCTACAAGCGAAAAAATAGTTTTGCTAAATCAATTATTACTGCAACTTGTGTATAAGACTCATGTGTATATTAAAATTCAAAGCGTGGTGTAGTGATAATTACAGCACTTGCATTTCTAATAGCTAGTTTGTTATGTCAGCTCACCTTTCTTGGAAATTAAATTACACAATTATAAGCATACAATTTTAATATATTATCTTACAACCTACCTAAATGTGTGCATGTCACTAGTATTATAATTGAAAGAATGTTTTCTATGATGCAATATAAAATGTCAATGCCTCAGAAATTATTACGCTTTTGAAGTTGGATACAAGGGGTAATAATTGTGTACTTAATTTCATGACTTTATTTGTAGTACAAAAGGTGTAGGGCCAGAAAAGGAATTATATATTGAAATAAAATTATATAGATATTTAGAATTTAACTGTAACAACCCAAAATCATTTATCTTCTTAAAATTAGCTTGGAACTGTAGACTGGAATACTGAATTTTTAAACCTAAATTTGAAGAATATGCTTAACCGTTTCACGTGTATCTTAAATAAAGCTTTTAGCTTATTTGTGCCTTATAGGACTGAAAAGAATATCTCAAAACCTCCGTGGTATAACAAAAGGCTGGCTCATTTAAAAAATAAATCATTTGCTAAGTATAAAATGTCAAACGCGTTGGATGACAAACATTAAATTTGTAAACTTCGTAAAGAATTCATGGTTTTCAGCAAATTCTTGCACAGAAATTATATTTCGAATATGGAGCTTAATTTGAAAAGTGATCCGAAACGATTCTGGAGGTTTATTAGTTCTAAAAGGAAATCAACTGGCATTCCAACTACGATGCATTTAGAGGGGATAATTCTACTGACATTAATAAAACTCCTGATCTCTTTGCTCAATTTTTTGAATCAGTTTACTCAACTTCACAAGGAAACTTGGATTTCCTTTCAGATATTACCCCTAAAGTAGATATTGGCTCAATACATTTAGAATTATCTGAAGTATTAAATGGTCTTCAGCATCTTAAACCCTATCACATTCCTATGCCGATGGCATTCCTGCTCTTGTCTTAAAAAAATACTCTAGTTCTGAATGCTTTCCATTGCAGATTATATTCAAGTTATCTTTAATGTCCGGAATATTTTTGGACGAATGGAAATCTTCTTTTCTGATCCCAATTTATAAGTCTGGTTAGAAAAATAATGTTGAAAATTACAGAGGCATTTGTAAGCTTTCCATAATTCCTAAATTGTTCGAAAGCTTAGTAAAGACCAAACTGAATTGTGTTGTAAAAGAACATGTAAGTGATGCCCAGCATGGGTTTATATCGGGTAGATCAACTGTCACTAATCTCGCATGTTTTTCCTCTTTCGTTATTAATTGTATAGAAGGTCAAAATTAAGTAGACGCTATCTACACGGATTTTAGTAAGGCATTTGAATGTGTATGCCACGACATACTGCTTCGTAAGCTGCATAACTTTGGGATTCACTCTAATCTCCTTCAATGGATTTCATCTTTTTTAACTTATAGGGTAAAAAAATTAAAACTTGACAATCAAACCTCGAGATCTATTAAATGTACCTCAGGAGTTCCCCAGGGCAGTCATCTTGGCCCACTTTTATTTATAATCTTTAACGATGATATTTGCAAAAACATAAAATTCAGCCAATGGCTCATATATGCTGATGATTTTAAATTATTTTTAAAAGTGAATTCCATGTATGATTGCTTTAATCTTCAAAAAGACCTCGATCAATTATCAAACTGGTGTTTGGTTAACTGTCTTAAACTTAATGTCAAGAAATGCTTCGCTATCTCTGTGTCTAAAAAACTTTCAACTTATGAGTTTGCGTATTCTCTTGATCGTATCCCTCGTCAGAGAACTGCTACAGTAAAGGATTTGGGTGTCTCCTTTGATTCCAAGTTTACGTTTATTCTTTTTTGCATCTGTTGAGCCTGTAGCTCGTAGATTAAACAAATAAATAATTAAATAAATAAATTTTGATCTTTACACCAAAGATTTTAATGGAATTTCAACTTTTATAAGTGACTTACTTGGTGCTATTTATCCAATGCCAATTAAACATCTTCCTAGACCAATCTACATTGTTCAATGAGGTTACAAGTGTAATACACCATTTGAATTGAAAAAAATCCCAGGGAAATATCGTACCTATCTCGTATACGTTTTTCAAAAACGTTTTAACTGATTTTTTATAAAAACTTGCCTAAATCTAAATCCACAGGAGAAGTATACGTCAACGTTTCAACAAAAGTGGTATGCTACCAATTTAAAAAAAGAAGATCCCAGGAATCCCAGTAACTACAAAGATATGGATAGTCCAAAAAGTCTCCGTACAGAAGCCTTATTTAAGTGTATTTTTTTTTCTTAAATACCTAGGAGTAAATGTAAATGTAAGCATTGAAAAAAAAGTTAGTACTTTAAACTTATCATAATATTAAAATCTAGCTTTTAATTATTTTTGCTTTAAAGAATAAAACTATTTAATAAATTCATTTAAAATAAAAGATTCAAAATAAAAACATAATAAATATTTTGTTAATGAGAAATTTAGTTTTTAATTAAAAAACCTATAACTTTAGAAGTGGGATTGAAGACTACCTATTACTGCAATTTTTATTTTACAAATATAAAATAAAAATTGATAAAACAGTTATACAAAATTGGTTAACCGAACACGAAATTCCTTTTTCGAGTTCAGCTTCCTTAATACAATTGAGGAAATTATATAATGAAAAAAGGAATGAACTGGATCTAAATGATGAAGATAATGATAACAATTTTAATGACGCTGAAAAAGAACCGCTCAACCCGCAACAAGAAGAAATTAATCTTGATGCAGAGCTTAGAATATTAGAAAAACGACAACGTACATATACAACAATTGCAGCGAAAGCTAACCATAAATTCTGTAGTCAGCTGTCCAAATTTTGAAGATGTTCAACACTTAATGAATCCGTTTGACGAAACTTATGATGCGATTCATTGAGTGCGGATGATGTTTTTCGCTTAAGGTCAGTCCGACGTTTAATGAAAATGAACTCTGCTGATGAATTGTTTTTGTGAGTAGATAATTCTAGCAATTTTTTCCCATTTTCTACAAATTTTTTTATTGAATTTTGGTCGAAAGCACATCATATCTGAAGTAATCAATGAACTCCGAAAAATAACATATTGCTCATCCAAACTTTCAATTATTGGATATATCCTGAAAATGCAAGAACTTGCTGGTCAAGGGAATATGGATGAAGAAGAAGTTTTTAATTTATAATTGCCGGCTTTGAAGATTATTCAGTGGACATTGCTGTTTTGTATTCAGCTAAAGACCTCCAACAACTCAAATAATTGTCACATCGTTATGGTCAATTATGAAGTCAACTTAATTTTAAAAATCAGAAAAGAAATCCATCTTCTTCATTCTCATTAAATAACAATGACGACTTTAAAAAACAAAAGTGTTTTAATTTGTTCACAAATAGGTCACTTTTTAAGTTCGTGTCCAAATCCAGAGCGAGAAAAAGGTTCATTTTTTCGTTGTGGTTCAAAAGAACAAATTTTGAATAATTGCACGAAGAAATCAAATCCTTAAGTTGCATTAGTGGACCACATGATGAATATTTCCAAGAGATTAACGATGTTTTAAATTCTGTACGTAATCGTATAAATTGTTTAGTAGAAGAGAACCGCCGTTTAAAGAAGGATGGACATCGCTTACAAATAGACAAGGAAGGTGTCATCAGCCAAGAGAGAGCTTAATCTGTACTTTTAGAACAAACATCAAGAGCCCTTCGTGAAGTAGCAGACACAGTTTCACTTGCGTTATGTAAACCTATCCACAATGAAGAAATGTTCCAACAAACTACAACTATGTCAAAAAATCCCATTGTAGAAGCTTTTGGTGAATTATTGGATAGCGTTACAGAACGTGATAATATCATTGAAGATCAAATGAAGAACTCCAAGCGAATAGTGACAATCTATAAACTCAATTATGTGAACTTAAAAAATCCGTTTGTATGAATGGTCAATATGAAAATCGAGGAAAACTTGTAGAAAATCAAGAATTTTCAATACAATTACTTTCAAAGAATGAAGAATTAAAGACCAAAGTCTGTGGCTAAGAGCAAACAATTTTGTATCTTCAAAGTAAAATTAATGAGATCCAGCTTTGATCTTGTGAACATTGTGAGCAAAATGCTCATTTTGAAAATCAAAATTCAAGCCAAAGAAAATCATTAGCGCATCGAACTAGCTCAGTTGAAAAACTTGAAATTCTTGAAAATGAGATTCTATGGAAATGAAAAAATGTAGAAACTTTAAAATCAGAAAATGATCAATTAAAAAGAGAATTGACAGAATTCCGTAGAAATCAAGCCAAAACGAAACTTCTGCAGAGAAGAGTACAAACTCCCGATAAAAAAAAAAAACAGATCAAAAAGAATTGCTATCAAAACTTAATGCTGCCGAAGAAAAGAATCTCGAACTGGCTAAATTCATTCAAAAAATTTCTAAACAAGTTGCATGCTTTCAAACAATAATCGAAGAACTTCGTACAGATGAGGAAGTTCATACGAAAAAAAAAGAAAATTACTTCACTTTGAGTTGACAACAAGGAAAATCAAGCCTCCCAGATGGGAATTCAGCAAAGTATTAAGGAAAAACTTAATCAGTTAAGTCAAATTCCGTATGATGGTATATTTGAAGCCTCTCGTATCCGTTCTTGGGTTGACACACGTGATACTCAAAATTGATTTAATTTCGTAAAGGTTATACTTACTAAATTGATATTAACTTTGTATTTATTTCATTTAAAATGTATCTTTGTATTATTGTATTATATAAATTAACTGTTTTATGTTTTGATTAAATTATTAACTTCCTATAGGAAGTTATTGTAATGGGTCCGATTTGTCAAATTGAAAATTTTGACATTTCTCGACGTTTTAAGGTCCCTAGAGTCGAAATAAAAGATTTTTAGAAAGATGTCTGTGCGTGCGTGTGTACGTACGTTTGTACATCCGTACGTCCGTACGTTCGCGACGTTTTTTTCGTCGTCCATAGCTCAAGAACCAGAAGAGATATCGACTTCAAATAAATTTTGTTATACAGAGAATAAGGCAGAAAGATGCAGAAAGGGCTCTCAAGAAAATTGCGTGGGTGGTTTTTTTTACCATAGCAGTTTGAAAAAAAGGTGAAAATTTGGGTTAACCTTAAATATCTTACGAACCAAAAACGCTAGAGACTTGAATTAAATTTTATATAATATATTGTAACGTGATACCAAACAGGTATATTTTTTGAAAAAAAATCAATATAACGGTTTTTTTATAAATCAATAAAACTGAAAAAAAAAATTTGTCACCTCCAAAATTTTACGACTGAAATAAGATTTCATCTCTAAAACAATTTTGTGCAACGAAGAATAATGTTTTTGACATCTGATAAAATTTTGAGAAAAATCGAATTGACACTTTTTTTTACAAAAAATAAAAACCTAAAAAAAATGTATAAAAATTGGTAAAAATTGATTTTCGACTCAAATATCTTTTCAAAACTTTGAGATATTGGCTTTAATTTACTTTTATCTTTCAAAACATCTTGTTGTCAACATTCAGTTAAAGTTTGAAAAAAAAATCGATTTGACAGTTTTTGTACAAAAAATTAAAAACCGAAAAAAAAATTAACAAAAGTTAGTAAAAATTGATTTTCGACTCAAACTAATTTTATCTTATATCAAATATTGTTTTCAACATTTGGTAAAACTTTTAAAAAATTCGAATGGACGGTTTTTTTTACAAAAAATAAAACTTTAAAGAAACAATACTAAAACTTGGTAAAAATTTACTTTCGGCTCAAATAGCTTTTCAAAATTAAAAAATATTGGCTTCAAACTTATTTTATTTCAGAGAAAATATTGTTTTCAATATTCAGTAATTTTTATATAAAAATCCAACAGTCCGTTTTTTTCATAAAAAATAAAATCTACAAAAAATAGTACGCAAATTTGGTAAAAATACATATAGGCAAACTTTTAAGCAAGACAAATCGACAGACGGGATGGGAAGTTATCAGTGTGGGTCGCTTCCCAGCCTCTTTTATAATATTGTTATTAATCGGGTCGATCAAAATGGTCAGGATTAATTGTAGGAGTACTTTAAACTTATCATAATATTAAAATCTAGTTTTTAATTATTTTTGTTTTGACGAGTAAAATTATTAATAAATTCATTCGAAATAAAAGATTCAAAATAAAAACATCATAAATATTTTGTTAATACAAAATTTGGCTTTAATTTAAAGAGCCTATTACATACCTCATTTATTTCACATTTGGGTTTAAAAAGAAAACCTTAGTGTTTGAAAAATATCGTCAAATAAAAAGCTTGTCCCTATTCATGTGACACGAAGTGTAATTTGACTGTTTGATATTGAAATATTCTTTCATATCGACTAGAACAAAGCAGGGATGTCTCTTAAGTCCACTCCTCTTCTAAATTTATCTAAATGATCGAAGTATGGTGCTTCCTGGGGGAATTATTTTCGTTGGAATGCCCATATAAATATTACTCTAAGCTAATGACATTTTTCTAATTTAAGAGTCGTCCAACATGTTAAAGATTATGATAAATAAACTTCAACTTAACTGCAAGCTGTGAAACCTACAAATGAATGGCTTTTGACCAAAACATGCTTTTTCTAAAATCCAACATTGAAACAAATATTAAGATAATTTAAATTTATTTTGAAATCATACTTTTTTTTGGAAAAAGTAACAAACTTCCGTTTGAAATGCCAGAAAGAAAAGTTTTTTGTGTTTTTTTTTTATTGAATTGAAATCTTGTTTATATATCTTTTATTTAATATTTGGGACCCTCAAAAGGGTAATTTTTAAAAAAATCTTTCTCAAACAATTAAAAGTTTTTGTAATGACTATTTTGTTCATAATTATATTAATAAGTGTTTAGCTTCTTAACTCATCAAATAATTTTTGGACTTTGGCTCAGACCTTAAAAATGAAATAAAGGGATCTGATATCTGTAATCCTTATTTCGACTGTCTTGAGCCTCCTCTTACAAGGTACCAATGGTAAGTTCACAAGATTCTATAATTTCCTTTCCGTGTAAAAGAATCTTATGAACAATTGTTGGTAAGTAGTATAGTATATAATTTAATAGCAATATTCGCCGAATATTCGTCATCATATTCGTCATCTTCGGCTGAGATTGTTTTTGGAAAAAAAAGCTGAGACGCAAGACTTTCAAAGTCAATTAACAGTTAAAACATTATTTTAATTTAAAAAACCTTTAATAAACAGTACCCAATTTCAAATTACAAAAAAATATGATTTTATGTGCCTGTTCTATTTCAAAAATATTTACAAAATAAATATTTAAAAAGGTACAAAACTTTCAGAAAATAAGCAATATAAAACTACTCATATTTTTGCCAAATTTTCTTGTTTTTCAATTTTAATCGAAAACATCCGGCACTATTTTCGAGTTCTCCATCATTTTTACTTCGGGAAATGTTTTTAAATTATTTAAAATCCTACTTTAGTAAACATAGTTTTCTTCCACTATTTTACCACTGTGCGACTGTCCAGCAACAAAAGAAAATTTTTACAAACATCGCTTAAACTCGTAGCATTAACAATTCGGAATTTCAATAAACCATAATTCCATTAGTTTATTTCCTCTTGCAGTTTACCATCTTGGCTAATTCTTGCATCCGGGTCTCCAATGAGCATAACTTTAGAATTACTAATAGTGTTAAATGTGTCCATTAGTCTTTAAAAGTCATCGTCCCAATTATACGTTGAATGATTATAATTTCGAAGCTCGTATTTCAAGCATTTTCTTTTTTAAAGCTTTTAAGAAGCATTCTCCACTTTCTCTTCATCGTGTATGATTGCGTATTGTAGCAATCCGCATAAACTTAAAATCTTTTACTTTGGTTTTAACACTTACAAAAGTTTTATAAAAAAATATTAAGTCGAAACTATTTAAAAAAATTATAAAATTCATTAAATAAGGATTTATTGGGTTTTATTCTTGAAGTCGTAGCGAATGAATATCCTTTTCACGATCAAGTCTTTAAGATACAAATCTAAGTTTTTAAGATACAAGAAAATGTATTTTTCAGTTTGATATAACTTAATAAGATACATTGTATAAAATACCTGGACAAAATAATAATATCATTTTATTCTCAGCTACATTTAACTTAATCACTGGTAGAATGAAGATAATTTTAACACCATCAATCTAATTCGAACAGCTTATTAAATATTCAAATACAAAAAATTTCCTAAAATAAATCTTTTATTTATAAAAACATTATTATTGGCTTAGTTAATTTGTGTTTATATTTGTATTTATTTTTTTTTATGAAAACAAACAGAATTATTTGCAGACGAAGTATTTTTTAGGGTACATGCTAAATAGCATGACGGTGGTAATAACTTGTTTGTAAGACATTAACGACTTGGAAGAAATAATTCCAAAAATGTATTTGACATTATGTTGTTGAAGTACATATAGTAAGTATATTGACATGTTAGTTGAAGTAATTATCACAATTAGAGATTCAAGATCATTACTTATTTTACACTATGCGGACCTATATTTATAGACTAATAGAGTTTTTCAAGGATTATATTATATTATTAAGAAAACAATATATGTACGTATTTTCTTAGAGTAGAATTTTGTTTAAGATAAGTTCATTTGAACTTTCCATTGTTTAAAAAAAACTTGGACTCTAATAAACCGCACTGCGGCTGAGATTCCAAACCACATCATTGTTTATTAGGACAGTGCTAGGGAAAAATATCGGGAAAAGCTTA
Source organism: Eupeodes corollae (assembly GCF_945859685.1). Taxonomy (NCBI): domain Eukaryota; kingdom Metazoa; phylum Arthropoda; class Insecta; order Diptera; family Syrphidae; genus Eupeodes; species Eupeodes corollae. The sequence continues at coordinate 67,746,617 of NC_079148.1, read as the reverse complement.
AAGACTTAAACATAACGTTTAAATTTCGACTCAAATATAAAATGATATTCATTTTTCACGATTTTCAAAAGTAGCCAATACTTTTACACAAGAACCTTTTTTCGTCTATACTTTAAAGCTTGTTTTGAGTTTCTGTTGCTTAAAATTAATGACGAATTTATATTAGTATGTTAAAATGTAAATAATTCTTCGAATAACATTGGTAAATTTTTAGTTCGGGGTTCAAAGGTAGAGAGAGTTTTAAAGAAGATGTCGGTGAACATTACTTTTGAATACCTGAATATTCCAAGGAAAGGAAAAATTCCACATTCACAAAGTAGAGCTAAAGATCGAATTTCTGTACTGGACAATATGAGCCAAGGGCTAAAATTCATACAGATGAATTGAATTGTTTAAGGGGAAGAATGCTACTGTTAGAAAAAGGTGTGACAAGACTTTTTGCATCACCTCAGGAAACCAAACGATCTGGCGTGCTATCTGGCAAATGTGGTTTTATTGAGAAGTTATCGGAGCATTCAAAATTAAATTGTTTCGTCATCATTTATTTTGTAATTTTCATCCAAAACAGCTAGTATTGAATGAACCAATGCAAAGGAAATGTGTATTCCATAGAAGGAGAGATCTGTCTAAAAAGAGAGCGTATCAATCTTATTTTTTTCAAAACGATAAAATGATTTATTGGAATATTCGATAGGATAAACTATGAGATCACCAAATGAAAAATTGCTGTGAAAGCCATTATCCCGGTTTTAAGAAGCTTTCGGTCTTATATCTATTTTGAAACTTATAACAAACTTTTACATTCATCAAGTCAAATCACCGAAAATCGAATAAAATAAGAATTTAAAAATAAATTCAAATAAAGAATTAATTTAAAGTAAAAAAATAACACTCCGTTGTTGGCAGGGTTTGCACCTAAGATACACGTATACAAATTTAACGACTGTGCATCCAATGAAATTCAGGCAAAGTTTCTGCCTTTAATTAAACAATCCTTTTTTAAATCATTGTTTTTGGTTGATGTTGCATGTGAGATGTGCCTGGCGTTGTTGCTGACGCAGTAACAGCAACCAGGAAAATTAATGGCTGAATCACAAACACGCTTCAGCTTCGGCTTCACCTGACGTTTACGAGTTCAGCAATAGGAATTCAATGCATGCTATCACAATGGAGCTTTGACCTCATGTTTCGTTTGACAATCGTACGGAAAAGAACGTAATGTAACTTAATATGACTCCAAACGGAAGCTCTAGTTCAATTATCTGAACATTTTCATTGTCTGACAGCTCAACAGCTGTACAAAAATGTCAACATACAAAATATTTGTTCTTTGGAGTGCTGAAATAATAGAAATGTCATTCAAAGAAACCTCGAAGCATACCCAGCGTAACGCAGACGAAGCCGAAGCTGAAGCATGTTTGTGATTCAGCCATAACATTTTTTTCAATTAAAAGACATTAGTTGGTTTTATTTATTTTGCAAAAAATAGTTTTTCAATTATTATTAACTATCTTCCATTTTTATTGAATCTGAGTTTTATATAATGTATGTTGATGATAGGCATATTGACGTAAATTACTCGTAGATCTCGAAGATCTCAGCATTCTTAGTTATCCTGGACAAATTAAAGTAATGAATCGCTGAATTTACTACTGAACACTCACTTTCCAGTTATATACGTTCAAGTCCCAATACAACATATCCACAAGGTCTGATCCCAAGGGACAAGTTACAATGGGCTCTCAACAGCTTCAAACCATTTAAATCTGCAGGACCGGATGGACTAATAATAGCCGCGCTACAAAATACTTTTGACATAATTGCACCAATCTTTGAGGCAATTTATACCAGCTGTCCTTACCTGGTCCATATTTCTTAGGCATGGATAGAAGTTAGAGTTGTTCTTATACGCAAAGCAGGTAAATGTCAAGTCCATCCTAAAGATCTACGACCTATAAGTCTATCATCATTCCTTCTTAAGACCTTTGAAAGTTTGATTGATATCCATTTAAAGGCAAGTATTGGTACAAGACTTCTGTCTTCATCTCAACATGTCTACTGTAAAGGGTAATGGGTGGAAACAGTGTTACACACCTTAGTACGCACCGTCGAATATTCCCTCTATAATAAAGATTTCACTATGGTTGCTTTCCTTGACATCGAAGGTGCCTTCAACAACGTGGTCACATCTGCAATCACATCTGCACTAACATCTCTAAATGTAGATAGTTCGCTTCGGGAGTTAATTCATTTAATGCTGACTAGCAGAATAATCAACTCAAAACTGGGCAACTCTTCTGGCAGACGATTCGTTACAAGAGGGACTTAGGTAGGTTGTGTTCTATCCCCTCTCCTTTGGAACCTAGTGGTGAATGATATCCTTACTAGTCTGGAGGCGGAGGAGCATGTTAATCCCTTAAAAAAACTCTTACAAAATGCCTTGGACAGACTAATACATTAGGCTGATCGGTGTGGACTGGGTGTTAACCCACACAAAACCGATCTGGTCTTATTTTCGAGGAGATACAAAATTATATTTGTTAACCCTCCCTATATTAAAGGAATTCAATTTAAATTTTCAGACTAGGCTAAAAACCTGAATCTTGTCTTAGATAAATAACTAAATTGGAAACTCAACGTACAGGAAAGAGTCAAAAAATATACTGTTGATATCTTTTCTTGTAAAGAAGCTATTGGTAATAAATGGGGCTTACAACCCAGAATAACGCATTGGCATACACATCGGTAATCAGACCGATTTTAACGTACGGGGTGGCAGTATGGTGGACTGCTGTAGAGAAAGGTATAAACATCGATAAAAAATAAATAAAGTCCAACGTTCAGCTTGTCTATTTATAAGCGGATCGCTTCGCACGACTCCATCTTCGACACTGGACACCTTACTCTACCTAACACCTCTTGCGTACTAAGCAAACAAATAGCTGCAAGCTCTGCTATTAACTTCAAAGCTTCGTCGCAGTGGACTAACAACAACATTGGCCACTCCGTAATTCTAAGGTATTCCCAGATCTTTTTGGAGGATGGGACATTCTTGGAGTATGAGTCAATCCATTTTTACACAGATGGTCAAAAACAAAAGAAGGGGTTGTTGGAGGTGTGTACTCTAAACGACTGAAATTAAGTCTCTCATTCGCCTTCCCAATCATTGTAGCGTGTTCCAGGCGGAATTTTTGCCGATAAAGGAAGTCTTGTCCTGGATTAAAGAAAACGTGGTATCAAAATCTGATATCCGTATTTTCTCAGATTGCCAGGTCTGTCTCTACAAACTCTATAACAGTCCATAACTGTCGATCATCTCTAATGGAGATGACGCAATAGTTTAATATTCACCTTTCCTTGGTGCCGGGCCATAGAGACTTTCTAGGTAACTGTAAGGCAGATGAACTTGTTAGGAACGGTACAGTGCAGCCCATCCTACTACGTTTGGCACACACTGGCATACCAATCGCTACTTGTAAACTCTTGCTAATGCAAGACGCTATAAAGAAGGCAAACACCAGGTGGAACAACATCTGGCCAACACTGGATTTAAAACGTTCAAAGTGTTTGATATAAATAATTCAAGATTTATAACAGGATTTCAAAGCAAAATTTCTTAGTTTTGCTCTCAACATTCTGAGCGAAAAAATGATAGAAAACGTGCAAGATTTACAACTCGAACGGAATTCTTTGCATGAAAGAGCTAAAACTGAAGTTGATATGTTGCTCAGAATTTTTATGAGAAAAGCATAATTTTAGTTCTAGGCACATATTAAAAAAAATTATTTTGCAGCCTTACAATAAATTCATTTGAAAAAGGAGGAAATGGTTTGTAATTGAATCAAGGAAGCATCTAGCTTTCAAGAATAGCTAGATTGGCTATTCTTTTAAGCCAAATTTGCTGTTGAATTTACAAATTAATATTTTATTTTATAATAAAACTAAGATTCATCAACTCGTGCGAAGCTGAGGTTGACCAGCTAGACATTACTAAAAGTGAAAGAATACACGCTTCAAAAAAGCATATTAATTGTTGAATTTTACTACCAAAATACAATCAACGTAATAATCACAATTTTGCAAAGATAGTTCCTGATCTTGTTATTTTTCAAAGAAGTGATCACTAGTGGCCACGGAGATCTTGTGATTAAACACCTATTAAATTTTTTCTTTGAAGCTACGTGAGAGATAAGGTATAGGCCAAGCTCCACAATCTTTTCAAGAGTTGTAGAATTCGTAGAGTTATCGAGGACATTCGTGTTAAAATTGCAATCATAGCCAAGGCTACCATTGGGCTGATGTCGTACATACATAAATATGTACATACTTTCTTCCTTGTAACGAAATAAGCAGCAGCTGTCAAAATATTGTTATTGTCATTTTTTAATACCTCCTATCATCTTGGCGCCTAAAATATTTCCTATCATCACATTTCACTCATTGTTTTGCTTATATTTTATTTAATGTAAGTATTTGTTTAGTTTTTTTCTGTTTTTTAATACAATTATAAACAATTAAACTCACAGAACTTGTGCAAAGTATGATAGGAGTTATTATGTTTGTTACAAATGTTACCATAACATCTCCTATCAACGGATTTGTATTGAAATTTTCATTTTTTTATTTCAGTTCTTAAATAAGTTAATGACTCGTCGTACCACAAATTAACGTTTTAACAGACCCTTCTTGGTAGGTTAATTAATTTATAGATTTAGAATGCTCTTTTAATTTATTATTTGAAAGCAAAATGTGCTCTCGAGCGAAGAAATGCCTAGAAATGGCGCGGGCTCAAACGGCTTCTATCTTTCCCAGAACCATCAAAATGACTATTGAACCGGTTAACAGCATCTTTTCCAGTACCAATGAAATGTTCATTGAACCAGCCTCCACAACTCTAGCCACAACGAAATGACTGACGAGTCGTGTCTTGATGTGGGATCAGTGGTTGAAGTGCATGAACACCAGATCATACAGCTAGAGTTTAATAATACATCGGAAACTATAGAAAACAATGAGCTTTTACTTGAAGAAAAAATTTCGAGAAGTATTTGATAGCATGAATATATCCCTCTGGTCATCAATTTGCACAAAATTCCGACAGAAAACAACTACTGCCACATTCGATCAAAAGAACAAGCAAGGAAATGGAAATGGAAATGGCAAACGATACAAAAATGGCAGAAAATGGAAAAGCTATCGTGCTCACCATGGATTTACAAGCAACAAAAACAAGCCCCCAATTGAGTTTTAGCGCTGCCAGCAGTAACCGACATCAAAGCAATTTTATATGACCAAGGAACAATAATGTTCAAATGGTAGACATGTGCATTAAAGAGGACACAACCGTCCACAGGTTTTTCTTAAAACCAACCCCTGTCTATCAACTCCTACTCTCACCTCCCCGTGGTGAACATCGGGTGCCTAGTACCTCAACTGGAGATTGGGTTCCAACCCCAGTGGAAAGTTGTTGGGGGCAGCAAACGAGAGAGGTGGGGAGAGGTGTTTCCACTAAGGCACCTATCGTTATCCAGACGGCAGCGGAGGAATTCCCGAGATGGAATCAACGGTGACGTCTACAGTTCCAGTAAGGTTGAACTACTTAGTGAACACCTTATAGGGCTTCTTCGACTTATTCGGAGCCCAGGCCTGTAAGGAGCGTTTGATCCGGCTCCCCATCATTGGAGTTATACTTAGGATCTGGCCCTCCAGTTTGGGGGTTGTGCGTCGGGGTGACTTCCTGGCCACGTAAAAGCTTTCAAAGTTGCGAAGCACCAACAAGCCTCGGATACGGACTGATTTACTGTTGACAACCAACGCAAACGAATAAAGGACAACGAACTTCGGATATGCACGTGGAATGTTAGGTCTCTTAACAGACCACGTGCAGCCGAAGAATTAGCGGAGGCCCTAGACTGCTATAAAGCAAACATCACCGCCATTCAGGAAATACGATGGGATGGGCCGGGCACAAAGAGGATGAAAAACTGCAATATTTACTATGGTGACTGCTACCACGAAAACCAACAGCGCTTATTTGGATGCGGCTTCGTCATTAGAGCCAGAAGTCTTGAGCTATACATATTAGGTGCATCAATGAGCGCTTTATGACCATACGCATCAAGGCTAAATTCGGCAACATTAGCCTGATATGCGCGCACGCCCCCACAGAAGAGAAAGACGACAACACCAAAGATAGACAAAACATATGAGCACTGCCCTAGCTACGATATTAAAATAGTCCTGGGCGATTTTAATGCCAAGCTAGGAAGGGAAGACATCTTTGGTGGAATAATCGGGAAGAACAGCCTGCACGAAAACACTTCCGACAATGGATTCAGGCTCATAGATTTTGCTGCGGGGTGAAACGTCATGGTAGCCAGTACGCGTTTTATACACCTCAACATCCACAAAGGAACTTGGACTTCTCCAGATCAATCTACCTTCAATTAGATTGACCATATTGCGATCGACGCCAGACACGCTTCCAGCATTATGGATGTACGAACTTTCCGAGGAGCTAACATCGACTCGGACCACAACCTTGTTGTAGCCAAGGTAGCACTTCGGATTTCCAGACTCAAGGCAAAACAGGGATGTGCTGGGAGAAGATACAACGTCGAACGGCTACAATCGCCAGAGATCGCCAAATCCTTTTCCGACCGAGTTACAAGTAACCTCTCTCGAAGTTCTCTGCCGCCAACACAATGTATCGAAAACCAGTGGCAACATTGCCAAGATGCAATCAGAGAACCCGCCTCTGATGTGCTGGGTTTCAAACAGCCACCAACAAGGAACCCCTGGTTTGATGAGGAATGTCGGCAGGCAAATGCAGCCAAACAACAGGCACGCAAAGCGGCGCTGCATAAAAGGACGAGAGCTGCTCGTGAGCTCTATGAGCAGAAGAGGCGAGAGGAACGCCGACTTCTCAAAAGGAAAAAGAGAGGGCATGAGAAGCGTTCGGTCGAAGATGTTGAGAGGTATAAAAGCAGGAATGAGGTTCGAAAGTTTTATGAACAGGTGAAACGAAATTCACAGGTACATAAACCTAGAACCGAAGGCTGCAAAGACGAAAGTGGAAACATCATAGTGGAACCGCAGTCAATGCTGAGGATATGGAAGGACCACTTCTGCAGACTGTATAACGGCGATGAAGAACTGAATTCCGCTGTCAGGCAGGATGACCCATTCGATATAGACGACGAAAGTCAACAATCCCGTCTTCACGACTTAGACGAAGTAAAGATTGCCATATCTGAAGTCTAATATAGCCGCTGGAGCGGATGGCTTGAATGCCGAGCTTTTTAAAGCAGCTGGAGATAAGTTGGTTAGGAGCATGCACCAACTTATCTGTAAGATATGGTCGGAAGAAAGCATGCCCTATGAATGGAACCTCAGTATTGTTTGCCCGATAATGAAAAAAGGATACAATCTAAACTGAACCAACTATAGAATAATAATAACAATAATATGTGAACGTATAAAGCCCATCGTCAACAACCTGATAGGTCCTTATCAGTGTGGTTTTAGACCAGGAAAGTCCACAGTTGATCAAATACTCACTTTACGGCAGATCCTGGAAAAAACTCAAGAACAAGAAATCGACACCCACCATCTTTTCATCGATTTCAAGGCCGCATATGACAGCATCTACAGGGACGAGCTGTATAGAGCCATGTCTAGTTTTGGCATCCCTGCCAAACTCGTCTGTTTGTGCAGGATGACCATGGAGAATTCACGCTGCTCCATAAAGGTTGTAAACAGCTTAACAGAACCTTTCGATGTCAAAAAAGTTTTTAGACAAGGTGATGCGCTGTCATGCGATTTTTTTAACATCGTGATTGAAAGAATAGTGCAGAGCTCACACGTCAACACTAGAGGCATTATTTTTCAAAAGTCTGTCCAATTACTGGCATATGCTGATGACATTGACATAATCGGAAGAACTCAGCGTGATGTCAATGGGGCTTTTGTGAGTATTGTGGCAGAGGCGGCAAAAATGGGTTTAACGGTTAATGAGGTCAAAACAAAGTACATTCTGTCGTCTAGAAAGGACATACAACACCGACGTCTTGGTCAAAACGTCACTATTGACAGACGTAACTTTGAGGTAGTCAAGGACTACGTCTACCTAGGCTCCGCTGTAAACGCAGAAAACAACACCAGCGCTGAGATCAAACGCAGAATAACTCTTGCTAACCGCTGTTTCTTTGGACTAAGAAAGCAATTGAGTGGTAAAGTCGTCTCACGAGGGACCAAAATGTTGTTATATAAGACCCTAATCATCCCCGTTCTTCTATACGGTGCAGAAGCATGGGCCATGACAAAAGCGGATGAAAGCACCTTGGGTCGCTTCGAGAGAAAAGTTCTTCGTGTGATCTACGGTCCCGTATGCATCGAAGGGGAGTGGAGTAGAAGATGGAACCACGAATTGTACGGGCTGTACAGCGACGTAGACTTAGCCAGAAGAGTAAAAGTCCAACGACTAAGATGTCTGGGTCACGTAGAGCGCATGGAAACCAATGCTCCTACTCGGAAAGTCTTTGAATCCGCACCCACAGGACAGCGCAGTAGAGGAAGACCGCGGATCAGGTGGCGCGCACAAGTGGAAGGTGACCGCACCCAACTTGGAGCGCGAAACTGGAGACATCTAGCTAGGGACCGAGCTAGATGGAGAAGTTTGTTGGGTGAGGCCCTAGTTCACACAGGACTGTAGCGCCACCTTAAGTAAGTAAGTAAGGAACAATAAAAGTAAAGCTCAATTTCGAAAATGATTGGCAGGATGTACTAATTCGTGTTAAAAACAATTTGTATGAAGATCACGAGTTTAAGGCCTTAAATTCAAGCCAACTTGCTATTCCAAAGAAGAAAGAATTTAAAGGGTTCTTACCTGAAGATTATAGACATTTTTATGAAAACTTTTCATTTAAATAATAAGTTATTCTTTTTTGCTTAATTTAATGTGAAGAAAAGAAAAGCTTGTGATATTTTCTAATGAATTTAAATTAGTATTTATTTTTTTTTTGTTAATATAAATTATAATACGTATATATAATAATAAACTATGAGCATTATCGTTTTAAATCAATAAATTAATTCCACTTATCAGCATAAAAATTATTTTTTTTATATATGAACATCTCCTAAGTTCTTTTTTCATATGAAAATTACAATTTTACCATTTAAAACTATTTCATATAGTAGAGATTCAAAATTGGTAAGACTCTGTCAAATTTCATTACGATACGATTTTGCTTTGAGAAAATATTCAGTTTCTTGTGTCTCCTGTAAAATTTGCAAAATGCGACATAGGAGTAGGAGGTATTCATAGTTAACCGTCAATATATATTTCATAGACTCTAACCCAAACAATAAGAAAAAAAAATATAGATATGTAAATTAAATTATTTAAAATATCAAAATATTTACTACTGACCTAGATTATAAAAAAAAACAACTACAGTTTGTTTACATTTCGTTTTGTATTTTTTGTTGCTTAGAAAAATGCAAATGCATTTTTATCGCTGATATTTTAAATAGCTATTTAAATTACAATCACATGAGATTTTCATATAAAAGCAACAAAAATAAATACAAATTAAATCTCAACTCGTGAGCAAATGCAAAACTTATTAAATAAAATACATTGGCATCAAACTATTAAATATTTCCCCTTATCAGTTGAAGTTGAAATATGAAACAATGAAAAATCGTCAATGAATGGAAATAAACCATACATAGTTTTTTTATTTTGTTTTATAAACGGAATACATAAAGTTGCTTAGTTCAGTGAAATCATGTTCAAATATCTACGAGTAACTCAAATAAAAAGTATAACGAAAATTTAGATACAAAAAGATAGATAGATGTTGTCGAATAAAAAAATTATCTATCAATCAAATTTAAACAACTGTGTTTAACAATGAAAAAAAAACAAAAAAGAAATACCTATTTCTTATCAGTTATCAGAGAGTGAAGAATTTAAGGGAATTTCAAGGCATAGTTAATTTTAAACTTTGGTCGGTTGTGTCACTTGAAAGTATCTTTTAGATTAAAAGTATGTAGTAATTATTACTATCATTAGAACTAAAACGTTTTTTTATTTGTATCTTTTCGTCGATAACAATTGATCGTATAGTGATCCAGGTTTTCTATTCGCTTGGACTGTTTGTCTGTTTATAGATCGCTTTGCCACTACCGCCGCCGCCGGTCAGTTATGTTCCTATTCGCCTGATTGAGATACAAATCTGATAGACCGCATCAGCTGCTATAACGATGGAAACATCAGCTTCTATTATCTATCTGTAGATACAGGTACGACGCTACGATGGTTGGCAGCAGCAGATGTAGAGCTGTAGCTGTATAACGAAGTTGTAAGGGGTAGCAGCTATTCTATTATCATCATTCGATCGTCAGTTTTATCGAATTTATGATAATTATCATTCCGTCATTCGCACTCTAACTGTTGGCCTCCTACACCTTTATTACGATCGTTGTCGCTCGCGTCAGTCTGATCGCCGCCGCACCGGCCGGCCACTCGTCCGCTCGAACTGATTTGATATTCACATCGCGCTTAACTTTGCGATCTCATTCCGTTTTGAATCGTTCGCCTTGTAGCACACATATATTTATATTTATGGATTTTGAATAAATTTTTGCAAAATAAGTTTTATTTTTTTAATATTTTATTTTGTATGCTTTTAATTCGATGATCTGATACTCTGAAGTTTAAAAAAAAAAACACCGCGGTTTAAGGGTTTTTACGGAAAAAAATAAGTAGCTTACGCATAATTTTGTTTTTATTCTACAACATTTTGATGGTGAAGATATATTTTTATGTTTAAAGAAAGTTTTAAGTTTGATGAAAGTTTGTTTACGATCCTCATAAATTTTTTTTAAATTGTGATAAATTTTCTTTGGAGTGACATCTCAACTGCGACAAAGGTTCCACTAACTTAATGGTCCTGTCTTGTGCGTATTTAAAGGTACTTAAATTTGTTTTTACTTAAATTTTAAAAATGTTTGCTAACTATGTGTAATATTTGTTATTAATCCGCATTGATTCATTCATGTTTGTTAAACTAAAATGTATGTTACATGGTTTCATTTCTAAGTATGAAATTCACAAACAAATATATGCATAAAGTTTTGATTGTTGGTAATTGGAAACTCGTGTTGAGGATCATCTTTATATTTTGTGCGGTCAGATTTTTAAAATTGTTTAATAAATTTATTGTTCCGAACCACTTATTGATATTATTACGATTGGTTATGAATGAATGAAATGTACATACTTACATATATTTGCTTGTTTTGTTGTAGATTAAATTACTTTAATTATTTGTGAAAAAATGTGATTAAATTAATATTCTAGTATACCTACTCATGTTTATTATTTAGTGCAGTGGGGCGTATGTGGAATATTTTGTTTTTTAATTTATAGTCAACGGAAAATTATTAAATATTCAGTTTTAAATGCAAACATTTAATGTATCATTTTTACTATATTAAAGTTTTTTTGAAATTTCTGTTTCATTTATTATTCCGTTGGCATATTTGAAACAATGGCGAATCCACGGGGGGGGGGAGTCGTAGGGGTCATGACCAAACCCCCCCCACACCCTGGGAGATAACTTGTTTGCTTTTTCGTAAGAAATCCCTTCAATTAAAAACTAATCGTATTGGGTTAATGGATATGACCCCCATTATATTTTGAATTATTTTTTTTTTGTATATGAATACAACATTTGTATTTTACTTCCTTAAACTTTGTTGCTAAAAGTACTACTTTTGACTGGAGATTGGACCAGGAACATAATATGAATAGGATATTCAGCCCTATTCCAAAAACACAGCACAAATTCATCAACTTTTGACCAATTGACGATCCAGGGGAGGGTCATATGGGCCAAATAGCTTATACAGTTAAGTTGTATAGATAAAGATTTCATTTAAAGATTTATTAGTAATTTAACGACATTCACCAAAAAGTAGGTTGCTTTCAAAAACATCTCAAATTTTTATTTTCACTCAATTTAGAACTTGAAAAAATTTAAGTCATGCTTTAAAATATTTTCATAAAAAATGTTTCTAAGAAAAAGAGCAAATATTGAAGTTCTTAACAAGATACCTTGAATAAGAGATCATCAATTTTATATTAAGATGCCTTTGAATTCCTTAAACTAGCCTTCAATTTTATTATTACATTTTTTTGACACACATAAATAGTGATTATTGACGTGATTTTTTCTGCGACATATAGGAACTATATAGCAAGTTTTGCATTAGTAAACAATTTCAAACTAGAGTTTTTAATCAAATATGACATTACGACGGTAGAGAAGTCGAAAAAAGTGGGTACCTAGATTCCTTCCGTCTGTCTGTCTTTCCTGGCCCCTACAGTCCAAGCAAGTTCTGATTGAAATTAAGATTTTCAGCTGATTAGTGTAGGAAGTTTTTATCATTTCATTAATACAAAAAATAACAGCAGTCCCCACATAAATTTTTTGGTTCAATCATGTGAATTTTCTAAAAACTTTCTCAAAATTTTCTGTTTTTAATTTGGCTTCTTTCTACAACAAAAACATATTTTCGTTTTGCTCCAGAAGGGTACCCCTCAAAAAATCTTTATTTTGTTTTTAAGATTTCTCAAGAACTAATGGAACGATTTCAAAATTCTTCTCTTTCTGTGCAAGCTCTTGTCAATGATCAAATTGATGATGATTTTTTATGACCAAAAAAATTGTTTTTTTTTTTTTTTATTTTAAATAAAATACTAATTTTGTTTACAAAACTTGATATCTCAGAAAGGGGACAAAATTTTTTTAGGAAATTTAAATGTAAAATAATCATTAATAAGCTCTTTATTTAGTGCTTATACCAAAAATATTTTTAAGACAAAATTTAAAATGATTTTCGAAAAAATAGGTTAATCTAGATTTTTTGACAAATAAAATGGCATTTAAATTATTGAGAAGAACTTATTTTGGAGGTATGTACATTTTTAAACCTTTAAATATAGGCAATATTTTTAAACAGACTTGTTGGAAGAAATTATCAAGTTCTTGCGACCTTTCAAGACTGGTTTTTTGTTGAATACAAAAGATCTTAAAAAATTAAATAAATCTACTTTTTGAAGTGAATTTGCTTTGGATGCTCTAGAACTGAGATTCAAACATGAATTTCAATAATACAAATGTCCAAAAAATCAAGTGACACTTTTGTTAAACTAATGGCTAACTGAAAAACATATAGTAAACGTTTCATATCTATTGATATAAATACTTTGAAACGTGTAATTTGTGAGAGCTACAAAACTTTTCTTCCCAACTTATTTGGTTACCTACCTTACTTTGTTTTAATTTAATTTTTTTAGATAAATTATGTTCTTAAATACAACTATTTCCTTGAACTCAAGAACCAAACCTTTTTGTCTCTACAATTTTTAAGTTTTGTCAACGCCTTTATAACATCCAAATAAGCAGATTGATAACGATAGTAATAAGAGATTCCCGGAAATTAAGTTCGGAAAAACTACGTCAGAAAAAGCCCGACATTTTTACATTCAAATCTTCTCTCATTTTCTGAATTTTTAAATTTTTGCAGCGTTCTTGGCATTAATAAAAATGAAAACTAGAAAAGGGTGTATTGTTTTTGGAATAAAGCAACGTTTCAAAACAATTTCCTACATTTCGGCGCGAAATGCACCAAAAACCCTCTAAGCTATTGTATTTTAACTCTTAAATATGGCATATTTAGACAACTGTTCGAGTCTTGGAATGCTTTCTAAATAATTTGATAGCTAAAGTTGTCATATCCGCCCTTGATTTGAAATTATAGTAAATTACTTGAAATTTACTTAAAGTAGTGAGAGAAATAAAACATAAGAAAAGTAGAAAATTTGTAGTGTATTGAATAATTTGAGATTATTTAAAAGAAATACCTATGAAGATAATAAAGCATGTTACTTATAAAAACATACAAATTTATATTTATATGTAATTCAGTGGACTGCGAAGTTTTTGGAATTTTTTAATGTTTGGTTTTTAGTACATTAAATAATAATTCGGCCTAAATGGAACTTATTTTTTTTTGCATGAAAGTGTTAACCAAGAAACTGGCACATGACGAACCCACACAATATAAATGAAAAGTTCATATTACCTTGAAATGTGACGTGATGATATTGCTTTCAAATAGTGCTAAACGTTCATAGTGTCATAAGCTTTAATATTTCATATTATCTTTATTTAAGTTATCCAATTTGGGTTAAATAATTGGTCAGTATTATGTTTTGTTGATAGGAAATAGGAACTGTTAATATACCGTCGGCTCATAAAAACCTATTTTTGCACTAGTTACATTTTATTGTTTGGGGTCGACTTAACTTCTTCGAAAAGAAGTTAATATGAATATTTTTACAGGACCTTTTTACTTAAAAAAAAATGACTACAGAGTTTTCCATTGAGTTATTAAGAAGAGTGTATTTTTAGGAGAAATTCATGAATGTTTATTTTATTTATAGTGGAATGTATACAATTAACAAAGAAAAATGAAAACAAAAATCAGCTTAACGGTTGCGACGGCTCCAATGGCATCACCATACCATTTTCATGAAGTTTTTCATAGCCAAATTGTATATATGTATGTCGCTGTTTGTTCTCCAAAACTTCACCAATTTCCCCTTGTAAAAATGGCATGGATCTTATATTTCAAGAGGCATTAAAGGTGTTAAATTATAAGATCTATGTGACCAATTTTAATTACCTATTTAAGAAATAACACGGTCAGGTAACTTTTTAGACAAAAACCATATTGTAATTTTATCAATTTCACTTAATATATACTTTTTTTTAAATAATTTACAGGCACTTAAGGGGTTATTAGTTCCTTTTATATGTAAATATTTAAACACAATGCGAGCGTTAGGAAAATAGGGAAGGATTTATTTATTTATTTATACATCAATATGAGATTTAAAAATCTACAACTAGACTATTGCATAAATATTTACATGTGTACAATTTATTAAATAAACTTAATTTAAATAAAAATATTTAAAATATAATTAATATGAAAAATATAAACAAATAAAATGTATAATTAATTTGTTTAATACATAATTAAAATATAAAATCAATTGAAATGAAAATAGAGTAATAGTTTATTTTTCAAAGAAGATCTACTTAATTGAAAATGCAAATCAATACAATTTAAAATTAAGTTAGTTTCTTTGACACAGCGGGTTATTGGTTTATTTTTCGGGTAATTAACTTTGCGTACATCTTCTCGAAACAAACAACGTATTCCCCCTTAGTACAACAGAGAGCTCCGTAGCCTAAGAAATACCCATAACAAGCTTTGGAAGATCATTTTACAGTCGAAATCTGGTAATGATCACAACAACTATCTTCTCACCTATAATTCTTTCTCTGAATTAAGGTAATCCCTTTATAACCAATACCTTAACCATTTTTCAAGTTTATAAATGTCAAACGAAAATCTGATGGGTTTCAACCTTTGATGAGTTTCTCCAACATCCTCTCCTCTGATCCAACAACCATATCAAATTTATTTGCTAATTACTTTAGCAAATCGTATGCTGAACATCTGCATGATTCTGATCCACACTACTTTAGTTATTTAGATGGTTGCACTCAAACTTTTCTTTCATCGTTAACAAAAACTGAAGAAATGGTACTTGCCAAAATCTTAAGCCTCAAAGAAAACTTTAGCCCTAGTCCTGATGGAGTCCCATCAGTTGTTCTAAAAAAATTTGTGCATTCTCTGTCAAAGCACTGCACTCTTTGATTTCTCTCTTCCCCAAGGTGTGTTTCCTCATATATGGAAAGATTCATTTATATTTCCCATTTATAAACAAGGCAATAAAACTGAAAATAACAATTAAAGACCTATTGCGAAACTTTCATGCATTCCAAAACCTTTTGAAAGCTAAGTTTATGATTCCTTTTATTTCCATTGCAAGCCTTTATTCTCCCCAGCTCAACATGGTTTTCTTAAAGGTAGATCCACTACGACTAACTTAATTGAATTTATATCCAACGTTTTGTCAGCCCTTGAGAATGGCAAAGAAGTTGATGTTGTATATGTTACCGGAAATGTATGTAATCCGTCGTTATATATAATTCCTAGGAAATGTATACAATGCCAAAAATCGCCAGGAAATGTGTGAATTAATTCTTTTTATACACATTGCCTAGGAATTCTATAAATCTCCTAAGCAGCAATAGGAATTGTATATAAATCCCATACTTCTCCGCTTTTTATCGGAAATGTATATAATGTGTCATTATATACAATACAAATTTATACACAAATTTATACTTGTTTATCAAGACCACCTTACAAAATTTGTGGTACTAAGACCACTTAAATCTAAACGAGCTGAAGAGGTGGCGTATATAATATTAGACATATTTACTCTACTGGGTGCTCCAGCCATTCTACAGTCCGACAATGGCACAGAGTTTTCCAACAAAGTAATCGAAAATTTAAAAATATATTGGCCTACCTTAAAAATTATAAATGGTAAGCCCAGGCATTCGCAAAGCCAGGGAAGTGTGGAAAGGGCGAATCAGGATATCGAAAATATGCTTACCACTTGGATGCAAGACAATAATAATTCACATTGGAGCGAGGGTATAAAGTTTGTTCAACTCATGAAAAACAGGGCTTTTCACGCTGAAATTAAGCAAATCCTTATGAAGCCCTTTTTGGATGTAAAATTAAGGTAGGTCTACAGTTACCAAATGATTTCACGCAAAACATCGAAACTGAAGAAGATTTAGAGAAAATCATTGAAAACTATGAACAGAATGGTGAAGAAGATCCCAAGGCATCAACGACTAAACTTAATGTAGATATGATAGAACCAATCTCAGTCTGTAATAATTTAGATCAGTGTGAGACCAGCACAGTTCCTTCAGCCAGTGCATATAATAAGGAATGCATTGTCTGTTCAAAAGAAACGACCGAAGCTCACACTTGTAGACAATGCGGATGTGCACTCCACTCAATTTGTTCTGTAGCAGAAGAGGCAACGAAAGGACAGGGGTCCAAACTGCTCTGTCTATTATGTTCAAAAAATGTAGTACTGCACAAAAATCGTCATTCTGCTAAGCAAAATCTGCAACAACAGGCAGGAAAAATGTTAAAAATAAGTGACAACAAGTTTCCTTCTGTGTTCATAGCAACTTCTGTAAGGATTTCCGTACCAGAAGTCGACCGAGGACGTGGTGACGCCCGAAATATTATAGGTGTAATCTTAAATAAAACAGATAACGAGCTTTATCAGATTGGAACAAAGAATGGAATCATAAAACAATTGTATTCTAGATCTGAATTCAGTGTGTGCCCTAGAAATATTCTGGATACCAAAGAGGTACCTAGTACCGAAATTTCACTACGCACAGTTGTGTTATTTCATTTTTAGTTAGTATGTTTTATTTTTCCAGATTTTTGATATGCATACATAATATTTATTTAACACATTTCCTAGCGTTGTTAAGCAGTTGTATACAATTCCTAGGAAATATATACATTTCCTAGGAAAAATGTATTGTTAATAATCTTTTATAAATCTTTTTATACATTTCCTAAATAGACTCGACATTGTATATATTTCCTAGGAATTGTATATAATTCCTAGGTTTCATACATTTCCGGTAACATATACACTGATTACAGTAAAGCCTTTGATAAAATATCCCATAAGATAATTTATCCCAAACTAAGAGCCCTGGGCTTTCTATCTATATTTATTAACTGGGTAAGCTCCTATGTTGCAAATAGAACTTATAGAGTCCTTTTCCGTAACTCAGTCTCCAGTTTTATACATGCAACTTCTTGAGTCCCACAAGGTAGTCACCTTGGCCCCCTTCTCTTAGTCTTATCTGCTAATGATTTCTGTCTTAAATTAAAAAAATCAGATATCCTAATGTTTGCGGATGATAAGAAAATTTTTAAGATTAACTCTACTCCATCTGATTCCTTACTTTTACAAAATGATCTTAATATCTTTATTGTTTGGTGCATGCATAATTTCCTAGAGTTAAATGTAGGTAAATGTATACTACTTCCTTAATGACGCCGTCAACGTAGTCGATTCTATTAGAGATCTGGGTATTATGTGTGACAAAAACCTGAATTTCCATTCCCATTTTGACCAAATCATTAATAAAGCTAATAGATCTCTCGGTTTTATTAAGAGATGGTCAAAAGAATTTTCCAACCCCTATGTAGCTAGAGCGCTTAACATTTCCCTAGTCCGTCCTCATCTTGAATATGCATGCCAAGTATGGTCTCCCTTTTATGAAAACCATGCACTCAGAATTGAAAGACGTTTCGTTCGATTTGCCCTATGTGGTCTCCCCTGGGATGAATGTTAAGCTAAGTTAAGTTATGTTCAGTTATAGCTTGTATTAAGCTGAATAAATAAATTCAAAGTTGACATCACAGAAAACATTTAACGTCTATTTTCAAGTGATTGAAAAGCTAACAGTTGGCATCTAGTTTTGTATGATGGAGTTTCGATGTTCCACAAAAATTGGAAGCATGGAATTTGCTTTGGTTAAGTTAAGTTTAGGGTCAAAAACTACACCAAAATCTTTCTTCTCTCTTAATCTTTCTAGAACTTGATTCTCAATTTTCTATTTAAAGATGATTTCATAAAAGTTGCGGCAAACAGAAAAACATTGACATTTAGCGACATTTAAATATAATTGGTTATTTGTGCACCATTTCGCAATGGAAATATCGTCTTGTAAGAGATGACAGTCATTAATAGATTTATGCAACGAAAAAACTTTAAGTCATCGGCGAAAAGAAGTTGACTAGAATTGAGGAAAATACGTAGTAAGTCATTTATAAAAATTAGAAAAAGAAGTTGTCCAAGATGGCTACCTTGGGGCACACCAGATGAAAATAAAATTGGTTTTGAGAGAACTTCGTCAATGCAAACAAATTGAACTCGACCCTTAAGATAAGATTCCAAGCATTTCAAAAAGTTAGAATGAAATCCAAAGTTTTTAAATTTCTTAATTAAAATTGAGTGACTTACTCTATAATATGCCTTTGAAAAATCGGTATAAATTACGTCAATTTGATGTCCTTCTTAGCAGTACCCGTAGCATGATAGTTAGTGCGTTGGACTGTCATGCAAGGGGTCTTGGGTTCAATCCCTGCCTGTGCCACCTTAATTTAAAACAATTAATTTTCACGGGTACTGCCTCTTGCGAGGAATTGACAAATCCTTCAAGAGTAATTCTTGTCATGAAAAAGTGCTTTCTCAAACTAGCCGTTCGGATTCGGCCTAAAATTGTAGGTCCCTTCCATTCCATTCCTGACAACAGTACTCGCACACAGGAATGGTTGAGAGTTGTAAGTCACTAGGCCCTGGTTCACAACGGACTGTTGCGCCACCCCATTTGATTTTTTTTTGTTTACATATTTGTCCTAAACAATTACAAAATTCAAATTTTGATTATTCTGTGCTTCTTAAAGTTAAAAAATAACCATTCAAGTATATATTAAAAAGCCTTTAAAGGGCTACATTTTAAAACAATGAAGCTTAAAGAACTTATTCAGAACTTGTTTTGATTCATACGTTTAAAGTAACCGTAAATTTGGACATAACTTTGCAGCTAACAGCTAAAAATAATAATATTTATTCTTAGCACCTTTTAAGTATTTTCGCATGCGTCATTTAATACTTAAATAAACTTTTATGAATAAGGTTATTTAAGGCAAAAACTTACAAACTTAATTAAAACTTGTTGTGAAATTAATTATATATTTATTATGTAACAACAGAAGTTATTTATAAACGTGGGTCAGTTATTGGTCGTTCAGGACAAATTAAAACAATTAAAAGAATTGTTGTCTCAAAGCCTTGCAGATAAATAAAATTACATCTTTTTATTTTGAAGTATTTGCTTTTAATTTTTTTGTCAGCAATTTCGTCTTTTTACTGTTTGATTAAATATAACTTTTTGCAAACAAATATATCACTTCATATTTAAATAATAAAATAGACTTGAACATTTTGATTCCATCGATTGTGATCATTCGGATTATATTATTTTTCACGTAAGCCCAAAGAAAATAGCAAAAGGATTTCAAATGATAAGAACTTGGTGTTTTCATGATCAACTGTTCTGGAAACAATACTGTCAGGAAACGTTTGCATATTTATTTATTTATAAATTCGTTAAATACTAACGTTAACAATTCTTAATATATGCTTAAAATCTAAAAACTTAAACTAGGCTGTTGAAAAATTTTAATTTGCAATTTATACTTTTTATATTATCATTAGGTGAATTTATACAAGAGTAAAATTTATTATAGATTACAATTAATTGATTTAAGGGGCTATGTACAGTGTACACCATAGTTTGATCTGCTAAAATTAGTATTCAATGGTTTCTGAAGTTTTATACTTGAACGACTAAAACTAAAGTATAAACTACCAAGAACTGATGGTGATGAAATTTGACCGTTTATTATTCCAACAATAAAACAAAACTGCAAGTACTTTCTATGATTTGTCAAAGAAGGAAGATTTATGAGAGAAAGTCTTTATGAATAAGGCGGTAATGTTTGAATATCATGAAACCACGGAAGGGATCGTAGACAAAACCGCAAAAATCTTTTCTGAATGCCTTCGAGTCTTGTGACGTGTATGGCGTTGAAGGTGACCTTACTGTACAAGCATATTCCAGGAATGGTCTCACAAATGAAACAAAAAGTAATTTTAAAACATAAGGATCACGGAAATCACGGCCAAATCTCTTAATAAAACCTAGAACTCTATTTGCTTTTTTAACTATAAAGTTAATATGTTCATTGAATGTTAGTTTAGGATCTAAGACAACACCTAAATTAGAAAATACATATACTCTACTTAAAGGACAAGAATCAAACATGTAACTAAAAACGATTGGAACTTTTTTGCGTGAAAAACTCATGGTTTTACATTTGTCAACATTTAAAACAAGACGATTATTATTGCACCATTACCTGAATAATATTAAGTCTTCTTGCAAGATATTTTTTTTGTAATTTTAATGTCATCAGCATATATTAGGACAGACGAATTTTGTATGATCGAAGCCAAGTCATTTATAAATAAAACAAATATAATAGGACTAAGTTGACTACCCTGGGGGACATCAGAATTCACAACAAATGAACTTGTACACTCATTACGAAATTTAATACTATGAAGTCTATCTTGCAAATATGAGGAGATCCAGTTTAAGAAACTGTCGTTAAAATCTTGCTGTGATAGTTTTAAAAGTAATGTTTTATGACAGAATTTGTCAATGGCCTTGCTGAAGATTGAAGATACAATCTACTTGTTCACGTTTTTCAAAAACATTTAAACAAAAACACGTAAAGTTAAACAGATTAGTAACAGTTGAACGCTTTTTAACAAAACCATGCTGGTTATCACAGATAATTGAACTACAGTGAAAAGAAAGGGTGCTACATACGATTGACTCAAATAGTTTAGGTATCACAGATAGTCGGTAGTTCATTATTTCGTTTTTAGGGCTTTTTTTGTGTACTTGTATTATGAAGGAGCTCTTCCAGATAAGAGGAAACAGTGAATTACTTAAGGACGTGTTGAAAAGAACAAATAGCGGGTGTGCTAAATACGCAGCACATTTCTTTAAAATGGATGATGGCGCACCGTCGGGACCAGGACTATAACATTCGTCAAGTTGTAGGATACTATTAAGGACAGTATCGTGACTAATAGCGAAATTGATAGAATTTAAGTGGGGAACATTTATAACAGTGGTAGATGTGTTAGGAAAACTAATAGTATTATAATCTACAAAAGCATCTTTGAAGTAGTTTGCAAACATGTTTACAATTATTCTCGGCTCATTACTAATTGATGTCAAACCAGTCATTAAGTTACCCACATGATTTCTTCTTACGATTAACGAATTTCCAAAAACTATCAGGATTAGTTTCAAGGTTTAATTCAATTTTCCGAATGAAGTCATATTATAGGATGTTAGAATAGTCAGTGAAAAGTTGTTTTATTGTAATGAACGTCCTATAATCATTATCAGTTCTGGTTTGATTGTACTTTATCCAAGCTTTAAGTTTTTAACGTGAGAATCAAACCATGGTGGAACACTCAAGTTATTTCGAGTCTTTTTAAATGGAATCGTTTTGTAGAAACAGTCAAATAGAGTTCAATAAAAAATGTTACACATATCGTCAATATTTAGGTTACAAAATAAGTGATCCCAATTGATCGTACATAATAAGTTAAAAAGGTTTTCAAAATTACACCTACTAAAGTTGAATTCTAGTTTGTTCTCATTAGATATCATATAAGGGGAAGCCATGTTTAAATTAAGTGCTATGTCTAATGCCTGATGATGGCGATTTTCGTCCACGATTTTGACAGCAAAAGAAATCACAGCTGCTCCAGAGCATATAGTTTCGGAGAAAAATACCAGATCAAGTGTTTTTCCTAAACGGTTCTTCACACCGTTTAGTTGACTTAAGCCTCATGAAGACATACCATCTGTCAATAAAAACTTTTGCAAAATTACGATGAACGTCTTCCTTGTTTTTTTTTCGGCGTCAAAAGTCCTCACTCGAAAAACAATATTTTTTTAATGCCTAGAAATGGCGATCTCAAGGCAACCTAGCCTGAGATCCAATTAGCGCTGTGGTGCGCCGTTTTTATATACTTTTGGAATGTCTAGTTCTTAAAATTAAAAAGGAATCTACAAAACTAGGTTTTGCCAAATTATACGGGTTACAAAAGAAATGTTTGCAGAAGATTTTAAAATATTCGAATGTTCCTTAAAAATATTCCTTAATGGCAACCAAAAATGCAAAAAACTATATAATTATTATTTAGCAAATTACAAATTCGTCTTCTAGATATAGTTTTAATCATTTTAGTATCTTATTATGATTTTGAAAATCTTTTTAGTTATGAGTCTTTATTTTATAAATAAATATATGAAGTTTTGATAATGATAGTATTACACGTTTTTAACTATATTTCCAAATCTTGCCATTGTAATTTTTTTTTAAGATGACGCGTTTTTAAAAAACAAAAATTGCTTACATATAAACCATTTTGACTTTTTGAGTGTAGAACTCTTTTAGCATAAATGGTTTGACGTTTCATTACGATTTATCTGATATAGGTGAAATCTAAAACTTTTATGCAAGATGAAGATTTTTGAAAAAATTTATGAAATACTCCAAAGCTTTGGAAAACCATCACAAAATTTAGCAAAAAAAAATAAACTACTTCATGAGTTTAGATAGCCACAATATCCTTATACTCTGTGCAGGTACGTTATTTTTTCGAATATTAAAAAGTATTATCGCAAAAACTTGTAATCATTGAGTAACGTTGAAGTCGGATTTGCAAGGAACATCACCAGTGTTTAAGATTTTCAGAGTTTTTTGCTGAGGATATCATCTGATGATTATCTTTTAGTCAAATTTAACGACCCTTACATTGAAAAATCTTGTTGCACAGGTAGATAGATAGATAAATTTTTTGATTTATTAAGTTGCCAGTTTTTCCTTTTTAAAATCGCTAGAAGATCAACTTCTTCTAAAATATTTTGTTGCCATATTTTTCGTCGGATTTCTGCCAGAATTGGACATTTTGCGATGAAATGAACTATATTTTCCCTTTCGTTGGTATTGCACATATAGCAAATTGGAACTAAGTCATTTTGGTGCGGTATAAAGTTTAAAGATAAAAACTCTCCTCTTGCTCGAAACAAGAAAGATATTTGTTCAGAGCTAAAATTGTGATTGAAATAGTTGCCTTGTCCTAAATCATATTGGAGATTTGAATATATTTCTTTGTGAAGTGATCTTCGCGCCTTCTCTATGTTGTCTTCTCTTGCTTTGTAATGGAGGCTTTCCAGTAAATTACAGAGAAAAGGTTTGGACTCTGTAACATTTTCCAAAGTCAAGCTGAAACGTATTTCGCACGAGTCTGCTAAATTTTTCCATTCTTCAAACCTTTAACTTTGGGACTTTATGACTGATACTGCAATTTTCCTAGACATTTTATCGGTGTGGCTGTTCATCAGTTTAACAATGTAATTGAAATGTAATCTAAGTGATTTTAGGTACAGTGGTTATAGCCCAGTATTGATAAGAAGCATATAGTTTGGTGTTGTGTCCGGTAGACAAAACTGTGGAATCGGGGGATTGGTCTCCGAAGGGCGACAGCCCCATGATTCTGCAGCATACACCAAGACGTTCCGTTAAACACTCGATATTTGGTGCTGAATGAGAAATCCGACTTTCCGTAAATATTTTGCCATACTGTACCAACAGCGTTTTTCGAAGCCGATAGCTTTTTCTCAAGGTGCTTTTCGGAATGCAGGTTGCTCGTTACAGTAAAACCAAGGTATTGGTATTCTTTGACATTTTCGATTAAATCTTCACCACAGTACCATTTTTCATTTGCAGCCAAAGGTCCAATTCCTCTCCGAAAGACCACCGTTTTGGATTTGTTGAGATTTGCAGTAAGGTTCCACTTAAAGCAGTAATCCCTTAATTTATTGAACATTATCTGCAGGAACTCCTGTGATTCCGACAGCAAAACTAGGTCTTCTGCATACATAAGTATTTTAATAGGGAACCCATCGATTGTTATGCCACATGGCAATTCATTATTTAAATCTTGAATGTAAAGCCAAAATAGTGAGGGGCTGAGATTAAAACCTTGTTTCAATCCAGCGAACGCAAGAAACCACTCTGACAAATTTTGCCCATCCCATACCGTATAGTTTGTTTCTTTGTAGATGTTTTCAATCAACCTTCCAAATTAAACAGATATCCCGTCTCTAAACATCTTGTAAACTAGGGCTTTTCTGTCGATAGAATCGAAAGCTGCTCGGAAATCGACGATGTGTATAATTTTTTGCGCCTACGAAGATATAATTCAGTAATGTTCGTCAAGCTAAAGATGTGGTCCACTGTAGAATATCCTTTCCTGAACCCAATTTGTACTTCACTGAGAAGTTGCTTACTTTCGACCCATTTCCTGAGGCGGCATGTTAAGATTTCCATAAATATTTTAAGCGAAGAGTTAAGAAAAGATATACCCCTATAGCTCGCTTATCTCCTTTTTTGTGTAGGAGAAAAATAATAGATTTTTTAAGAGCATCCGGTGCAATACCTGTGGTGAAGTTTCAAGATCATTATATACTTTTGTAAGATGCCTAAGAAAATCTTTTTTTGCATACTTAAAGAATTCGTTTGGGATCCGGTCAACTCCGGGAGCTTTATTTTCCTTAACATTCGATACAATTACATCAATTGCACAACAATACGTAATAACTTTGTTTTTGTTTTCATAATTTCCATGATTTCCATAATATATTTAAATTATTTAAACACTTGAACACAAAAAGAACAGAATAAATTAGCAGGGCTTTCTTCACTCTAAAGAAGTATAAATATATACCAGTATCTCCATTGAACTCTCGAATGTAAATAAACATTTTTGTTTTATTTTTAATGATAACCTTACTACAAAAAAAAAGAGATTATATTTGTTTATTTGTTATCAATATTATTAATTAGTACATACATATCTACATACTCGTATATTGGTGTAAGACAAAAATAAATTCATAATAATTTTGTTTTCGTTGAGTTTTTTGTAGAAAAGTATTAGAAGGTTAAGTCATCTTCTTAATTCTTTTAATACGTTGTTCTTTCAATGCAACTTTTGTTGACAAAGTTAGAATTACTTTCCTTCATAAAGTCTAGTAAAATCATTTTAAAGTACAGGCAAAATTCGTTTTTAAATATTAAAAAATACACATTTTAGCTTTAACTGTCGTATAGTAATAAATGTAAAAAATATAAGACATGTCATAAATAATAACCAGCTCATTATATTTTTATACATAAAGTTGATTTTGCAACAATATTGGATATTTTAGTTTTACACAAACAAAAATTGTTCAGCGACAGTCAATATTTTCTTTAAGCTATACGAAAAAAATGTAATCGATTTTTCCATCAGATAAAAATAAACATTTGTGGACCAAGCTTAAAGATTTAATTATGGAATAAAGTAGGAACATGAAAATTGAAAATTTATTCATAACGACTATGGCTACCTGCCTCATTTACAATACGACACGACATAAGCACATAATTTATATGTTATCATCTTTTCGTACCCTTCAACAAAAAATAATCTTGGACATTATTTTTGTTTACAGCTTTACATAAAGTTAAATGTTTTGTTTGTCATTAAATTTAAATGTTGTCACACCTTTCCTAAAAAAAGTTCTTCAAACAATATTGACATCATTATGTTTTTTTACATTTAATTTACCAATGAAAATATAATCAGCAAGCAATTAAAACGATCGATGATGAGCAAAACTGGATTTTTTATTTTTTTAACAAATCTCCGAAATAAAACAAACAAAATATTAAAAAGTAATAAATTCCATTTACACTGTTTATAATAATGTAATTTTAAATACCTTTTACGTCAGCAACATGTCACAGTTAATATAAGTAATTAACGTATCTTATCTTCATTAACAAAACATTTTTAAACCTGACTCTTGGCTTAAATGATCGATGGCAACTGTGAATATACATAAATATTTATTTTTGTTTTGAAATTTCTCATTTTATAAATGTATTATAATAACAATGTAAGAAAAAATATATAATTACATTGAAGCTGAGCATTAAGTTACAATTAATTTGTTCCCACTCTGATAAAATATGATCTGAACATTTTAAATTAGCATATTTTTACATTAGGGTACGTCAAATAAATGAAATAAATATTTGAATTGATATTTTGACTTTTATCTTGAGATTGATTTTTAAAATATGCAACATTAAAAATGGTTAAGACAAATAAAAACGGTGTTTTTGGGCTAAGTTAAAGCACAACAAACCAACATATCCCTTAAAAATAGATTGTGTGATGATGTTGCAAAGACCACATCTTTGTCTTCTACATACAGTTTAATTCATTTTAGTATCGTTCTAAGTTTCTGGAAATTCTCTTAAGTTATGAGTCTTTATTTTCTTCCATTTGAGGTTTTGAGTAAACCTTAAATTTAAATCTTTTATAGGTCTGAAAATTAAGTTTTTGAGTTAATTTTGAATGGTTATTTCGAATCAGAACTATGAATTTAACTACCTATTCAAATTCAAAATATCCCATTTTAAAAAAAGGTATAAATATAATTTAATATAATTCAAAAGCTTAATATATTTATTACACGACGAACAAAAATTAGTTTCAAACCATTTTGCTTTTTTGTTGATAACCGTCTTAGCAGGAATGATTCAGCGTTACTTCAAGAATAATTTTAAACATGAAAGCTCTAACGATTTATGAAGATTATTCTGACATTTAATTAAATACTAAAAATATTTCAACTGAATATTCAAAAAGGGGTTTCTTGATTTGGAAAACCATAAAGAATTTTGTTTAAGAAAATATACATTACGCATAAAGATAGCCTAAAAAATGTGTTTTTTTTTAATACCAAAACCTTACGGATGGAGGAATTTTTAAGTCAGATATAAATGCATGTATTTTACCAAAAACCATTTGAAAAGTGCAATTTGATTTCCGAAAACAAAACCTTGTCGACCATTTTTACTTTAAGATACGGTTTTTGGTTGAGAGTTAAATCTTTAATTTAGCTCTTTAAATTAGGACAGACAAAAATAGACCTGATGGACAACACGTTTAACTTAAACTGAGCTTTAAATGTTGTTTTTCCAATATAAATTGAAATTGTCTTCTTGTTTCCGAGGTTTTTAGTTGAAAACTAATTTTAACCGTCTTTAGTAACATGTTTTGAAAGTTTTTGTTTCCAATAAAATGATTTTAATTTTTTATAAAATTGACAGTTGTATTTTTTTTTATAAATAGTACTAAATGTTAGGTAAAATGTTTTTGTAAGATTAAATCATATATCTTTCTTTTTTTAAGATAGTCTAAACGAATATCAATTTGGACCAACTTTTAGTAGTATTCATTTTTATTTTTGTAAGAAAACTATTTTACCAGACGTTAAAGACATAATTCTTTGATGAATGAAAATGTATTGGTGGGGATATAATTTTTATCGGAGTGTAATTTTTTTTGAATTAAAACAAATGTAGTAGAGGGTCCGGCAAAAAGATCTCCCATATCCATCTTGTTGAAACCAGACTTCTTTGTGGTTCCTAGTTAACTGATTTAAGTTTGGTTGGAGGAAGGTCTCAACTCAATCATGTGACATTATCGATCGTACGTAAACGTACATTTTTGCTCATTTTCTTCGAAAAAATTCAGCAACAGCACACCAAGCTGTCACATAAGGGCTGTGAAGTGGTCGTTGATGAATTTCTTGTGTGTTTTCTGTTGCCCAGTATCGGAAATTTTGTTTATTTACATTACCCGATAAATAGAAATGGGCCTCATCAGACGAAATTAAAACAGCATCAAAGGGAATGTTTTGAAGAATATCTTCACAAACAGCTCTGCAGAACAAACATTACGGATATATGCCTCTACGACAAATGCGTGCTGCTCACCGTGCCACGCCATTATGATTACTAAAAACGGCACGTAGACCTCTATCTATCCGTACCCGGAATACTATTTTATCTTTAAATAGCGTCTATTTTATCTTTATAAACGTCTAAAAATACGGGAGTTTTTTTGCCGAACCCTGTATAATACAAAAATGTGGGCTGTACCAAGTTTTTAACTATTTATTAAAATTATTATATTAAAAACAAACTACCCACCCAATTCTTCTAAGATCCTTTTTGCATCTTTTGATGTTATTATTTGTAAAACAAAATATATTTGAAGTCAATGTCTCCATTGTTTTTCAGATATGGCTGACGAAAAACGGTACTCCTAATGTACGCAGTACTTACGCAAACACCAGACATCTGTCTTAAAACTTTTTATTTAGATTCTAGGAATCTTGAAACGCCGAGGAATGTCAACAATTTTAGTTTTCCGATTATAATTACTTTCTAAGGGAAGTCCAAAATTTGTTAAACATCAAAATCTTATGAGTCAGAAATCTAAAATGCCGAATGAAATATCCTTACAAATTCTATTATTACAGAAAATTAAATTCATCGATGTATAAATATCTGTATTTAAGCATTAATATTGATGATTTGTCTTCTCTTCTCTTAAAAAAATGTATTGAAATTAAGATCGAAATTCAATTTGTTGTCAATTTTTGAACACTTAATTTAATTGATACCATATAATTAAAATTGTTCACATGTGAGCCTAACTTTTATTATTTTTGACGTATGGTTTAACATTTAAAATGGATTAAACTCTCGAAACCCAAATTGATTTATTTAGATTTGTCGACAGAGAAAATTTGATTCTTGTCTTAAATTTAGGAAACCTAAGCTAAGAGTCAGAAAATTCACTTTAAATTACATTTAATTTGACCAACCCTAATGTATGTCAATACATGCTAGATATAATTTTCCAGATATTACCTTTACAATATATTTTAGTCTACAATTATTTTGATTTTGTGATCTAGTTTAACGAGGAATTTTAAGCAGAGTGAGGGTGATTGGAAAATAATTTGGAAAAGTGCTGAAAATGGACTAAAATGTATGTAGATATAGATTCAGATTGAGAAAAGTCAAAATCGAATGTTTCGTTTAATCATTTAAGACCATTTGTGTTTATTTCACTAACAACATCCACTTTATAGGAGGTCGAGGATATTACTAAAATAATTTGTTTAAAATATTATCTAAAAATTCTGTATCTCAAAATTCGGCTTTTCAAAATGCCGTGGTTAAAAAATAAAAATCATTTTGACAATGTAAAAAAAGTGAGCACTTTTTTTTAACAAAGCTTCATTATTTTTTGATTAGCATAATGTTCCAATATACTCCCTTCAACAATAACTTATTAACTTATGATAATAATTTATACGTCTCTGAAAATTATTTAATAATTTATTTTCTTTTTCTCATTTTCTTCTTCTTAGTTATTTGTATCTCTCCCACATGTGTACATAATTTGTTTTTATCATAATGAACAATTGCAACAAACTAATTGATCTATCAAAACTTAAAATATTATACAGTATCATGAGATACAGTATTTTGACAATCCAGCATTTTGAGACACAGTGTTTTAAATGTACAGTATTTTGAAATACAGAATATTGACCATACAGAATTTTGACCATACAGTATTTTAAAATACAGCATTTCGACCCAGTCCCATTAAAATCTTGTAAATCAGGAAAATCTAAAATGCGCTAGAAATGTTCAAAATAAATGATTTAATCTCCAAAACAATTTTGTACAACGAAGAATAACGCTTTCAACATTCGGTACAATTTTGAAAAAAATCAAATTGACGGTTTTTTTTTTTTAATAAAAACCTAAAGAGCATTACTCAATGTTGTTAAAAATGGATATCTCTCAAATTAATTTAATTTATTCAATTTGTAAACTTATAAGAAATGGTACTAAAATTTTGTAAAAATTTGTTTTCGACTAAAAATCTATTCAACAAAACTAGATTTTCAAACTAAACTATTTCTCTATATGAAGAATAATACAACTGACAGTTTTTTTAACCCAACACGAAAACCTACAAACTATGAACCTATCTACAAATCGACAGACGGGATGGGAAGCTATCAGTGTGGGTCGCATCCCAGCCTCTTTTTTTAAGTATAAATCAGAATGATTCCTCTTCTATATGAAAAAAGTGTATCAGAATTATTGCCAGAATTCAATTTACCATCAATTTTTCAAATACATAAATTTTACCTATAACCTAATTTAAATTTCCGAACTGTGAGCTAAACTTGTATTAATTTTTTGACATCAACAGTAGAAATGCTTCGGTCTCTCGAAACCCTTTCGAAAAATTGTAAAATGTCAAAGTGTTTTTTTAAGGTTTGTCGACAGAGCAAATTCGAATCTTGTCTTAAATTTTTGAAACCCAAGTTTAGTTAAACAAAATTTGTATTTACATTTAATTTGACTAACCTTAATGTATTATACGTACATGCTAGATATAATTTTCCAGATATTACCTCAACAACATTTAGTTTACAATTATTTTGATTTTGTGATCTAGTTTAACGAGGAATATTTTGGAAAACTGCTAAAAATGGCCCAAAATTTAGATTCAGATTAAGAAAAGTCAAAATCGAACATTTCGTTTAATCATTTAACACCATTTTTGTTTCTTTTAGCAATCACATCCACTTAATAGGAGGTAGAGGATATTACTAAATACGGCAATAATGTTTTTAATATACTCCGGTAAAATAAAAATAACTTAGCCTT
Organism: Eupeodes corollae; assembly: GCF_945859685.1. Classification (NCBI taxonomy): domain Eukaryota; kingdom Metazoa; phylum Arthropoda; class Insecta; order Diptera; family Syrphidae; genus Eupeodes; species Eupeodes corollae. The sequence continues at coordinate 67,715,243 of NC_079148.1, read as the reverse complement.
TAAGGTAGTATGAACAGGTAAAGTTATAAACCAAAACAAGAAGATGGTTTAAGGATTTTTTGTTTTCTAGATTGACTATTTTTACAAGAATTCTTTTAAATGTGAGGAACTTCCAAGATCACATTTTCTAAAGACAATTTTTAACATGTATTTTTTAATTTGACTAAGTGGAGAGGGGAATTAAAATTGTTTACTTAATTAAATCTAGGCGATAAATCCATAACAAAAAAAGAGGCTGGGATGCGACCCACATCAATAACTTCCCATCCTGTCTGTTGATTTGTCTTGCTTTAAATTTTGTAGATTTTCGTGTTGGGTTAAAAAAGTTGTTAGTTGAATTATTCTTTAAAATTTAAAAATCACTAACAATATATTTCATATAAAGAAATAGTTTAGTTTGAAAATCTAGTTTTATTAAATTGATTTTTAGTCCAAAACAAATGTTTACCAATTTTAGTAGCATTTCTTAAATTTTTACAAATTGGATGAATGAAAATAATTTGACAACGGAACATCAATTTTAACCAAATTTGCGTAAAAAAAGAATATTTTCTGTGAAATAAAAAAGTTTGAAGACAATATTTTTAATTTTTGAAAAGCTGTTCGAGTCGGAGACAATTTTTACCAACATTTTTTACCAAATGTAGAAAACAATTTTTTTTATAATTTAAAATTATTTGGAAGACATAATCTCAAATTTTTGAAAAGATGTTTGAGTCGAAATTCAGTTATTAAAAACTTTGAATAATGTTTTTCTTAGGTTTTTATTTTTTATAAAAAAAACTGTCAATTCGATTTTCTCAAAATTTAACTAGAGAAACGTTTTTTTTCGTTGCAAAATACTTTTATATTGACTCTAAGAACCTTCAAACGTAGAGAAATGTCAAAATTTTCAATTGACAAAGCGGACCTATAACAATAACTTCCTAAGCTAAGTTAATAAAACTCGTTCCAAAAAGCCTTTTAATAATTTAAAAGTTCTTATTTTGTTTAAAAAAAACAAAAGTTTTAATATTCGTATATTAAAGATTTTCCCTTGATATTGACAATGCTTGTTTAAAAAATCAAAAGAGTTAAAAGCTTAAAGTTAAGTGTGTTTAATTTGAATGTAGTATTTATTTATAACAACATTATTGGTAGTATTTTACTCTACTAGTATTATAGTTTATTATTTATAAACTTTGATTGTTTTGTCCTATTGCCGTTATAGATAAAGAACTATATTATTGTTGTTGTTGTTTAAACTTTAGAACTTTTGTACAATTAAGACAAAAATAATTCAACCGGCGACTTATCATTTGAAACACCCGTTTAAATGAATGATTGAGATTCAAAAGTGCTTTTCTAAAGCAGTTTTTCTTATTTTACATACACCTGAATGAATGAATAATTATCCTTTGTCCAATTTTCTTTTATTTTTATTTTAGAAAATAATAAAATTTGTATCGTTTAAATTTTAAGAAAAAAAATTAAATACAATCATTTATGTAGCAGTTTTAATAATAAAATAATGAATAGTCTAAGAAACTAAGTTGCGTCTTATAGGTATTTCGATTCATTGGATATTTGATTTATCTATTTATTTAAAAGCTCCCACGACATTAATGAAATTTTTTATTAGAAAAACGCTATCTAGAGTTGGCCATGAAACAAGACAAGACGAGGTTATCATAAGTCGAAAACTTTCAGTCTCGTCTCGGTATCGATCTTATTATAACTGAGCTTCGTCTAGGTCTTGGTCTCGCTTTGTTCACGTCAGTTGTTTCATCGGTAGTTTTGCTTTAATGTATTCTCATTTAAATGTTATCTTAATCATAGTCATCCTTGCTATTCGCAAGTATTGCCATCCTGACATGGAAGTTGACAACCACATATAATATTCTTTCACAAGCAAGTACTAATAACATTTGAAAAATCAAATTTTTTAAAGTTTCTTTTTACATCGAAATCGTAGCCATTCTTCAATTAAGGCCAATAGTTTTAATATTGCTAATCCAAACCGAAAATTAAATGTTTTGATTGTATAAGTTCAATTTGATTTTATTTAACGAGAAGCTTAGACGCTTGTCTTCTATACCTAGAAAAAGAATATAAAACTCGAAAAGGCAGACGAGACTCTCAGAAAATTCCGGTACAAAATACACAATCTCGCCTCAATGATCTCGTCTTAGAAGCGGTTCAAATATAATGCAGGTTTGGATTGAAATACTGATTTAAAATGTTTTTTTGATAGAAAGAATTCAAACAGTATCAGAAGAATTGATCAATGTCAAAAAACATCATCATGCCATTATCACCTTCTAATTTACATTCTTATAAAGTATTTGGTCAAAACTAACAGCTGTCATTTTGTAATTTCATTTTAATTCTTGACGTTAATCATTTACCAGCTGTCAGAGTCAAAAATTAACAGTAAGATAACTTAACATTTATAAATGGAAATTCTTTAAAGCCTCACATTTCTGATGAATTTATTTGTTTTGGAAATTTTGTTTAATTGAAAATCTTAGCTAGCTAACAGGTAATTGTGAATTTCAGATTTTTATTTCATAATACGTTTTTGCAACTTAACCTCTTAGACTTTATTCAAAATTAGCAGTAGAAAATTAAATTCTAATGTTTTTTTGACTCATAGGACGATGACTATATAGCGACATCTTGTCTTAGTCGTGAGCTAAGCGAAATGATCAACATTTTCTTATTTCTTTTTTTTGTGATGCTTTTCATGCAACAGATGATGATTTTGAAAATTGTCTTATTTTTCATAAAAATAGCTAACTCAAAAGAGATTCTATTTTAACAAACAATCGGCCGAATCGGGCTGGCATAGCATGGCGATGGCTATGGTAGTGCGGCTTGACGAACGACCCAACGTACCTATGAATATGCTATTGGAGAACATACTTATTATTGAGATTGAACAATTCAAAAACCTCTCAGAGTTTTCAGTACGCGGATGTGTGGCATTTTGTTCGTAGCGCGCGTTTGCTAGCGCTTCTAGCTCCTCGTGCTCGTGTTCGCTCTTTTTTGCTTTTGGATTTCCCAACACATATGATTTTTCATCATTGCCGGCGCTGCGCCGCTCTACCAATTTTTTGACATACCAAATCAATCCCAGGGATACAAATTTTCAAAATAACCCGCGCATTAAATTAAAATTTTATACCATCAAAGACATACTCGTACTTGTACCTTTTGAATGTGCTTAATTTTGTTTGTTATTTGTTTTTTTTTCTGTTTTGGTGTTTCTGATGTTTATGGTTTTTGAAAATTTGCTAAAATAAGTGTTTTTATATTTCCAAACAGGCTTGTACTTATTCAACAAGTGGAATTATGACATTTTTGTGATGAATTATTAAAATGTTTCGGTGAATCAATATAAATCAGATTTCACTTCTCACGATTTGTCATCATCATTAGAAGCTCCGCAGTATCACACGGAATTTATATATGCAGGGTGATTCAACTTGTTCAACGTGTGCTGTTGCCGTTGTCGTCGTGTCGTTCGTGAAATCCCTCCCGTCCGCGTTCGTGTCCATCCCAGGTCGGTTGCTTAATTGTTTGGCAGGAGCAATGAATTAAAAGACTGCATCTGTAGCTTGGATCGTGCGCCAAAATGAGTAACCCAACTTACAATGCAGTGCCAATTATTCGGGTAGAAGCTTTTGATGATAATGATAGTACTATTCCCTACGCCGATCAGGATCCCAGTGTCAGCGTGGTTGATGATGGCGAAAATCAAATTCAAAACACGGATATTATCATTAATATCACGGACACTTCACCGGAAACTGAGGGACCAATTGTGACAACAATTCGTGCAGACGAAGAAGATTCAGCAGCTGTTGGACAGAGACGAAGGAACTTGCGAAAGAATTCGATTTCAATGCCAACGGGCTTGGACTTGGAGCGTTTGCAGCAGTTCCAAGAGAGTGATGGACTCAACAGCGGGAGCGCATGTCAAAGTGTAAGTAACATTCTAATTTTGTTTCCTTTGTGAGTAAATTCCATCCATAAGTGATTTAATTTGGTGATATCAAAAATTTTAAAGGTTTGTTTAAGTTGTCAAAGTATATCATCACTCAGGGAGATAATGTATCTATATTTTTGAAGTGGGTGAACACTTTAGTCAATTTAATGATAAGACATCTCTGATAAAAAAACAGAGGACTGGGGATTACCTCATCGAACATCTATCAGTAAGTTTGATAATTGTGAAGAGGAGTTATTTTGATACTAATTATCAACTTGTCAATATTTACCAAAAATATAGATTGTTGACACAGTAAAATACCAATCTTATAGATCAAACAACAGTGATTGTCTTACATTGGTAAGACTTTTAACCAATTCCATTTTTCGACCTGTGTAAGTTTATGTCTCACATTAAAAATAAATTGGGTAGCGCAACAGTCTGTTTCTTCAACTCTCAACCATTCCTGTGTGCGAGTAATGTTGTCTATCTCCGTGTTTCACAATAAGAATCGATTTATTTTAAGGTTCCCAATGTGACAAAATTTGTAGGTAAAAATCCCATAACAATCCCAAATAAATTAGAAAAATAATCTACTTGAATTTAAGCAGTAACACAGTTGAAAATTGATATGCACAAATTTAAATTTTTATAAATCTACTCGGTTTCTAAGCACTTTTGACCCCAAAGAAGAAATACTCTTTCGACGGGCTTATTAGGAAAAGATATTAATTGGGATGTGTTTGGGGAATAAAAAAAGATTTGCTTTATTTATTATATACACATACATAAACAGGCATTTTTCAGGATTTATCGATAAGAGGTTTCATTTTGATATTGGAAAAACAATTGTTTTTAAAGAAAAATTACCTTATCTTTTTCATGAAATTGCTAAATTCGTGCACTTGCGGCTGTAGCTCTTCGATAGCTTCACGAATTCCATTTAACATCTTAAATCGATTTTGAAGAGCAAAAATAGTCTTAAGGTGCATAATTATGCTCAACTTTTCGAGAAATATCACGACCATTGCTTTGAGGGTTGTGTGGCACGTAGCGTTGCCATCTTGTTAAGAATAAACGTCGTCTGTATCTTCCAATAACCGCCATAAGAAATCATAAAATTTTGACCAAACACACCGCCCAAATATGAAAATTGTAGTTATTAATTTATAATGTAGATTCTGATATGAAAACGTGCCTCATCACTGAAGAAAATTGTTCAATGAATTCGAATCATTTTGATGCATTTTCTGGTTATTAAAATACTGGAGTTATTGTATTAAATTAACCTTAACACCAAAGTCCTTGTGCAAAAATAGGGGTAAATGTCATTTTAAGGATGTTTTATTCCTAAAATATACAAAGAATCGGAATTCCTAGTTGCGTCGGGATACAGCAGCAAAAATATCAGCTATTCTACATCAACGTATACGTTTTCGATTGCTTGCGGAAAAAGACGTTCCACGCCAACACAAAAGTAGTTTAGTTTTGCAAACTGTGAAGTGAACTTAACCATTATATTGCGTTGTTAGGTTTGGTAACTGAGCTGGCGATTGATTTAGTTATTGCAAAATCTTAGATCAATGAACATAGATCCCTGAAAGTTTATGCCCTGAAAGGTTTATAACTCTCCTGAGAAGTGAGTGTTTAATCTATGATTCCAGATCTTGTCATTATCCAGCCACCTATACTTACTTACCTGTCCCTAGCTAGATGTCTCCAATTTCGCGCTCCAAGTTGTGCGAGGTCACATTCCACTTGTGCGCGCCACCTGATCCGCGGTCTTCCTCTACTGACCTGTCCTGTGGGTCTGGATTCAAAGACTTTCCGGGCCGGAGCATTGGTGTCCATGAGCTCTACGTGACCCAGACATCTTAGTCGTTGGACTTTTATATTCTGGCTAAGTCTACGTCCCTGTACGGCTCGTCGTTCCATCTTCTCCTCCACTCCCTTTCGATGCAAACGGGACCGTAGATCACACGAAGAACTTTTCTCTCGAACCGATCCAAGGTGCTTTCATCCGCTTTTGTTATAGTACATGCTTCTGCACCGTATAGCAGGTCGGGGATTATAAAGGTCTTATATAGCAACACTTTGGTCCCTCGAGAGAGGACTTTACCACTCAATTGCTTTCTTAGTCCAAAGAAACAGAGGTTAAAAAGAGTTATTCTGCGTTTGATCTCAGGGCTGGTGTTATTTTCTGCGTTTACAGCGGAGCTTAGGTAGACGAAGTCCTTGATTACCACAAAGTTACGTCTGTCGATGGTGACGTTTTGACCAAAACGTCGGTGTTGTATGTCCTTTCTAGACGACAGCATGTACTTTGTTTTGCCCTCATTAACCGTTAAACCCATTTTTGCCACCTCTGCCTCAATACTCACAAAAGCCCAATTGACATCACGCTGAGTTATTTCCGATTATGTCAATGTCATCAGAATATGTTAGTAATTGGACAGACTTTTGAAAGAAAGTGAATCTAGAGTTGACGTGCGGGCTCTGCACTATTCTTTTAAGCACGATGTTAAAAAAATTCTATGACAGCGCATCACCTTGTCTAAAACCTTTTTTGACATCGAAAGGTTCTGTTAAGTTGTTTCCAACCTTTATGGAGCATCGTGAAATCTCCATGTTCATCCTGCACAAACGGACGAATTTGGCTCTATACAGCTCGTCCCTGTAGATGCTGTCATATGCGGCCTTGAAATCGATGAAAAGGTGGTGGGTGTCGATTTGGTGTTCTTGGTTTTTTTTCCCTGGATCTGCCGTAATGTGAATATTTGATCAACTGTGGACTTTCCTGGTCTAAAAGTACACTGATAAGGACCTATCAGGTTGTTGACGATTGGCTTTAGACGTTCACATATTACGGCAGAGAAGATTGTATAGGCGATGTTAAGTAGACTGATTCCTCTATAGTTGGTGTAGTTTAGAGGGTCTAATTTTTTCAGGATCGGGCAAACAATACTGAGGTTCCATTCATCGCGCATGGTTTCTTCAGACCATATCTTACAGATAAGTTGGTGCATGCTCCTAACCAACTTATCTCCAGCTGCTTAAAAGAGCTCGGCATTCAAGCCATCCGCTCCAGCGGCTTTATTAGACTTCAGCTTAGGTATGGCAATCTTTTCTTCGTCTAAGTCGGGAGGACGGGACTGTTGGCTTTCGTCGTCTATGTTCAATGGATCATCCTGCCTGACAACGGAATTCGGTTCGTCATCGCCGTTTTAAAGTCTGCAGAAGTGGTCCTTACATATCCTCAGCATTGACTGCGGTTCCACAATGATGTTTCCAATTTCGTCTTTGCAGACTTTGGTTCTAGGTTTATGTACCTGTGAATTTCGTTTCATTTGTTCATAAAACTTTCGAACTTCATTCCAGCTTTTAAACCTCTCAACATCTTCGACCGCACGCTTCTCATGGCCTCTCTTTTTTCCTTCTGATAAGTCGGTGTTGCTCTCGCCTCTTCTGCTATTAGAGCTCGTGAGCAGCTCTCGTTCTTTTATGCAGCACCGCTTTGCGTTGGTAGGGTTTTCTCAGTCAACTTAAAGACCTAGAACCTAGTGCGCATTCTTACAATTTATCGAAATGATAATCACATGAGTTATATATCAAAAAATAAAAAAAAAACTCCTGGTTACAAACATGTATGTGTATCTAAGATTTTTTACATAAATCCTTGTGTTTGCCAGCCGCATTTTAAGCTTTAGAAAATTCATTTTTCCAACTTTAAAACCCAATAAATTTGTCTTTATAAGGTATAGCCAAAAGAATGATTTACCAAAAAATCGGATATCAAAATATCAGAAAACTGCCCTTGATTACAAAAATGTGTGTCGAAGACGTTTAGGTTAACGCCTTTTGTTATTGCATTTTTCAACTTAAAACCATAATCCATGTTTTCCTATGTCAAAACACTTTTCTTGAAAAAATCTAACATCATAAATTGAATTAAATTTAAAAAAAATAATTTGAAAATTTTGAATTTTTTTCAAAAAGGGAAAAGTGAAGATCTTTGAAATTTTTAAAATTCAAACTATTTAATGGCTGAAACACAAACATGCTTCAGATTCGGCTTCAACTGCGTTACGGTGTGCCTGCTTCGAGGTTGCTTTGAATGACAATTCTAAAATGACACTTCTGTCATTAGCAGCTGTTATTTTTTCTCAAAAGTTTGTTTTGATATTTCGTGCAGTAAAAGATATTATTTTGAAACCGAACGAATTGAATATATAGCGGAAGTAACTAACACAGCCTATCGGGGGTACGTTCAGCTCATGGAGCAAGAAGACGATGGTGCGTCCAGGAGCTCAATATACGAAGTTCTTCAATCGTTTTTTTTTTTTAATTCAGAGCTGAGCACTGAGCAGAGCTTGAGCTAACAGAGTAATGTAGAGTTGAGTTCTGAACTACTGAGAGTATGTTCAGATCTCTCTGATTGAATTATGAAACAACTTGAGTACTAAACTATATGCAATTAGTTATTTCTAAATTTTCTTACCTTCTGCACTAGAGCGACCAGCCTTTTCCGCCATTTTTATTGTTTTGGACGATAATTGTTTTTAATTTCCCGGTTTTCAAATATTAAATTGTCTGTGTTCAGCATTTTACTCCGTTAACTCTGTTTATTTTGTTCTGAGCTCACAGAGCGCGCTCTGAATATGTTCAGAACTAAAAAATAAACACGAATTTGAAACTCTGAACGATAAGAGCTAAAAAAGAAACACAATTATTTTTTTTGACAGTTCGAGCTCTGCTCTTAACTAAAAAAAACGCCGTATGAGGAGTTCTTCGAAACTCATTTTCTGTTCTACAAAAATAAAACGTTTTCAAGAAATAATTATTGTATTCATGTGTAGTTATTCTATGTATATTTCAATAACTTATGCCTTTTAACTTGTTCTAATAACCAATGGTTATCCCTCCAAAAGCAAAAACAGCTGTTGAGCTGTCAGACAAAGCAAATTTTCAGCTAATTTGAGCTAGAGCTTCCGTTTGGAGTCAAATTACGTTATTTTCCTTACGATTGTCAAAAGAAACGTAAGGTCAAAACTTCATTGTGATAGCATGCATTGAATTGCCATGGCTAAACTCGTAAACGTCAGGCGAAGCTGAAGCGTGTTTGTGTTTCAGCCATAAAACTTTCCTACTTTCGGCTTAAAAAATTCCTTCCAGACGGTCAAATTTGATAGAAGGATTTTTGGTTATTACTTCACTCCCAAAATATGCTGCCGTTTCTTAGACTACTATTTTAGCATACATTTTTGGCATTTCCAAATGGTTAGGATGGCATTTCTGTGGGTAGCTTTTAGAAAAAATAGCAGTTATCTAATACTATATCTTTCCTTTACGAACAATTGGTATGCAACAACAGAGTAAAGTTAAAATTATCAATATGAATACAATTTTTTCAGACTTAAAATGTTTGTTTACATAGTTCTTACAAATCGATTTTGGTTGAAGCTTTGACAGGGTCTTAAAAACAGATCGTGTTATCATTCGCTCTAAGTTTACACATTTGTATGCCTTAAGTGTGCACCCCCAAAAAATATTGATATTGTGACTTAGGCTAGTTCTGCATCCGACGAAAATTTGTGCTGGAACGAAAATGGAATCATTTTTTTAACTTAAACAAAAATGTGTATACGAACTGGTGTACAACTTTTGCAGTACTCTCTTATACAAATTTCAAAGCGAATTTTGAGCACAATATTTTTTACTCGTACTATATCAGCTTTTTTTTGTTTAAAAGAAAAGATATTTGATTTATTTACAAATTCGTAATTTTTTTTGTTTTCTAAAAATTCTTCTTTATGTGATTTTTGAAAAAGATGATTAAAAAAGATCAAAAATCAACAAAAACAGAAAGTAGAACACTTTTTATAGTTCAATATAAATAAAGAAGAAAATAAATCACAAAGTGACCAAATTATCATATACAAATTTTATTTAAGGTATGGCCTTAAAGAGCCAAAGGTTAATGATCTCTGACAAAATAGTTATTTGTTGGTCAGTGCATTTTGTTTCCTTTTTTTTATTAAAAAAAAAAAACTTAAAAAGGAGGACATTTATAACGATTTTATTTTTGAAGTTATTTATTTATAAAACATATTTCACTTTAAGCACACAAAAAACTACTAAGCATACCCACGTAAAAAAATATGTATCTATGTACATTCGTACACAAAAAATGGCAAAACCATGTGATTCATAAATAAAATTCCATTGGCTTTTTCATTTGATGCGTTATACCGGGAAATTTCAAAAAAAAAAACAGAAATTCCGAGAAAGTCAGCCATACTCATAAATTTTCCAAAGCAAACAAAGAATTATTGAATGATAGTCCTCAAAACCATATTTAAATGGGCAAGATCAATTTGTATAAATTAAATGTTTCTTTGCTGTCAGCTGGCGAGGATTTTTTGTTTCTCTATTTTTTTTTAAATGATGATGAAAATGAAAAACAACAACAAGGTATATTTTCAAGCTTGCGTGAAATTAAATTTTGTTTTAATTTGCAAATCTTTTCGAAACCTATAAATTTCGATCAATTAATACAAAAAGAGGCTGACCCACAAGTTAAGTTCCCAAACAAACTCGTTTGTCGATTTTTCGAAAACTTTAACAAAATATTAGTAACAATATTTTGTCAGAGTAAAACAAAGGGGTATGCTCATTTTCGGCCCGGAGTGTACACCAATGAATTTGGTATCAAATTAAAGGTTGTTCTAAGCCGGATATATCTGCAAAAATATTTTGTCGATAACTCATGGGAGATTCGAGATATTTGAGATTGAAGTTCGAAATGTCCAACCATTAAAAATCAGAACTTTTTCGACATAAATGCTAATATCTTTCTATACAGAGAAGTTAGAAAAATCAAAAAAGTTTTAAAATAAAGGTGCCAAAAATTTCTTTTAAATGAAACTAAAATTACATTTCTATGATTTATATATTTTGAGTTATTTTTAAACAAACCTTTGAATAACAGCATTTTTTTAGGCAAACTTTTGTACAATAATATCTTTTAAAATTCAATGATAATATTAATTTTTTTGGCACCAATAAGTGGCTTAGTTCACAACCTTTATTTTCGTATATAATTTTTAAGGGTTTCTTCAACAATTTATTCATTTTGACAATAATAATTCAAAAATATGCTCCTAAAATACAAAAAAAATCTTATACCTAACACTATAATGTTAGAAGAGTAATATATAATAACTCAAAATATATAAATCATAGAAATGTAATTTTAGTTTCATTTATAAGATATTGTTGACACCTTTATTTTAAAACTTTTTTGATTTTTCTAACTTTTCTGTATCCAAAGATATTAGCATTTATGTCGAAAAAGTGCTGATTTTTAATGGTTGGACATTTCGAACTTCAATCTCAAATATCTCGGATCTCCCATGAGTTATCGACAAAAAATTTATGCAGATATATCCGGCTTAGAACAACCTTTAATTTGATACCAAATTCATTGGTGTACACTCCGGGCCGGATGTCCCTTATAAAATGAGCAATCCCCTTTGAAGTGAATATCTTTATTTTTAGTTTTAATTAAATTTTAATGAACAAATAACTAAAAGTAAACAAGAATATTTAAATAAGTTATGGTTGAAAAACCTTGTTTGTTTCCTACATTTCTAGTAATTTTTTATTTTTAATTTAACCACCATTTTTTAAATCATTTTATTTTTATACAAAACATAACGATTAAAGAACCCACAAATCTAAAAATAGTGTTACCAACTTTTAGTACTGGGGTGGAATCGGCTAAGATGATTGTTGATAAATGACAGTCTTAATAATCGAATCTGAAATAAGTAAGGTGATAGTCAAATTGAAAACTAAAAAGATGTCACAATACAAATTTGATAGTCATTTTTCTACAAACATGCCGTTTCTGAAAAGAGCTACCAGGTGCTTACAAAAACGAATGGACATTTTTTCAGTTACGTTTTTTAGGTACAAAACACACAAGAAAGTAAGAATGTTATTTAAACACAGCCAATTTGAAACTTTTATTTAGATATTTTATACGAATCATTTAAAATTTCACCATAGCAACAATGAATTGTGACAATTATAATCTGAAATCGTTCCATCGAGTTGAATTGAGTTGAATCATCTTACACAGACAGCATGAAAATGATAGTCAAATTTGACTATCAAAAATATCAGAGTCAATTATCGCTTAACCGATTCCATCCCTGAAGCCAGCTGACCTTCCACAACGTCGTAGATACGTCGAATGGGTACTTAAACAACAGGCGGTGGACGGGGAATTTTCGAACAACAATTTCTTCAGCGATGAATCACATTTCTCACTCGGTGGGTATGTTAATACCACCTAAGAATCCTCAAGTAATTGAAGAAAGGCTATCACATCCACAAAAGGTGGTGCGCTCTTTGGTTCGGAGGTATGATTGGGCCTTACTTCTCGAAAATGACGTTGGAAAGACCGTCACCATCGATTCGAAGCCTTATGGTCTTATGATAACCGACTTTTCTTTGTCTGCTATTGAAGAATGCGACAACATTTCCTGACCGCGTAATTTCTCGTCGTGGCGATATCAACTGGCCACCAAGATCATGCGATTTGGCACCACAGGACTTTTTTCCGTGGGGCTACGTGAAAAATTATGTTTATGCAGACAAACCTTTATTTCTTGAGTACTTAAAAACCAACATTCGTCAAGTTATTGCTGACGACATAATGTCTAAAAATTCTGAAAATGCTTTCGACCAGAAATGGGCCTTATCACCAAAGACGAAAATAACACATCGTTGTTTTAGCCGTTAATCTTCAGGTCATGTTCCTGGGTCTGTTGATTTTTGTACTGTTGAGACGATTTTTTAGAAGCGTGGCGATATCTTGACTGCCTCGGATTCTCCTGTATTGTCTCACAGTAGATCTGACTGCGATCAAGGAATTCGTCTAACTTATGTTAATTGTTTATAAGATAGGGTAAGTTCATTAATGTAAAAATGCTGCAGCAATAAAAGATTTGCGTTCATAAATGTAAATACACTGCATTCCTTCAGTCGGTAGCTCTGTTAAAAAAAGAGGCTGGGGTGCGACCCACACTGATAACTTCCCATCCCGTCTGTCGATTTGTTTTGCTTAAAAGTTTGTCTATATGTACTCGTATTAATTTTTAACAAATTTGCGTACTATTTTTTGTAGATTTTATTTTTATGAAAAAACAGACTGTTGGATTTTTATATAAAAATGACTGAATAATATAAAAATAGTAAAAATAATAAAATAAGTTTGAAGCCAAAAATTTTAATTTTTGAAAAGCTATTTGAGTCGAATGATGATTTCATTCATCAAAATTTAAGAAACGTTTTCGACTAAAAATCAATTTAACAAGACTAGATTTTCAAACTAAACCATTTCTTTATATAAAAATATATTTGGTAGTTTTAAATTTTTAAGAATAATTCAACTGACAACTTTTTAACCCAACACGAATACCTACAAACTATTAAGCAAGACAAATCGACAGACGGGATGTGAAGTTATCAGTGTGGTGGTCGCATCAAAGCGTCTTTCTATTTGTTTTTCGAAAGTGTATTAAGCAGGTTTCACCTTTGAACAAATTCCTTTCGATTTTTTTAAAGAAACAGCCAGAAAAAAACATCATAAAAATTGTTATATAATTCAAAAAATATTGCTTATTAATAATTAACGTATTAATGTGTCTAGAGCTAAGAATAAAGTCATATTTGCCTAAGATCACAAACCCCTAGTATAGTATTTTGGGAATTTAAGCATTTTGAATGCGCTCTTTTGAATTAAATGAATTGCTTTGACGTAAAAAATGTTAGTTAACTTTATCACGAATTCTCTACTAGTTGGAAATTTTTAAATATACCGAAAAAGAACTGTCAATAATTTCGTTTGTATTTCAAAAATGTTTGAGATTTTTTACGACTGTATTTATTGATAGCTTCAATCGGTACTTGAAAGTTTCCGTTTCAAATTATGATAGGTTCACCAACATTAAAAGTCAGTCAAAAGACTGCATTCAAAACTTATTGACTTTTAAAATAGAGTGGCATTTAAAATTGATTTTTGAATAGCTTCAAAGACCTTAAAAAGTCAAAGAGGTTGCAGTCAAAATGACAAAGTCAAATGATCTCATATTATGTTTTTTTTTAATGATTGTTATCTTTTATTTTAAAAGTCAAAGACTACTGATTGCAGCCACTAAAAGACTTTAGCCTTTACAAATCTGCATTTGTTTTTATATACCTAGTCCTTTGAGACAATGGCAACTTTAGCTATAATAGAAGACTTAAAATAAATATTTTAATTAAATTACCTTACAATTTTCCAAACAAATAGTTTGAGGTAGTAAGATTCATATCTTATTAGATCACATATCGACGATTTATATCAATGATCAATTCTATGTAATCAATTTAAATTAGTGATAAATCAACATTTTCAATATAAACATCTATTGCACAGCTATAGCAGCTGCTAAAACCGTACCTGCTAAAACCGTAGTTGCTTATAATAAATTCTATTTTAATTTTATTATTTTTTTGTTTGATTTATAACTTATACCTTATGTTAAAAATAAACATACATCAAAAACAAAAAAAAAAATGGTGTGAATTTTTGGAATTCAATGAGTTTTATGTTATGAATGAAAAAATGATGATTGATGAGAACTACAAAAATATGATGCCCACATTAAATGACTCGAAAAAAATATCTAAACTAGAACAAAGTAAAAGATATAAAAGACTTAGCTATTTCATATGATAAACAGTTTAAAGGGAATTATGTTAAGTACTACCACTTGTTCAATATATGTACATGGTTATGAAGTGGTTACCCGTTGCATTCAGTGATTTTTACTTGCGACCTACATAAGTATATGAAAAATATTATATTCGTATCTTGAGATTTTGAATCAAGATAGTACGATGGTAGAGAAGGCGAAAAAAGTGTCTCCGGTGATTTTGCCCGCTTGTCAGTCTCTCTATTCTAGCCAGAGTTGGGTAGAACATTTTTCTCCATTCTAACTGTGCTGTTGAAAAAGAATATAATATACTTAAAATACCTACTTCCGGAGTCCAACTCAAGTATTAACTCATGGGGATTCCTAGAACTGGGAGTAATACGAAGAAGTGGGAGTATTATGCCAGAATTAAAGAATACTTTAGAAAAACTAATTAGTTTCTTGGAAGCAATAAACATCTCAATTTTTTCTTCAAATCCTCTTTTAGAATTATTTTAATTTCGGTATTAAGTAATTTTTTAACTGGTGTAATATTTTCTGTCAAAAACAAAATCCAACAAAACCTAAAATTGGTGCAAAAAATACTTGCAATTAGGACTATTTTTATGTAAATTTTATTTTTGCATTGTATCAAAAATATTAGTTTTTATAAGGAGGTTATGTATTGGAAATTACTGCATAGAGGCTTATTTTATTTTTTTAACCCTGGCAAATTTTTTTATCGGAATTAATTTTTTGACAATGGTAATTTTTAAACTCAAGTTATTGTTTAATCGTGTGTTGTTATAACCCAAGATATTTTGAAACTCATTTTTTTTTGTTACCCAGGTTATTTCAAATCTACGTTATTTTATAGCCAGGTTATTTTTCAACCCTTATAAATTTTCAACCATGGTAATTTTTTAATACAAATTATATTAATGCTTAGGTTTTTATTCCAGTTTATTGTGTTAAATTGAAGCTATGTAACCCATGTTATTTTGAAAACCAGTTAACTACTAAATATTTTATGACCAAGGCAATTTTGAGGTGTCCCAGATGGACGGTTCATTGTCTAGCTAAGCCTGTCCTAAGACCACTCATAACGTAAGAATTAACTCTTCCAAACAAATATAAAATCCCAGTAGGCAACGGCCTAGTCACTGATAAAGCTTCGGCTCCCAGCTCATCTTGAATTCAATAAAAAATAAAAAGTCAGCAGGTGTCGATGGTATATCCAACGTTGTACTAAGACATTTACCGATGGAGGCAATTGACATTTACACCACACTCTTCAATAATGCACTGAATAATGCATATTATCCAGTGCATTGGAAGACCGCTGTGGCTCATCCTCTCCCGAAAAAGGTAAAGGACAACTCCAACCCGTCAAATTTCTGTCGATAAATCTTCTTCCGAGCATCAGCAAAGTTTTCGAAAAAATCATTAATAGCGCTCTGACTAAGTGGGCTGCGGACAACAAAATAATTCCGGATAAACAGTTCGGGTTCAAGGCGGGTCATGACACAATTCATGCTGCGTCTAAACTCGTTTCTGATATCCAATGGAATAAATCAAAACAACAATGCACAGGTGCTGTTCTGATTTATTTGGAAAAGGCCTTTGACACCGTATGGTTAGAGGGTCTTTACCTAAAACTGAGCAGGCTTGGCATAAGCATGCCATTGATATGCTTAACGGTAGAAAGATTGTTGTCAAAAGTGGTAATGTAACTTCTACCACAACATTCTCAATTAAAAATGGTCTTCAAGAGGAAGCGGTGAATTCGCCGATTCTCTTCAGCATTTACACCAGCGATTTGATAGGTAGTCTTACAAAGGCAATTGCGTACGCTGACGATATAATTCCGTACAGAACGGCCCGAAAGGTTGAGGTTATTAGAATTCTCTTGCAGCGTGATTTCGACAAGATTCAGCGATATTGCGACGACTGGAAACTGAAAATAAATGTCCAGAAGTCGGAGACAATTCTGTTCCGGACTGCGTTGGCTAGGGCCACGAGGGATAGGTGCAAGAATTGGCGCAAGACGGCCATCGTTGATCTTC
Source organism: Eupeodes corollae (assembly GCF_945859685.1). Taxonomy (NCBI): domain Eukaryota; kingdom Metazoa; phylum Arthropoda; class Insecta; order Diptera; family Syrphidae; genus Eupeodes; species Eupeodes corollae. The sequence continues at coordinate 67,698,459 of NC_079148.1, read as the reverse complement.
ACGTGCAGCCATTAGCGAGCAAAAGTGTAGTGAAATACCTCGGTACCTGGTTAGATCAGTATTTATATTTCGAAAGACATATAAATACTGCACTGACCAGGGCCAGAGGAGCCTTTGCTCTGACGAAACGGCTGTTTTTTAGCAGTCGGCTTGACGCCAGAGTGAAGGTAATTTGCTACATGGCCCTCATACGACCGATGATCGTTTATGGTTGTCCTGTGTGGTTCAACGTTGTCCGTTCCCAGATGGAGAAGTTCCGGGTGTTCGAGCGGCAGTGTTTACGACGCTGTACCGGCTTATTTCGAACACCCGAATCTTCTTACGTGCATTACTATTCCAACGAGGTCCCATACAACGGGGCTCGAATCGTGATAAGACTTGTTCGAGGTCACATTGCAAGAGCTATGTCTTCGACCAACAATTGAATTTTCCGGGCGTTCTATCCTAACGACAAGTATTTTGAAAGTACACGCTTGAGTAGCTTTCTTCCACCAGAGGCATTCCTCTTTTTAGATAGATGCGGTCTGATACAGATAGATTGGCAATTCTGCTAATCTACCAGGTCAGACGACGAAACGTGGATAGGCGACTCCTGTACAATCGGGACGTCAAGGCACAAGGTGGAGCAGGGCTCTTTCGGTTCAGTAGGGCTGTGTCCGAACGGGACCGAACTGATAGGGTGAAGCAGGAGAACCAGTTTTGGTAGCTTCAATCGGCACTTGATAGTTTGTAGTCGGGATGGGGTTTTAAGCCTTGTCCTGCTTACATACTTGTTTTATAGTTTTAGGGTTTAGTTTTAAGTAGAATGTGCATGGTGGCACAAAAAGAAATAGAAAAAAAAAATACAAACAAATACAAAAAAAAACACATTAAATTAGTTTATAGTTGAAGTAAAATAGGTCTGAGGGCCGAAAGGCATTAGTTTTTAGTATTATTGTTTAATTTAGAGTGTCCGTATGGGACCATTAAGTTAGTTTTAAGTTATGGATAACTAAGCTAGTTTTATGAATTTTTGTCTAGCATTAAGAAAGGTTTAAAAATAAACTACTAAAAAATGAATTTAAAAAAAGAAGAAAAAAGCTTCGGTTCCCATCGATCACCGGAATCAAGCATCAGTGAGCGTGGTTAGTAGAAAGACGGGGGACCGTCTCCAAACCTACCGCGTGCTGTTGTCATGTGTTCTTTCTTTCTGTTGTTCTTTCTCTTCTGTCCTTCTGTCTTGTATTAATGTCTTGTGTTATTATCATCTTACATAGTATTCTTGCTCAAGGTGCTGTGTTTTCTACTCTGTACATTTATGTGCAGAGTAGTGTGAAATGTAATGTAATGTAAAATCCCAGTAAAATAACAAACTTGACCCATTTTCGGGATATCTAATTTCAAAAAAAAATTATTTTTTTTTAAATCAAAAATAAAAGCAATGACAAAAAATAAAATTATTAAAATCGGTTGATTCGTTCTTGAGAAAACTTAAAAACAAAATAAAAAAGGAGGTACCCTTCGAGAGCAATTAGAAAAAATAATTTAGAGAAAATTACAAAAATAATCTATCGTTTTATGGAAAATTCAAATTTTCGATTTTTGCCTACTGTTATTTTTCGTCTTAAAAATTTGAAAACAGTGCCTAACGTGAATCCGGTTCATAATCTTAATTTTCATCTTTGAACTCAATCGACAATGGTTTGGGCTGTAGGGGTGAGGCCAGGTGGACGGACTCTAGGGATTCACTTTTTACGACTTCTTCACCATTCTAACTGATTGATTAAAATTTCTGTTCCAAGTTTTTTTACTTATGCAATACTTGCCTCATAGTTCATATATGACACAAGTAAGATAAGACTTTACGTAAAAAACCGTATTTGAAGTATTTGAAACAATACTGTACATTAATTGGGTAAAGAATTTCGTTACCCAATGTAGAAAACCGAAAACTATTGAGAAGTTCTTTAATTTATTAGGAATTTTGTATACAATACAAGAACTCAATTGATTCATGAAGAGATCTTTTGAACGTTTGAATGACAATTAAATAAATCAATTTAATTTTTCACTGGCTGCAAATTTATTAAATTTTGATTAGTTTCGTGCGTGCACATTAGGAAAATAATCATTCTGTGATCGCTCTAAAAAGGGCTTTTCGTTTACACTTCGGCATTCCACGTGCTGAATTTGTTCCTTCTGCAAACACTATCAAATTGTGGATACGGAATTAGGAAGAAACTGGAAGTACCCTAAGAAAACTTGTACACGGAGCATCCAGAACAGTACGAACCCCCGAAAATGTGCAGTTGGTTAGAGAGCTAATTGAGTAGTCACCAAAACGCTCAACCCGGAAACACGCCGGCCGCCGTAGCTTTGGGAATTTCAGACCGTTCTTTGAGGAGAATTCTTCACGAAATTAAAAATTAATGCTTGTCCAAGAGTTAAATGCTACAGACTACAACAACCGCAAAATTCTCTGTCAGCAAATTCTTCTGCAAATTCCTCCGATATCGACTTTTTTCTGTAGCGACGAGGCCCATTTTCATCTTTCTGGAACTGTAAATAAACAAAATTATAGATACTGGGCTCCATGAAAGACCACTCCACTCTCCTTATGTGACCGTCTGGTGTGCTGTATCCCAAATTGGGGTGATCGGCTCCTACTTTTTTGAGGACGAGAACAGGACCGTCACTTTCGCGTCCGCTCGTTATGTTGTCTTGTTTTAAATTTATCTTCAGCAAAGGTTGGAGGAAATGGCTGAAGAATATGATTTGGGAGATGTATGGTTTCAGCAAGACGGAGCTAGCTCGAATTTCACTTGCTATCTTACGACAAATGTTCCCTGGGCGGTTAGTATCTCTGAGAGGAGACATAGGCTGGCCAGATTTAAGCATATGTAATTTTTTTTTTGGGCTATCTTAGGGATTAAACAGTTACAACTTCCACTCAGGGGAATACCCACTATAATACATGTTTTAAATTGATTAATATGATGGAGTAACAAGCTCATAACTTTTTCTATTTCCAATATCACAATTTATTGATATCTTCATTTTTATTAAACAATTGAATTCAAAACGCAGATCGTTTTGCTATGAAAATACACTCATAAATAACAGAGCTTAAATCTACAGCTTTAAAGCTACAGTACAAGCAAGGTGCATACTTTCTTTTAATACCAATCTTGCTTTCATTGCAATTTAACTTAGCGTTTTCATCACACATCTGCCCCTAAAAGTATGCGATTAAAGTAATGATCTTTTTCTCACAATTACATTATTTTAATTAGCAGCAAAAATGCCATTTCATACACAAGAAAGAGTTTGTTTGTTTTCTTATCAATTAAATAACAACAAGGGCAATAAATAATAATGTAATTGAATAAAATATGCAAATGACAGTTTTTTTGTATAGATATTTTATTTATTGAGTTCCAATAGACAACAATTTCATTGTAATTGATTGACGTCTAGAATGAAATTCTAATCAAATTATGCAATTTATTCTATTTGCACTGATTTCATTTGACTTAAATCAAAGTTTATGACTGTGAGTTGTAAATTATTGCCACTTGAGAATTAATAAATCAGATTGTATTATTTTTTATTTGTATAGCTTTAAAATTGAGTCAATGGGTTTGTTGTATTTAACTTTAACTTATTATGTGTACTCGTTACACATGTACACATTTAATGGTTTGTTATAGTTTTTAAAGAGGCAATTAAAATTTATTGATAGTAAGCAATTGTTATTGCTCTCATACTTGGCGTAATTGTATTGAACTAAAATGATTGATTGCTTTTTTTTGTACGGAAACATGACATTTTAACTTATTTAAATAGTCATATTTATTCTTTAAATCCTTTGTTATTGTTATTTGTAATAGCAAATATAGGTTTCATTCAAAAATTAAATTAAGAACAAATGTGTAGCAATAAAGTTAATATCCGATTTTGCGTATTTTTAAATATAACCATTAATGCAATAATTGAAAAGAAATGTAATTGCTTGAGTTTAGCATGATGCTTCCGAAAATTAAAATTCGTCATTTTTGCTCGTATTTTAACTTGCGTCATGGATGGTATTATGGATGCATATAGAAATCCTTCTGGAAATTTTAAAAACAAGCAAACAAACTATTAAGAAACATTAGAAACTATTGTTGACAGGATTTAAAAAAAAAAGAAAGATAGAAAAGAAAAATCCTACTTAACTTTAAGAAGAAATCCCAAAACGATGGAAGAAATCTGAAACTATTCTGATCCACAAAAAATGCAAGAGATACGATATAAACAATTGTATGGGTCCAATCAACCTTCTTTTCACACCATCTTCAAACAATGAGCCAAATCATAGAGAAGTCTAAGGAGAATAATATACGAGTAACGATATTGTATTAATCGACACATACAAAAATTAACTACAAGCTATGCTAAACGAATTTTGTGCAGAAAGCCAAAATATTATTATTATTATTATTATTATCATCTTTATTTTTTTCATTTCAAAAATTTACAAACTTAAAACTAAAGATTACAAGCATGGCTCATGGGCCGTCTGCCGGTATATTTTTATAAACTAAACATTTTGTGAGGGAAAGTATAAAAATTTGGTTATATAAAGAAAATAGCAATTCAAAAGAAAAAGAATAGTGCCAGTGGGAAGAAAAAAAAATATTCGTTTTAATGGTGTAGCTAATTTAATAGATAAATATATTTATAAAAAAAAAATATAAACAAAATCTGATTCGGGCTTTTAGTTTAGCTAAAACAAAATTATTAAGTTTTTCAAAAACAGCAATCATTTAATTTGTGCAATATGTTTAAAACAATACATAGATCATAAGGAATTTGCAATTTCAAATGCGGTTAAGGCTTTTAGTTTAGCTAAAACAAAATTGTAATAGAATTATTATTCTAGTATACATTAATGTACATGTTTCTATATGAAACTGCATCTAATAAAAACTGAATGAGTAGACGCCAACCGTTATCTCCATTCAGAACACCTAGACATTCTTCAAGTGACAGAAAACTCTTATTAAAATAAAGCCGACGAATTTCCTGCAAGATTGGGCACAATGCAACAAACTGTAAAATGTTTTCAACTTGATTAAGGTTGCACAAAGTGCAGTTTGAGTTGTTACTAGTTCTGTGCGGTCTGTGATTAAGCTCTAACATCTCCGTGCGTGCTTTAAATATGATGCTCATTTCCATTACAGTAAATGTATCACTAAAGTAATTAGAAGACCCGAGTCTAAGGTTAAGTTTACTGTAAATTGATCTCGACACAGACTCCCTTGCCCTATCTAGATAGCTTTGGAATGAGTGATCATCAATGGTAGATATACAGTCGTAGAGAGCACTTCTTCACGTATCTAAACTATCAACAGATAGAGACAGAGGAAAGTTGTGTGCCGAGGCCAAATCATACCAGTCTTTAAATGGAGTATACCGGCATCTAAAACACACTGATAGGACCCTCTTTTGCAAATTGTTGGCCGACCTTTGCATTACCTTCAATATGTAATCAGTGTTTGCTTTTAAATTTATAATAAATATTGGAGCAAGTCCCGATTCTATATGTATAGCATAATTGGGCGTGTTAGTTGGGAGTCTAAAGATACGCTCGAAAAAATATCTTTGGACGGATTCGATATCTTCTATTTGCTTTTACCCATAGATTTGGTTGCCATAACACAAACAGCTTTTGATAGTTGCTTCAAACACTTAAAAAAGTTTGGGCACATACAATTTATTGCAGTTTTTGCAACTCTCACCTTATCTTTTATGTGAACACCAAAATTCAGGTTATGAGTTAATGTGTAGCCTAAATATTTAAATTCTTTCACCACTTCTAAGTTGGAACCATTAAGGGTCCAGTTGCGGTCGGTTCTAATGCTATGATGTTGGGACCTAAAGACCATAATCCACTCGAAAATAAAAACAGATGGTATCACTTTAGATTACGGGGAAGACTAAAATTTGTTGTATAAAATAATATCATTCACCGATAAAGATGAACCCAACGAATAATAAAAGCTTAGTGACAGTTTTGGAACCATGCCCTGCTGGATAACAGTATTCTAAGACAAATATAATTATTGAAATGGTCACTTGAAATATGCAAATAATAAGATTTCGATGCATGGACACTATGTTATTCTAAAATGTCAGCCTCCTTAACTGAACATTCCCCAACATCTTTAAGCGGTGCTCAAAAACAAACTCGTCTTTATGTTAAGTTATTACCCCCCGCCATGATTAAGGGGCCAGTTATAGCTATCACTGAAATCGATCCGGAAAAAAATTTGCATCGATATTTTGACGGTGTTTGCCTTTGATTATAAATGAAAATTATAGACTGATCGATCGGAAATCACCCAAAGAATTTTTTTAAGATAAAAAAGAGTAATTGTGCATTTATATATCTCTAAAAAAGTATTTTTCCATTTCCCAGATGGAAATTCGTTTTCCTGAACAGCTGATACTTTCAAATTTCACACAATTCCAATGACAGATTTCTGTCAGTAAAAATTGTTCGGTGGATTTCAATCGAGAAATTTTGTTCAATGACAGAAATTTTTAATGATAGCTATGAACGACCTGTCAACAAAATTCCAATGATTGTTTTCAATGATCTTTAATATGCAAAATGCGTTGGTTCAACGAATGCGTTTATCGACAAAATAGCCAGCTCGAAATTTGTCATAACTGCCGGAAGCTGTCTGTATCCCAACTAGCTTTTAAAATTACTTCTTTAAAGGCTGAAATTTTAAAACTGAATTCATTTAATACTGCAGTTTGCAAATTTAATCCATATTCTGCAACCAACATCATGGTTGATGGTTCCACTTCGACTGATGACTTAGCTATCCCCAAAATTCCTTCTACTTTCTCTTCTGCAAGTGAAGATATTCTCGCGGAATCAGGTTCTGGTAATAACGCAGAAAGTCTACCTGATAAACAAAAGAAAAAGTTTAAAAAAAGAAGCCGAGAAAACTCTTTGCTTGCTAGAAATTCTACCCCTCCCTCAAAATGAACTAATGTTAACATCACCCCAATGCTTTCATATCCCACGGGAACTCCTCATATAACTCCAATTCCTGACTTAAATTCAGCCCCCATTAGCGACTCCGTTACTGGAACAGTAATAAATAATTCCATCCATATCACAGCTGTAAGAGCATACCTTCCAGCTCATTCATTAGGTGTACTAAGATCAATAAACAAAATAGCTTTGTTTTTTATTTTAAATTAATAACGAATCCCACGTTCTTCGATTCAATTTGCAATAGAAATATATGGCCAGCAGAGACTTTAGTCAAAGCATTTGCACAAAGTCAAAAACGAGTTGTTTCTTTGAAAACCAAGCCAAAAAACACAACAGGCTTTCCCTCTTCTACTAAACGTAAGGGGACTTCGCAGTAAGACTGCTGACATTTTTCTCAACTCCGATCATTTCCACATGACGTATTCGTTTTGACAGAAACTTGGCTTGATTCAAGTTTTTCCGACACAGAACTTTTCAGCCAAGAGTTCAAAGTTTACAGAAAGGATCGTCATATATTCCTCCAAAAAGTTTAGAGTCTGTTTATAGCGAACTCACCTTAGCACTAGACTTTGTTATCAGTTTGTCCTGCGCTGACGCCAATATTTACTTCTAGGTGACTTTAATTTACCACACATTGATTGGATTCCACAGGAAGACGAATCTTGCCTTAAAGGCTTTCTCTCTTCTTCACAATTGGAACTATCTTTTCTCGATAAAATCCTTCTTACTGACTTACAGCAAAAAAGATGTATTAAAAACTCAAAAATCGAATTCTTGATTTAGTATTTTCTTCTGACGCTATAAGTACTCTAAAACCTAGACCAGGAATTACTTATATTGATAAAAAAGTAATTACCTTACTGAACACAGTAATTTTGATTGCTTATATAATTTTGTTTTCAGAAGAGCTAATTTCCAGTTGTTGTCTGAAGATTTAACCATTTCTGGAATCGCTGATACTTTAGCATTTTCTAATATTGACGAAGCAGTCAATTGCTTATAAGATCCTTAATAATTGTTTAGAAAAAAATCTTCCTTTTAAAAAATCAAGAAATGCTTACTTTAACCACCCCTTGGTACACGAAAGAATTGCGTTTACTTCGTAACAAAAGAAATAAGGCATGGAAATCGTATCTCAAAACTCTTTCCCCAATTAACTTCTCTTTTTATGTTGAATACTTTAACCAATTTAAGTCTCTTTCTAATTTTGTATATGCTTGTTATGTTACTGATATGGACACCTCTTTGAAAGAGAATCCTACAAAATTTTGGATTTTTGTAAACTCAAAGAAAAAATCATGTAGCTTTCCAGTTAACTTCACTTACAAGAACCGTACGTTAGATAAAACTGTTGATATCTGTAACGCTTTCTCAACAAATGTCCGTGAGTCATTTGTTAAGAGCCCTCAACAAGTTGATGAAGTATATTTTCATAATCTTCACTCCTTTTCGCAAACTAGCTGTATTCACATACCTGTGCTACAGAGTACGGTCCTTAATCTATTATCTGCGTTAAATGATGACTGCTCAGCCGGTCCCGATGGTATTCTCCCGATAGTACTAAAAAATTGTAGTAATGCTTTACTTGAACCCCTTACGTTCTTATTTACACTTTCACTAAAACCAGGCAAATTTCCCAGCATATGGAAGAAGTCATTTATAACACCAATTTTCAAGAAAGGTAACAAGGCGGATATAACAAACTACAGTCCCATTGCAAAGCTTTCTTGCATTCCTAAATTGTTTGAACAAGTTGTTTTTGAAAGTGTAGCATTTTTTAGTAAAAATATCATTTGAAAACAGCAACATGGTTTTGTGAAAAAAAAGATTAACCGTAACTTATCTCCTCACATTCTCAAACATATGTTCAAACGCTTTAGAACAAGGTAATGAAGTTGACTGACTTTTCTACAGCTTTTGACCAACTAAGCCAAGTAATTACTTTATTTAAACTCAAAGCTCTTGGTTTTCCACCATTTTTCTTAGATTGCATCAAATCATACCTTGAAAACAGATCCTATGAGGTAAAATTTAGAAATATTCTTTCAGAACCTTTTGATGCTCAATCTGATGGTGCCATCGTCATGCCATGCTCCTATCCTTTTACAAGCCGACATTGATAGTTTCACATTTTGGTGTGGGAAAAATAGCCTTTTACTCAACCCTTTAAATGCCAGACGATAACTTTTACTTAAAAATAAGTCGTTAGTGTAACTCTGTCACGTCTCCACATTTAAAGATTTAGTTGTTTATTTCAGTTCCAACTTTGAGTTTACACATCACATTAGTCAATACGGCAAGTTCTATGCTTGGTTTTATAAAACGCTGGGCAAACGAGTTAAATGATCCCTATGTTACTCTTTCTTTGTACAATTGCCATGTCCGTCTTCATCTTGAATATGAATCGCAGGTATGGACTCCTTATTACGAAATTTATAGAAAATGTATTGAATCAATTCAACATAATTTCATTAGCTTTGCCCTAAAGGGTCTTCTTTGGGAAGATCCTTATGATCTGCCTCCCTATGAACATCGTATTCAGCTTCTTCAATTGCAATCTCTCCATCAAAGGCGTGTTAATAATGATTTAATATTTCTTCATCAACTCATTAATGGTGAAATTGATGCATCTTATTTGCTATCTTGTGTAAATTTGAGTTACCGAAACGGAACTCATCACCTACGTTCTTTTGATTTTATAAATATTGACTTCCATAAAACTAACTATGGAAAAAATGAAGCTTTAAGTCGAATGAGCATTTTATATAACTTAAACTGTTTATCGATAGATTTAAATTTAAATAAGGTGGGATTAAAATCATTGTTCTTTAGAACCAGTGCTCCACTATCGTAAACGTCTTTATTTTATCTTTTGTTGTTCTGTAGGGTGAGGGTGTTAGGCTTTAATTTTTATTATTATCTTACTAACAACTAACACATGCACTTATGATGAGCCTCTGATCGTAGTTTGAAGCTTGCTTTAAGCTAACTACTTTCTGAAATTCTGAAGTGTACAAAAAAAAAATTAAGATGAAAACCAATGAGAGCTATAACGGCCGCCTAAAAGTCAGAATCCATCCTTTGTTTTTAACAGGTCTGTAAAGTATTCAAATATTTCAGGACTTCAATCATTTCAAGCACAAGTATAAGAATATTTGGAAATGGTATACTTAAACTTCAATGCCCTGATATTGGAATTTAAGAAAAGGTAATTACCAAGGGTTTAAAAGTATTTGAGTAGTACAGAAACTGCTTGGTTAACATTCTCTTGTACAATCGTACCACTTGTCAAGTATAGAAGTACAATTGTCGGTATTAACACGCCAATCTTTTTGTGGTGGCCAGGATCTTAGAACCCCTTTATCAGCGTTTTTTTATGAACTTTAAGTTGTACTATGACTCAGGTGTGAGTCTGCTAAACACCATCAATAAATCACATTTGTTTAAATTTATATATAATAAAAGAAAAATTGGATTGGAGTCCACTTGACAACCAGAACATCGACCTTTGTATTTAATCTCGTAAAGTACAAAATAACTTCAATCGAATAAGGTTATGACTCTTGGGAGAGGATTATTTGCAGTCTTCTTCTTTGTTGTCTGACAAAAGAAAAACAATACAAAAAGTGACACAGGTTTCTCTGAAATATTTTTCATACGGCTTCACTTTTATGATGCATCAATTTGATCGATTACAACAAACGATTTGAGGGAAAAGCAAACCATCACCACCGATTAGAATTGAAAGTGATTTTTATTTTCTTAATTTCATTTGAATAGACTGCAATTCTCGTTTTCCGATCTTATACCTATAAACGTATAAATGTTTATAAAGTCTAGCGTTTATGTAGATAAAGTGTAAAATATATAAATTACATATAATTTGCAACAACAAAAAAACAAAATGAACAATCGAGGAGTCGTAGTAGAGTTGATGTCGATCGTCGGTCGTCTGGTTGAGTCGCGCTTCGTCAACAATTTAGTTCCCACGTTTAGTGTCAATCGAAACGATATTGCTAAAGGAAGACAATAATTCGCCGGCGGCAGCGGGCGCTATAGTGCTATATAAATTAATTATGTCGTAATCGTAATTGTTGTCTAAAATGTAATAAAAAACATTATATCACTGTTTTTTTTTTTAACTAACTTAACTAACTTTATGTGAGAGATCAATTTTTTATTGTTGTTGTTATAATTGCATTCTTCAGATTGACATTTACAAAACGTCCATAAAACTATGATGACAGAAATTCAATTAACAATGTTTGCTACTTTTTATTAGTTATGGTGCAAAGTGCAATTTGATTGAATTTATAAAAGTGATGGATACAATCGAAGTGGATACGTCATTTTCAAATGCAATTGAACTTAGTGATAAATTAACCAATAAAGTCAGTAAAACTTCCGAAGCTGTTGTTTCCAATATTCCTTCAAATAAGGCAGGTAAAAATGTTCATATTAAAATATCGTGTTTCTGTGACATACAAATGTGAAATTGTGATATATATAGGTTATGTTGGTATATGCAAAAATAATAAGTGTCAATTTTCTGTCAACAAATGATCCATTCACTTTAGGATGTTGCTATAAATCAACTGATTTTCAAGAATCAAAATATAGAAATGTTACACATTTTTATCCGTAAAGAGTTAAGGAAAATATTTTTGGATAAAGAATTTGTTATTCATATAAAAATAAAGGTACAGTGGGTTTTAATGGTGCAACATACATTTGTAAGCGTCTGAGACTGATCACTTAGAATAAGGCGTTCGAGACAACCTCTACATTTTTTTCCTCGTGGATTGAATTTGAATGTGTTAAAGTGATAATTTAATTGTTAAGGGTTTTCTCAATGCAATCGTACAGAAGTAAAAAACTATTACATTGTGAGCCTACATAACAACAGTGACATCGAGGTTTGAAGTAATTTTTGTGCAGTGCATAGCCGAACAACAGGTATAAAATTTTATGAAAATAAAAAAGTCCCCGACGTGTGACTTCCAAGAGCACGAATTCTGCAGTGATTTCAGTTATTTAACTTGAGTAACTTGAGACTTCCTTATAAATCTGACAGCTGTCCGAATCGGTTTTCGGGTATTATCAAATGCCAACATTCCAGCCAGGAAAATTCCAGAGATGTCGGCTTAAGTTTCTTTCTTTAAATATAGGATTTTAGTTTACTCTTTATACCTATGGAAGATTATTATAATATTAGCAATTTCTTAAATCTACAATAGTTCTTTATAGACTCAAAGTATTTTTTGTGTTACTTAGTTTTTTATGAAAACTATAGATTCAAATTATTTTTGTGTGTTACATGTTTTTTATGAAAACTTAAGGCTTGATAAGATTCCTTTTTCCTAAATGATTAATAGCTATTAATTAGTTTTTCGTGCATTTGGTTTTCATAACTTTGTCTTTCGTAGCTTTGTTATTTCGTAAATCTGTTCTTTCGTTATTTTAGGTATTTTCAATTTTCTCAGAAACAAGTTTTTTAAAATTTAGCACTTTATTTTACAATTTTGAAAAAAAGTAAGGGCCAAACTTTTTTTCATTTTTTTAGAAACATTTTGATTTTGAATATTAGCAGAGTCCTTTATTGCAAGTATATTCTCTGTTTTTTTTTTTCATATTTTGTTATCTTTCCATGGGAAATTATTGTAATCGAATTGACAAATTTGACATTTCAAGATCCGTAGAATCTTAATCAAGATTTTTTAAAGAGATGCCTGACTATGCATGTATAGAACGGTCGTACGTTCAGGATACCAGGGTTCTTATTATGAAATACGAAACGAACGGCAGAAAAAACGAAACCCAGAAAAACGAATCTCATGGCAACTAACTTCACACCTATTTACTTTCCATGAAAGCTACCATCAAGTCTATTTGTTTAGCTGTTTTAAACCTAAGTATTAGAAATATCTTATTTTTATGTTTTTCACCATTATATTTATTATTTAACTTACATTTTTTCTCCCTCATAAAAATGAAAACCAAACCAAAAAAAAAACAAACCAAAACACAATAATGTTTGACACTTGACAGTAACCAGCCAAAACAAAAGCTAAATGAGTGCTTGTAGGCACTCGAAAATAAAAATACGAATATCGTTTTTTTACAACTCTCGTTTCTCATAATCGCAATTTTACATATACGCGCTTCTGCAATCGTTTTTCGTAATCGCAATTTCACAAATACTCCGTATTAAAAACGATTATCGTTTTTCATAATAACCCCCTAGTAGAGAAATTGGCTTCATATACATTTTTTACAGAAAGGACATTTAAGAAACCCAAATATCTCACTAAAGACGCTAATTATTTTATTAAAATTTGTATTAAATAATGTGACACGATACCAAATTAGTAAAATTTATAAAAGTTCGACTAACGTTTTTTTTTATAAATAAAAAACAATATTTGCCACCACAAACGTGTTAGGAACAACAAAATATAAATTATCGCCTAAAAAAGTCGTGGCAAAAACAGATATTGAAATGTTGCTAACTTTTAGTATTTTTTTTTTTAGAAAACTTTTTTACAAAACACAAACACCTACAAAAAAATGGCTGGGATGCGACTCACACTGATAACTTCCCATTACGTCTGTCAATTTGTCTTATATAAAAGGTTTGTAAGTTTTCGTGTTATGTTAAAAAAGTTGTCAGTTAAATTAATCCAAAACAAATTAAAAATTACCAACCATATTTTACATATAATGATGTAGTGTGATTTCAAAATTTATTTTTGTTAACGATTTTTAGTCAAAAAACAATTTTTACCAAATTTAGTAGCATTTCTTAAAAGTTTTTTTTTTCTAATATAAACAAATAAAATTAGATGAATGATTGTTATTATTATTGTTCAAGAGATATCGAAAACCGAACATCAATTTTAACCAAATTTTCATTTTAGTTTTTGTTGAAAAACTATCAACTCGATTTTTGTAAAAATTGTATTCAATGTTGAAAACAATATTTTTTTAAGATAAATATAAACATCTAAAATTTTTCAAAAGATATTTATGATATGATATACATTTATTCTTAGATTAAAATGCTTTAAGCTATTCCAAAAAAAAAGTGCTAAACTGAAGTGATGAAAAATTTAATTTAAAATCTTCGCTTACGGAATATACCAAAAAGTAATACTTGTTGTAAATTTAAATCAATTGGTTGAAGGGACTGTTTTTATAATAGTTCGATCTGCTTGATGCTTGATTTGGACGTAAAGGAACTTGCCTTCTAATACTTGAACGCCTATAAATAAAGTTTAATTGTTCCAAAATTGATGGTGATATGACTGACCCATTGATTAATTTTATAATAAAGCATAGCTGAATGTACTCTCTGTGTTTAGAAAGCAATGGAAGATTTATGAGCGGAAGCCTATGATTGTAGAAGAAACGGAGGCAGAAGCGCTTGAATCTTCTTTGTACTCCTTCTATTCTGTTTATTATGGACTGAATAAAATGGAGCCCATATTATGCAACCACATTCCAATATTAGTCTTACAATATATAAAGAAGTTTAAGAATATATGGGTCGCGAAAATCATGTGAAAACCGTTTTATAAATCCGAGTGTCTTATTTGCTTTTTTAATAATATAGTCATAGTGATTTGTAAAAGTTAATTTTGAGTCAAGAACAATACCTAGGTCAGAGAAAGTAGAGAGTTAAGTCAAATAAGAAGAGTCTAATTGATAATTGAAAGTCAAAACATTTTGCTTGCGTGTAAAACACATTTATTTACATTCGTCTATGTTTAGTGAAAGTTTATTTATAAAACACCATTCGCGAAAACTATTTAGATCATCTTGCAGGAGTAAACAGTCGTCAAGTGAGTCGATACGTTTGAAAATTTTAATGTCATCAGCGTAAAATAAAACAAATGAGAGTTTTATAATAGAAGGTAAGTCGTTAACGTACAAAATAAACAGTATAGGTCCTAAGTGGCTACCTTGTGGTACGCCAGAGTTGGTATAAAAATATGATGACTGCTAATTCTGTATGATCTATTATATAAGTACTACGAAACCCAACAAACAAATTTATCGTTTAAGCCTAGGGATTTAAGTTTGGAATTTAACGTTTTATGGCACAATTTGTCAAAGGCCTTACTGAAGTCTGTGAAGACATAGTCAACTTGTTTCCGTTTTTCAAACGAATCTAAACAAAATTAATTAAAATGAAAGAGGTTAGTAACTGTTGACTTATTTTGAACAAAACCATGTTGACTGTCACAAATTATAGACTTACAATTAAACGATATGACTTTACAAATAATGGACTCAAATAACTAAGGGATGACGGACAGTTTTGCAACGGGACGATAATTATGTATTTCATTTTTACTACCCTTTTTATGTATCGGTGTTTTGAACGAAGTTTTCCAAATTTCAGGAAAAATTGAAGATTTAAGCGATTCATTAAAAAGAATATGAAAAGGATAGGATAAATAGAATGCGCATTTTTTCAAATTATAAGAAGTTAAACCATCTGGACCAGGGCTATAACAAACGTCAAACGTCTAAAGCTTTGCGAACGATTTCATCTTCAGAGATCCAAAGACTAATTGAAGTCAAATGAGGGACATTTTGTGAGAGGGTCAATGACTCAGGCGTTTGACAGGAGTTCGTTACTTCGAAAGCATCTTTGAAAAAATTTGCAAACATATTTGAAATATTTCAAATGATTTAATATAAAATTTCATTCAAGCCTTCAGCGTTATTAGTTCGTGAGATATAATAGGTAAACCAACATTTTCACCTCTTTTTTTAAATTGCTATGGTAAAAAAAACACCCACTCATTTTTGTAGAGTACTTTTTTGCATCTGTCTGCATTATTATCTGTATAACTAAATTTGTTTGAAGTCGATACGATGTGGTACGAACGTATGTATACACGCACGCACGCACAGACATCTTTCTTAATATCTTTACTTAGACTTTAGGGACCTTGAAACGTCGATAAATGTCAAAATTTTCCATTCGACAAATCGAACCGATTACAATATCTTCCCATGGAAAGTTAAAAAGATATTCACATAAAATTTTGTATCTCACACAAAATATTGTTATTAAATTGTTTGTTAAAGTTTTAGAATTAATGGCATACGTACACGAACGGGCAGTGGTGTCGCATCCCAGCTTTCATTTTGAACTTTAATTTGTATAGTCCAGTATAGTCCCTTAATGTAAGTATCTGTTTTTTAATTCCATTTTATTTCAATTTAAGTAATTTTTCTAAAATTTAACCTGCCTTGTTTTTGACCACTCTACAAAAATCCATTCTAAAACCTTGTCTGCCAAAATATCGTACTAGTGAGCCACTTCGTTTATCAATTTATTAAATAGAAGATGTTCTTAACACAAAACTAGGTGATTTTTGAGTACAGCTGCATCAATCCAATTGTTTCCGCTTAATTCTGTTTACATTTTCTATAAGAGATAAGCTATCTCTTACCATATTTTGTTTTGTAGTGAAGTCTGGAAACATCAATTTGAAGTTCAACCAACGATCACACAAATATCATTCAGATTTAGTGTTCCCATCTTGACGGAACACTCAAATTGCGATGTTTCTAGTTTTACGGATTTAATAATACAAAAATCAGTTAAGCATTTTTTGTATAGTTTTCATGTTGATTTTCTTAGACGCAAGATCAAAAATTACTCTCAATTTTTAGCCACATGTATATTTTTTATTAACAAAATGTTTCAGGGTGATCAATTTTTACTTACTTCCCAATCTCACCTTCTTTAAACTTTTCAATGCATTGTAGATGTAAAGGGCTTAACTCTATCTGGATCATAGTTACACAACTTTATGAATTAATTAGGGCAATACATACACATTCGTTTGTTTATTGATGTTATTGTTATATTTTTAAAAATTCATCAAATCGTATTTATTTATTTTCTAATTAATTTTTTTTTTCCAGGCTACTGATGAGATATCTGGTTCTGTAACATTTAGTGTACCCGAAAAGACTGTCACTACTTTTGCCTTCGATTCACTTGAAGATGAAAGGACGAGAGGAAAAAGACATGTATCACGGTGAGAAATGAAATATTTAAAATTAAAACTGTTATTATTTAGGTATAATTAAAGGTTGTTTTTTTAATTTAATTTATTCAGCTTTAGTTTAAAGATAAAGGTTTGCTATTTTATTTAAACAATGAATTCAGGCAAGTTGTCAAGAGGCCCAATATTCGACCAGTTTTTGCATCAATAAGGCCGTATGTCAGCAACCATGCGTCAAGCGTCTTGGGCTTATCTCTGTTGACACGTGACTTCACCTAACGTCACACAAAATAGTGAAGAGGTGTTAAATCGCAGGATCTTGGAGGCCACGACTCAGAACTATAGAGATCGTCCACGTCAATATTCTCCAATTCAACCACAAACAAGTTATTAATCGTAGCTCTTTAGTGTTTTTCATTGACTGTTTTATTATAATCGGCTTTAGTTTTGAATAATTAATTTATTATCAATTAACACACCAAAATACTCGTCGTTCGGATAGAACGCCCCGAAAATTAAATTGTTAGTCGAAGACATAGCTCTTGCAATGTGATCTCGAATGAGTTTTATCACGAAATTGTCAATTCTGTTGATTCGAGCCCCGTTGTATAGAACCTTAATAGTATTAATGGAATAGTAATGCACATAAGACGATTCGGCTGTTCGATATAAGCCGGTACAGTGTTGTAAAAACTGCCGCTCAAACACCAGAAATGTCTCTATCTGGGAAGGGGCAACGTTGAACCACACAGGACAACCATAAACGATCATCATGAGGGCCATGTAGCAAATTGCCTTCACTCTGGGGTCAAGCCGACTGCTAAAAAACAGCCGTTTCATCAGAGCAAAGGCTCCTCTGGCCCTGGTCAGAGCAGCATTTATATGTCTGTCGATATATAAATACTGATCTAACCAGATACCGAGGTACTTCACTACACTTTTGCTCGCCCGTGAAGATCAACTTCTTGCTCCAATTTTTGCACGTATCCCTCGTGGCCTTAGCCAACGGAGTCCGGACAGAATTGTCTCCGACTTTTGGACATTTATTTTCAGTTTCCAGTCGTCGCAATATCGCTGAATCTTGTCGAAATCACGCTGCAAGAGAATTCTAATAACTTCAACCTTTCGGCCGTTCTGTATGAAATTAGATTGTCGGCGTGCGTGATTGCCTCAGTAAGACTACCTATCAGATCGCTGGTGTAAATGCTGAAGAGAATCGGCGAGAATATTGTGGTAGAAGTTACATTGCCACTTTTGACAACAAACTTTCTACCCCTAAGCATATCATAAAGTATATACAACAATGGCTTGCTTATGCCAAGTCTGAGTCTTGTCAGTAAGCCACTCTTGTGCCTGCGTAGTGCGTCAATAGTCGCGTTTCTGTAAGCGTTCATTTGGTCCCGTTCTTTGTACTTTGATATTGTCCGTTCCATCGTTCGTTGTATTGTTTCATCGATCTGTTGTAAATGTTGGCCAATTTCTTTATTTGTCAGGTTTCTGTTGTTTGGAGGGGCTATGTCACTCTCGCTAAGGCAATGGTGAAATGAGGCTAACGCCTCTAACTGTTATTGTAAGAGTGCGTTGCAACGTATTGCTCCAACTCCACGCGTTTGTTCGGAATCTGCATTACAGCAGCCAGTTCGCAGGGATCACTGTCGTACTCGATGGTGATTACCCACTTTGTCTGTTACAGCAGAAGATCAAGAAAGGAGCTGCTTCTTGGATACGATGGCTTTTCAGTAGCCAGCAGGTCGACGCCATATTCAAAGCTGTAAAGATTCATCAAATTAAAAAGATGGTTACCTGTGGGATTACTATGTTGATTTCTCCGATCTTCATGATTTGCATTCAAATCAAAAAATGAAATAGTATTCGTCCAAGCTCAGTTTTAGTTCTTTGATTGTCATTTACATTAACTTGTTGACAAGTATTATGATCAATGCAAATACTTAAATTGTACTTATTAACGTACCCATTCAACCAAAAATGAGCTTCAACGCTGAATAGGAATGCAAACCAAGATACTTTCACAAAATCTCTTAAAAAGTAAAAAGGATTTCCGGATGGACTCTTCGATATTCTTCCTAACAGCAGCAGTGCTTTATCCAATAGAGAAAACGTTGTGCGAAACCGATCCATGGTTGCTCGAATAACCGACTCTTCTGGGCGACTATGTTGACCGAATACCGCATTATTATGGTACAAAATTTGAACGATTTGCAAAAGTGCGTTTTTCAAAATTGAACCTATTTATTATAAAATGACAAACCAAATTAAACATAAATCAAACAGATGTCAAAAACACCAACTATGAAATTAGTATTGCTAGATTAAAAATCACGAGTCTATAAAACACCCGTTATTTTAGTCATTCCATAGTGCTCACATTGTTTTTTTTTTTTTAATATGGATACGATGTATTTCAAACAATATCAAAAACAAAAAAAGTATTGAATTCGTATGAATTTCAAGAACAAGTACATCAAAATGAGTTATGCACTTAATTTTTGAGTGTCTTAATTAAAATACAAATCAATTTTACAATTATTAATATACAAATATTCAAGTCAACTTATATCACTCAATCCAAACAAAAATATACGTGCAAAATTACTAGAAATTGTTTAAATAATGTTCTACATAACGAATACATTAATTGTCAATTGTTTTGAATAGAGTTTCTCCTTTGTTTTAATTTGTTTATATTTACAATAACAAAGAATAACATTACATGATAATGGCAGCGGTCATTAACTCGAATAAAATTAGCTTACTTTTAGTGACCTACTTGGCACGAATTGTTTTACTTTTTGTTTTTCTAGTAATTGGTCAATTTTAAACATAATGTATGATATACAAATATACTATTGTGCTCGTAGATATATTACATCTCCCTTCAAAATAAAAAATACCAAATTGAAACTCATAAGTCTTTACAAGTATTCTTAGGTCAATTTATGAAATGGAATGACTTTAGATCAAAGGAATTGTTTCTTTTTATTTATTAATATATATTTCATTAAGTAGAGTACTCAGCTTTTATAGACTACTAATTATTACAAAATTACAAATAATATCTAATAATAAACAATAAATTATTAAACTCCATGGCTCAAAAAAACAATAAAAAGTGACTTAAAAACATCTCTACTACAACAAAACAGAGATTCGTTCTTTAGCCGTACTAAGCGAATGTGGATACCTTATAATACTCTGTCTTTCCTAGTCATTGCAATATTAAGGAATTCAAAACCAATGTTCACCGACATCTCCTTTTAAACCCCCTCTCCTCTTCCTAGTTCCACACTGTGCCTCTGCATTATAAGTATTATAAAAAAAAAACTTTGCAAAAATGTACAATCAATTTAAGAACTTACTATGTCTCTAATAAACATTGTATCAAAATATTTAAATAAGCTTACATCGGGCATCATATGAAGGTCGAAGAATATTCCAACATAATAGTTTAAACATGTAGGTATCTAGAAAGGCTTTTTTGAATTTTTTCTAGTCTATTTGAGTGAATGGAATTAAAAGAATTCCATTCTATACAACCATATTCCAAAATAGACCTCAGGTATGAGAAATACAGGCTTTTAAGAGTGAAGGGATCCTTAAATTCTTTCGAATTTCTTCTAATAAATCCTAATAAAGAACTGGACTTAGTGTCAAATATTACACCTATATCCTTCTTTTCATTAATTTTATCAAGAGTCGGACTTCCTAAAGAATATTCAAATCATAAAGGGGATGAACGACGACAGAAATTTAGAATCTGACACTTAGATTTAAAAATAGCTTATTGTTTACACACTAGTCATATATATAAAATGAATAAGTCTGTTTGCAGCTTTAAACAATCTGATACATTTTTTACGGTGTAGTACATTTTGAAATCGTCAGTACTCAGCAAACATAAAACATTGTGAATGAACAAGAACATCTGGAATATCATTGACAAGTAAAAGAAACAACAAAGGGCTTAGATGACTTTCTTGGGGACACCGAATGTAACCATATTGCCAATACGAACGAATTGGGTTCGTTCACTCAGATACGACTCAAACTATTTCAACCATTTCAATAGATTAGAGTGAAAAGCATACCTGAAGCTTTCGACGCAACTATATTATCAGTATAGATCACATCGAACTGATAACCTTTCTCCATTGTTGTAAGCACAAAATTAGAAAAATATATATGATTTCTGTTATTAGATCTACCACTTATAAAACCATTTTGCATTGGAGAGATCACTTCTTTTAATAAAAGTACAAGTTTCTTATAAATCAACTTGTCAGATAGTTTTAAACATCATTTTTTGAACCTGCTTGTAAATAGGAAATAGAAAAGAATTTTTCCAACTGGTAAGAAACATGCCTGACTCAATGACCGTTTGAATATAATGCTAAGTGGCACAGCAATTGCATGTGCGGTAGTTTTAAAAACTATTGGTGGGAAACCGTCAAATCCTGCTTTTTATCTGAAGTCAGCATGTTTAAATTTTCTATAATTCTATAACTTGTACCAAACACAGGAACTACTGGAACAGTCTGTGCCATAATATAATATTATTGTATTATATCATTTTGATTAAGGGTTGTAAATGATATTTTACGGAACCTTTTCTGGTTTTTTCAAATGCCACTACATTTTCATAGGTTTTACCCTATATAGAGATTGTAGTCATTATTCAATTAAATTGTATAGCTTTCCAGTCAATTCATCACTCAAGATCCATTTGTTATAGATTCCTGTACACATAAACCGTTCTTAGGGTAATTTTTTCTTAATTAAACATTTTTGTCGCACTTACTTACGAGTATATCTCTTTTTACCCAACACTCGAAAATGTCTAAAGAAAACTTACTTACTTACTTTGATGCTAGTGTCGCCTTACAGCCGTTCGTCGTTATATCTTCTTCTCCATGCTCCATGCGTAGGGGACTAAAAATCTTCCGAAGGATTTTTCTCTCGAAGCATCCTAAGACGCTCTCATCTTTCTTTGACAGGGTCCAGGCCCCAGCGCCATAATGAGAACTGGGATGATGAGTGTCTTATTTTTGATTTCAGATGCTCGAGAGAAGACTTTACTTCTCAATTGCCTTTTAAGTCCAAAGAATCAGCGATTTACAAAAGTTATTCTTCGTTTGATTTCAGGGCTGGTGTCGTTGTCTGTGTTAATAGCGGTGCCTAGGTAGTCGAAGTCCTTAACTACCTCAAAGTTAAAGCTGTCCATGGTGACGTTTTGTCCATCATGTCTTTGTTCAATTTCCTTTTATGATGACAGCACATATTTGGTTTTGAATTCATTGACCAGTCTAAAGAAAACACCGACTTAAATTCCAAATGTCATTTCGAAATTCAAAATTCCAATATCAACAATAAATGCTTTCGAGTGTCTAGGAAAAGTATTCGGCCTCTTCCTGAGCATAAGGTTCGACCCCAAAATTACAAGTCTCATAATGAAACAAGGTTTCATATTTATTGAAAATACTAAAAATGAGCCCCTCAAGAATTTAAGGAGAGTTTTAGAATATTTGATTTCAAATCAACTAAACTTTGTCGGTGTGTGGTTTGATATTGATAATTCGTTTGATGAAATGCTTGAAATAAATAAAAAAGATTAATCATCATCATTAAAACGAACTTGTTTTCATTGTTTGGCCAAATTAAACAAACAGTTCCATCAGAGCTTCATCAACCAGGCTAAAGCATCGCAATACAGACAATAATATAACAGTAATCTGCATTTTGATATAGATCCTCTAAATAACTTAAACTTTAATAAGAATTTTGCAAACGAACAGACCTGTCTCTCGAGTGTGAAATCTGCAACATGCATGTTAGAGAAAACATGACACACTTTAAAAGATCTTGTTTAATTCTCAAAGAATTTAGAAGAAATATCTTTGGAGAAAACCAACTCAAAAGCAAACAAAGTTATCTAAATTCTAAATGGCGAAAAGTTGAGAACATATCTACAAAATTGGTGGCTCGTCTTTTGGCTTTTCAGTTATAAAATTTAAAAAAGCATTGCATACAAATATTTACTTCAATTATGCCAATATGGCCGACGCGACGGTTTTATACTATTTCTTTTTCGACTTTGTAAGAGTTCTTTTAGTCCCAATATACTAAATGAACTCTTACAAAACTCTGTAAATAAACTCACTAGATGTGCAAATCGGTGTTGACTAGACGTAAACCCACAAAAAACCGACCTTGTCCTATTCACAAGGAAATACATTGAGCCTCCCCTCATAAACGGTGTACCACTTAAATTCTCTGAAAAAAAAAATACTTGGGTCTCATTTTGGATAAGAAATTAAGTTGAAAACCTAATATTCAAGAGAGAATAAACAAGGCCACAGTAGCCCTGTTCTCCTGTAAAAAGGCCATTTGTAATACATGGGGCCTACAGCCCCGCAATACACACTGGCTATATATCTCGGTCATAAGCCTGATCCTAACTTAAGGAGTGGTGGTATGGTGGACTGCGCTAAATATAGCGACAAATCGCGATAAACTCAGCAAAGTCTAACGAACAGCTAGCCTGTGTATGGGAGGAGCACTTCGCTCTACACCCTCCGCCTCACTTGATGTTCTGTTCCATCTAATAACATTGGACATTTTCAGCAAGCTAACGGCCGCTAATACAGCCATACGGTTTCAAGCCTCCTCTCTGTGGATCAATAATGGAATTGGCCACACCACTATTAAGAACTCGTTCAGAACTATAAACAGTAATATTGACTACACCAAACCCCATCCTCAGTTTAATAACTATAGCTTCAAAGTTACTATACCTCCCAGGTCTTCTTGGGAGAATACATCATTTTTGAACGATGATTTTATAAACTTTTATACAGACGGATCAAAAACGGAGGATGGGGTTGGTGGAGGCGTATACTCAGATAGACTAAACTTAAGTCTCTCCTTTCGTCTACCCGATCATTGTAGCGTGTTCCAAGCTGAAATCCTGGCTATAAAAGAAGTCCTATCATGGCTTATATCAACTAATGATATACGCATATTCTCGGATAGCCAAGCTGCGTTAAAGTCCCTAGACTCTGTCTCCACTAACTCACTAACAGCCCTAAATTGTCGATCATCTCTTACGGAGATGACTACACAATTCAACAATCACCTTTTCTCGGTGTCGGGCCATAGATACATTCCAGGAAATTGCAAAGCTGACAAACTTGCAAAAAGCGGAACAACTTTACCTCTGCTGGCTCACAATGCTAGCATAGGTATCCCCTAAGATACATGTAAATTCATGCTAAAGCAAGATACCATAGAGAAAACAAACTTTAGGTGGAATAACACCACCACCTGTTTATCGACAAAACTAATTTGGCCTAATCTTAGCGCCAGGCGCTCAAAACAATTAATCTTTCTGAGTAGATTGCACATTAGCTACGTTATAGATGTCCTGACTGGGCGCTGCCTAATAGGAAGCCATGCTATTCGACTTGGAGCCCCTGCAAATGATTTTTGTAGGAGTTGCATGGACGAGGAGGAGACAATCTCTCATTTTCTGTGCACTTATCACAAAGACGTAGAATCCCCCTTGGAGACTACTACTTCAACGATACCATACAAAATTCTGACATTATTTGTCTGTTAAGCTTTATTCTGAGCTCCAATTGGTTCCACGAGTTAAGCTGATCAACTGATCCATGTGGTATCACAACGGACCATACTTTGGTCTTCCCAACCAACAGCCACTTTAACCTAACCTAACCTTTTCGACTTTCTCTCTGACTGTCTTGAGTATAACTTCAATGCTCATGCTGCGTTGTTTTACTCACAAAAAAAATTAACAGATAGAATTTAAAATAAAAAAATGACGTTCTCAGACTTTACCAAATAATTCAACCCACAATCTTACATGTCTCATATCATAAGTTGCCTTCTCCTGTGGATAGTGCGCAGCATGACTAAGGGACGCGCATTGGACTTTTTAAAATAATTCCCTCACATTAAAAAAAAAGTCTTATATTAACATCTTCTAAAATCATTTGTTTGAAATATCGATGAGCCTGTGAGGCTTCGTTAACGAATTTTTTTGTCAATTTGTATTAAATTTTGAATAACATAGTTTTCGACCTGGTTTCATAAAAACGTATATACTCGTATGTGAACATGTCTTTTAACATTGCATGTGGAATCAAAATTATTCTTAAAGATTTTATTGCCATATGCTATTTAAGAAATGCTCAAAGACTCCTTATTCAATTACGCAATTTTTTGTGTCTTCTTTAACAACTAACACAGAAGGGTACTACGGGCCGTATGTGCACTTTGTGTTTTTTAATTTTATTGAATTTCAAACAATTTTCCTTTATTATATTTCAAAATCGAGTTTTATATCTTTTTCGAGGAAAATATTGAACTTCTTTACAAAATACCTCCTTTCATGAGTGATTTTGAAAACCAAATCCAAGTGTGTTTTAATTTTCGGTCCAAATTTAAGATAAAAAGCGGCTGAGATGCGACCCACACTGATAACTTCCCATCTCGTCTTTCGATTTGTCTTGCTTAAAAGTTTTTAGGTTTTTGTGTTGGGTTAAAAAAGTTGTCAGTTGAATTATTTAGCTTAGTTTGGAAATCTATTTTTCTTAAATAAATTTTTAGTCGAAAACAAATTTTTACCAATTTTTGTAGCATTTTTTAAAAATTGGATGAATGAAATGAATTTGAATGATATCAAGAATGGATCATCAATTTTTACCAAATTTGCGTACTATTTCTTGTGGATTTATTTTTTTGTGAAAAAACGGATTGTTGGATTTTAATAAAAAAAAAAAACTACTGAATATCAAAAAGAATATTTTCTGTGAAATAAAAAAGTTTGAAACCAATATTTTTAATTTTTGAAAAGCTGTTTAAGTCGAAAGTTTATTTTTACCAAGGTTTAGTATTGTTTTTTTTAGGGTTTTTTTTTGTAAGAAAACTGTCAATTCGCTTTTTCTCAAAATTTTACCGAATGTTGAAAAAAATATTTCTTATAAGTGAAAATTAGTAAGAAGCCATAATATCAAAGTTTTGAAAAGATATTTGGGTCTAAAATAAATTTGTATTAACTTTTGTTAAATTTGTTTTACGTTGTTAGGTTTTTGTAAGAAAACTGTCAATTCGATTTTTTTCAAAATTTTACTGAATGTTCAAAATAATATTTGTTAAAAGATAAAAGAAGTTGAAAAGATGTTTGAGTCGATATTAAATTTTTATCAATTTTGAGTAATGTTTTTTTAAGGTTTTATTTTTTATAAAAAAAACTGTCCATTAAATTTTTCTCCAAATTTTACAAGAAGTTAAAAATGGAATTTTTCGTTGCACAAAATTGGTTTGGAGCAGAAATCACTTTTTATTTGTTAAATTTTCGAGGTGAGAATTTTTTTTTGTCAGTTTTTTTTTTGATTTGTAAAAAACCGTTAACCGAATTTTTTCGAAAAATATGCTGGTTTGGTATCACATTACAATATATAATATAAAATTTAATTCAAGTCTCTAACGTTATTGGTTATTGAGGTATTTAGGGTTGACCAAAATTGTCACCTTTTTTTTAAACTTCTGTGATGAAAAATGCCTTCCACGCAATTTTATTGAGAGTCTTTTCAGCATCTTTCTGCATTATTATCTGTGTAACAAAATTTATTTGAAGTCGATATCTCTTCTGGTTCTTAAACTATGGATAACGAAAAAAACGTAGCGAACGTACGGACGTACGCACGCACAGACATCTTTCTGAAAATCTTTTATTTCGACTTTAGGGACCTTGAAACGTCGAGAAATGTCAAAATGTTCAATTCAATAAATCGGACCCATTACAATAACTTCCTATGGGAAGGTAACAAGAAATAAATTCCCACTCAGTTTGGATTTCAGTTTTTAGTAATTGTAAACGAAAGATATATTTTTTTTAATTTGCAATCCAACTACATCAATACTTTTAAGACAGAATTTACTCAAATTATAAGTATAGCTTAAGACTTACTTAAGCTATTTGCCTTTTTCTTTTTTTCTACACAAAGATTTTGATTTTCGCTTCTTAATTTTATAATTTTAAAACCCCTCAAAAAGTTTGTGATTATATTAAAATGTTCTCTAAAAAAGTATGTGTTTAATTATTTTTTCTAAGTAAATTTATAAAGCTTTTAAAGTTTAATTTAAAAAAGTGTTCTCCAACAATTTCAAAGCTTTTTAAATTGGTTCTTGTTCAACTATTTACAGTTTTCAATTTTTTGGGTTAGAAATTACCTTATATATGTATATAAATAGATGTCCTTAGAGAAACAGGATCTAATGACTTACAACTCTCAACCATTTCTGTATGTGAGTCATTTGAGAAAAGAAGGGGACCTACAGTTCCAATGGTGAATCCGAACGTCTAATTTATGAATTTACTTTAAATGTCAAGAATTACTCGAGGAAAATTTGTCAATTCCTCTTAAAAGGCAATACTCGTTAAATAAACTTTTAGTTGGCAGAGGCAAAGATTGAACCCATGGCCTCTTTCGCACTTACAATCATTCCACGAGTACGGGAAATTACCTTTTCAATTCAAGTAGTATTGGACGATTTCAAATCTAGTATACACAAAATAAACGCTGGTGTGCCACTGGGCTCCGTTTTATCTACTTATAAATGATATTTTATCAGAAACTTCTAACCCGATTTGCTGATGACAGTATACCCTCAGCTTTTCAAATTCATTTTTCCTTGGGATTTGGACTACCAACGTTAGCGAATGATAAGCTCATTAAATTCTAATCTTGATAGCATTTTTCAATTGAGAATAAAAACCGTGTAGAATTTAAAGCTTTCAAAACCCAAAGTTGTTAAGTATCGCAAAAGCTTAAGTCTCCCCCAATGTTTCTATCCATGAATGATACTTACACCAAGGAGACCTTACAGCTTTCAGTTCTAGGTATGTGAATCATAAACCATGTCTTGTGGAGTAATCCCATATTTGACATCGCCAAAAAGTGTTCACGTCTTCTCATATTTGGATTAGTGCCCAAATAACGTACTTTAGTCTTTTTGGTAAAAATTCAAAACATAGGTCTTAAAATAATAGGCGATCGTTCTCTTACTTACACATTTGGAGGGTTTCATAGTTATCATTATCTTATCGCTATTTTCATAAATGAATAGACATTAACATTCCTCTTCTCCAACAATTCGGCCGTAATACCCGTACTTCTCAGAATCTTTGAGTAGAATTTCAGACGTTAAATACAGGGATTCTTTCTGTTGCCACACTACACGAATGTGAAATGCTTTACTAAACTCAATATTTTTCACTTCTTTCCAGGTGTAGACATTTAAAAGCAATAAATAGGTCAATGTCACTAAAGCGCGTCTGAATTCTATTCTAATTGAACGAGCAACTTCATGCGACATCTCGAAATATTTGAATATCAAAGAATATAATTTTATAATGTGTCATCATAACGCACTAAAAAAATACAACATATTCTAAGAATGTACCAGTCAGAGAGCAAGCAAAAATTAATAATAAAAACCAATAAAAAAAGACATATAACTATCTTAACTACCCCAACTAAGTTATACTTGCTACACTATGTGTCTGTACGCCCGCCGGATCAGATAATATCGCATTTCTCCTCATCATCATCTACATCATTTCAAAGTTCTGAATTCTGAGCTGAGCTAAGCTGAGCTAAATTGAGTGGCGCAATGGACATTATAATATTTTTTATATCAGAATTCTGAACTTGCTGTTTTTGTGTTATTGCTAAAGTGTAGACAGAGTATATACGATAAATACAGACTTAAGCAGACTACACTCAGTCAGAGTCAAGTCAGTCTAACTAACTTCACACATTTATTTTCTCTCATACGCCAAATAGTATCTCAAGAGTACCGCATCTGATAAGACCGTATCTTCTACTCTATAAGTTAGTTTATCCAGCCCGTTACAGCTGCCGCCGCCTTCACTACCGCCACCACCACAATTTAGTTAAATTTTAAAATTTCAGCAGATTATACTGTTCCTCATTAAATGGTAATTATATTATAATTTTTTTATTACTCGAACAAGAAAATATAAGATTTGAAAAAACGTATCAGGGTCATTGACGATGGAAAGTGCGCTTCTCTTAATTAAAATATATCTTCCGGTGTGCGATTAGTTTAATTTAAAATTGATTTTCTTATGAGACGCAGCAGTTTAATCTCAAATCTTATCTAGAAAATGTTTAAGATAATATTTATCTCATTATTATAATCTATAAATGTAGACACAACGTGTCGCACTTTTTCAGATACAGCGTAATTCACTACTCGGCTTTTTTGTAAACCGGAACTTAATTTTTCTAAAAATATGCTTTACATAAATTCTTATTGAGTTTAAAACAGACTTACAGACTTTTCTTACATGATAAAATTATTTGCAAAACCGATAAGAAAATAAATGAGACTTTGTAATACAAATTCTGTAGCATCAGTTTTGTGATAATTTTGCTTTATTCAATTTCTTGACATCTCTTAGTAACGGATTGTAGTTCTTTATAAGATATAATAATAAAATTAAAGATGTTGTCACACTTGCACTTAACCAGGTGCATTTCTTTCTGAGTGCACAGTCTACTCAAAGCATGAGTTACGAATAACATATCTATGTACATACAGCTGGAACATATGAATGACATAATGGGGAGACTTGAATTAAGACAATTTTGATTAATCTAATGCTATCAAAGAATATACACATCATAATAGAAATGATAACCTACTCGTACTACGAAATCAGATATAGGTAAAAAAAGTCTCACATTTAAAATTAGTACAAGAAATAAGAAGTAGTTCATGCATTTTGTTGCAAATTTGTCAGCTTATTTATGGTGATTTTCATAATCGTTTTGTATTCAAAAGTACAATGACCTTTCTTGAGTTTTGGCAACAAATTTTTGTGAAATTTTTCTGATAACTTCCCATCCCGTCTGTCGATTTGTCTTGCTTAAAAGTTTGTCTATATGAACTCGTATCAATTTTTACCAAATTTGGGTACTATTTTTGTAGATTTTATTTTGTATGAAAAAACGGACTGCCGGATTTTTATATAAAAATTTCTAAAAAACTGTCAATCTGATTTTTCTCAACATTTTTCAGAATGTTGAAAACAATGTTTGTTATAAGATAAAATAAGTTTGAAGCCTAAATTTCAAGTTTTTGAAAAGATATTTGAATGGATATTCAATTTTTACCAACTTTGAGTAATGTTTTTTTTTTAGATTTTTATTTTTTATAAAAAAACTGTCAATTCGATTTTTCTCAAAATTTTATCAGATGTCAAAAACATTATTCTTTGTTGTACAAAATTTTTTTCTTGATATCACGTTACAATATATTATATAAAATTTAATTCAAGGCACTAGCGGTTTGGTTCGTAAGATATTTAGGGTTGACCAAAATTTTCACCTTTTTTCAAACTGTTATGGTAAAAAAAATACCCACGCAATTTGCTTGAGATCCCTTTCTGCATCTTTCTGTCTTATTATCTGTATAACAAAATTTATTTGGAATCGATATCTCTTCTGGTTCTTGAGCTATGGACGACAAAAACGTACGTACGGACGCACGAACGTACGTACACACGCACGCACAGACATCTTTCTAAAAATCTTTTATTTCGACTCTAGGTACCTTGAAACGTCGAGAAATGTCAAAACTTTCAATTTGACAAATCGGACCCATTACAATAACTTTCTATGGGAAGTTAATAAACAGAAATGAAAATTATGAAAATAAATTGTGAAAGATTTCAGCATCATTTACAAAATTCAAAAAGTAAACTTTTCTCAAAATAAAACATACAAAGGGTTTTCCAATAAGAAGTTTCATTACGATATTAATAAAAACTAGGTTTTTTGAAGGGTCAATGTACATTTATTTCTTTGCAATGGCGACGATTTGCCATTAACAATAGAAATATTTTATGCCAAATGGGGCACCAATTCCTAAGATTTATTAAGAAGAATTTACCCTAACGTCGTCTTACTTTTGCCACATAATAAATGTGGTAGTATGCTTAGGTTATTCCAATAACTAAAACTTTGCCTCTCGGAAGTTTTATAAATGTTATTGAGCAATCAAACCAATGAAAATGTAAATCAATATAACTTATTGGTCTCTTGTCAGTCTTGCTTTCGAAAATTCCATAATTGTAAAACTGCTATTGTAAAATTCTTGAGGATTTGCAAATTGATATTGATAAGAATAATATTTCATTGTTGGTTCTGCTAGTATTTTGTAGGTCTTTTGATAGTTTACATTCCATTCCAATGACCATTGTTTACTTATTGAAAAGCTCATAAATAAAATCTCTTTTGGAACAAATTATATCACTTTTAGTTGCAAACTACTTAAGGGATTTTAACACGAATATACTGACAACAGTTTTGAAAGTTATAAGTGGTATTCCGCAGCGAATTATTCAAAGTCCCCTGCTTTTCTACCTTTTTATTAATCAATAATCACCATCCTCACGTTTGTCATGATCACATAGGGGCTAAATGCATGAATTCTTGGCAAAAAATATTTTATGGCACTAAACCCTTGGAAAATAAATAAAAAGCATACATCTAGTGTTTAAATAATAATATTTTATTCTTTCATTCAAAAAATAAGAATTAAAGATTTAAATTAAAAAAAATGATTATTAAGCTTTAGAAGAACTATCTGGACTAAGAAGAGCTGATGTACCGAAACTATCCGAGGTAAACGGAAGGTCAGGTGCCTTCAACAATTCAAAAACATCATTCTCAATATTATAAGCCTTTTTCTGGGGAAGTTTTCTTAGGCGTGTAATAAACGGGTCGGAAGAAATGAGGAGTGAATTCAAAATATCCTCATTTGTTTTGACACGCGATATCTTGCGAGAGAAAATTTCTCTATTGGCAACAACGCATGTTCTATGATTACTGAGCCATGAATCAAAACTTTGTGGATTGTAGCTGGCATTGGGTACCAATTATACTTTTCCACAAACAGTTTGGCAGTTTCAAAGGCATATTGTTGAAACTTGTCCACATTGATTTCATAAGTACTAGCTATAGTTTGCAAAACAATTTTAAACCTTTGATAACATTTATATCCAACCCAGTAATATTTGCCGCAACTTCTGGATCACTAAAAAATCTTCTAGCCGTGTTTCCCTCGTTACTGCTTCCGAAGCCAGGTTTTGGCTTATCGACTACCAAACCCATCTCAATTTTAAATTTGCTTTGGATTTCTTTTTTCTCTCAGCAACTAATTTTTGCACATCCTCTCCACGAGCTTGCCAGTTAGTTTATAACTAAGGTGCAACAAGCATTCGAAGAAACGTATCCATGCATGCAGCACAGATAACCTGAATTCTAATCGTGATGTATCTATAATTTGAGTATTGGATATTTTTTCTAAGTTATTAAAATCCTTGGACGTAAGTCCACAAACGAAGCATATTTGTGTTGATTTGGTGTCTGTTATAGCATTGCAAATTTTTCCATCCTCCATTGTAAAGAGCATAGTAATTATTACATGGATTGCGATGTTATTCATTGTTTATGTGACTTCTTGCAGCTCTTCAATTTGCTTGCGCATTAGTTCCACTTCATTCTTTGTCAATTCTGTTGTTTCATGCTGGAAAATAAACTTTATTGGCCTGCAGTACCGTGTTGATAAGGGCCTTTCATTTTGCCAAATAACAAGTTGCTGATTTTCTCTTGGATTGTTTTTTATCAATCGAATAGGAACTTAAGACACAATGAAGGTACTACAATCTTTAGAATTTGCATCAGAAAAATGTTGTTTTTATTCTGACTACGCTGAACCATCCAAGCCCCACTTACATATAAGATTCAAATTATTTAAAGAATCCGTTTCTTGCAGTTCTTAAATAAATTTTATCGTAAACGACAAATCAAAAACTTACTGCTGGTCTTTGAAACAACTTGTACGCAATACCCATAGTCAGTATTGGTAATTAGTAATTATGCTTAAGTTAAGATATGACAATAGCCTTGGAGCTTCAGTTGTGTTTTTTATTGAAAATTTCGCATACGATAAAATTGTGGGCTCTCTATCTTCCAATATTTATCCGCTTAAAGTTAAATTGCAGTTAGTTCAAGCTTTATTTTTGCCTTATCAGTTACTTTTCTATAATTTAGAGCAACCTAGACTCAGTTTCTTTCCAAAATATAGAACTTGGGTTTAACTGAAGTGCGTTTAATATACGACCTTCGCAAGTTCGATCAGATTTCGAAATTCTCATGTTACAGGTTTTTTTTTAAGATAGCACATCAATTGTATTTTTCTTTATAATATAGTTCAACAACAGCAACCAGCTTATTTGCTTGATAAAATAGAGGTTTTAGTTCACAAAAATTCTGTGGCCAATTGTGATCAGGCCTTAGAAATAAAGCGGCTATGTGTAGCACGAAGCTTCTCAAACGTCGCACTGTCTTATTGAAAGTAAACAATGTCCATAAAATCGTCAATATTTATTTATTTATAAGTCAATCTTGATGTACAGCTGTTTTTTAATCAATAAATATCAAAAAATATCAAATAAATAATAGCTCATAAGCGGAATCATTCACCATATCAGGCACCAACAAGTGACACATTAAGGGTAAAGAGGATTTTTAACAGTAATTTTTGGGGTTTCCAATCCCCAAATCTGACAACTCGTCTCCTTAACGTAGTCTCCGCACTGAAAATGATATTTCGATGATGCATTTCAAAAGCATAATCAGCGAAGACACAACGACACGTCCCCTGCAGCTTGCAAATTTAAAACATCATAACACCCAAAAAATGTACTTTGATCATTTCAGTCCTGGTAGCTATTAGCTTTTAAGTATTGTCTTGTACATTTATGTATCGTTCAATGAATAATAATACATATGTGGTGTTTTCCACAAAATTTATTCTTAATTTTTATTATGAATTTCCAAAAACATCTTTAAATTTCTGCTGATTTCAACCGTTTAGGTCTTTTTAACGTACGATTATTGCTGTCACTTCGGACGAACTTCACTGGAAATGCTGATATTAGCTGTCCAAGTTCTTTAGAATGTTCTTAGTGCACACTAATATTGATCTTAAATATCGGCTTAGTTTATTTTCTAATCCTTTTTTTCATAGTTTAAAGACCGAGCTTCAGATTTTTTGACAGAAGTAGCTTAAGCAATATGGCCTCTTTCAACTCTCAAAATGCGGAAGTTTCCAAGTCGACCTTTTAATATTTTCCAAAGATGGACAGACAGATTAAAAACAAACCTCTAAAATAAAATCTACATAACATTGTTTCAAGTGTTGGTACATTCATAAACAAAAATATTTAAATTTTACATTACACTAGTAAAAGGAGCTGTGAGGTGAGTTTCAATGAAATAAACCTGTGGTTTTAGAACACTGCACAAGAAAAAGTCACCCTAAGAATTTTCGTTAACTACGGCCGTTTACTTTCAGATCTTAATATCAGTTGAATTTTGAACAGTTAATAAGGAAAATCAGAATAAACAAATTTGAAAGATGTAGCTTTAGCAATATGGCCACTTTCAACTGTCAACGTGTTGAACTTACATTTTAAAGATGGCTGCTATGATGTTTTTTTTTATAATTAGCGAACACTAAAAGGGTTGTGCATATCTTGTGTATGCCAAAGACACAGTGTGAGCATTAGGAAAAGAGGGAAGGGTTGGATAGGAGGAGTCGGTGTACATTGATTTTAAATTTCTGAACATTGCAA
Source organism: Eupeodes corollae (assembly GCF_945859685.1). Taxonomy (NCBI): domain Eukaryota; kingdom Metazoa; phylum Arthropoda; class Insecta; order Diptera; family Syrphidae; genus Eupeodes; species Eupeodes corollae. Next base: position 67,663,625 of record NC_079148.1, on the reverse strand, counting down.
TGACAGGGAAAGATAGAGCGTGGTAAGGCGTTCCACATTCGCGTACGGCTGAAAAAAGAATCTCTGTAGTTCATAGTACGGCCGAAGTTGGGCTCAAGGGTAAACTGATGGCCATTCCTAGAAGGGCGGCTATTACGGTTAAATTGTTTAAGGGTAGTACCGTAGTACCCGTGCATAATGGTTAGTGCGTTGGACTGTCATGCCGGAGTTCTTGGGTTCGATCCCTGCCTATGCCATCTAAAGTCTTTTCACGGATACTGCCTCTTGCGAGGAATTGACAAATTCTCCAAGAGTAACTCTTGTCATGAAAAACTGCTTTCTCAAATTAGCCGTTTGGATTCAGCATATAAACTGTAGGTTACCTCCATTCCTGACAACATAACTCGCACACAGGAATGGTTGAGAGTTGTAAGTCACTAGGCTTTAGTTCTCAATGGACTGTTGTGCCACCCAATTTTATTTATAGTCCGTTAAAATAACGGTAAAAAAGGGTGAGGCAACCTTGCGTTGATGTTCGAGTGACGTAAAAGAGTTGATTATGTTAATGTTTCCAATCATTTTAAAAGCTTTTTTTTGAATACTGTCCAAGAGGATTTTCCGTTTCGTTGATGCAAGTACTACTCCAAGAAAGTGGCAAAGAGGGTTTACCTCGCTTTAACAATACTAGACATCATTGCGTTTTCGAAGCATTCGCCATTGTACAATGCTGTGTAGGTTAATGAGCTTATCATATTTTGCCGTTGCAGTTCCAAAACCGAAGAGGAGGATCGTGAGTCTGGAAACGAATATAAAAAGCTAAGAGCGCTATAATCAGCGAAACAATGTATTGGATTAGAAGTAGCAGACAGGAGATCATTTATAAAAATGAGGAAGAGTGTCGGAGACAAAACGGAGCCCTGGGGCACTCCAGCATTAATTTTATGAATTTCAGACTTGAATCCGTCCAAAACAACTTGTATTGAACGGTTCGAAAGAAAATTTCTAATCCAACAAAAAAGAGATTCGTCGATACTGAAATTTTGCTAATCATCTTGTCTAACAGTTTAAAATATAAAAAAAAAGCTTTCCGAACTTAAGGAAATTTTCTTAGATGTGGGTTTAAAGAAAAAATAAAACGCGTTTAATTTAATGTTAAACTTAAGAATTTAGCTTTATTATACAGATAGAGGTTTGCTATTTTTTTAAAACGTTGCATTTTTTATGGTTGATTAGGAAACCAGGCTGAACAAATAGCAGCTAATTTGACATTGTAGCCTTGACAATGTAGCCACTTTGAACTGTTGAAGTTCAGGAGTTCTTAGACCTTTTATAGGGAGACGAAGTTTAAATTATCGATTTACTACTCTCCAAAGATGGCGGCTGTGATATTTTTAGGACATCTTGTCTAGCACATTAATATTGTCTAAACCAGATAAAAAAGCTTCCCAAATTATTTTCATTTTATTTACAGTTTAAATTTCCTCAATGTTCTTTAAGCTTTGTCAGTATCGAGATAATCCCAAAAATATATAGACTTAGACAGCAAAATCAAATCCAGTTTAGGTCCTATGGATCGTAAACGTTCATCTACCAAACCATTAAATACAAAAGTTAATACATAAGAATTTTTCGTAGTAAATCAGAATAAATAATTAGCCTGTCATTAAATTTCAACTTGAGGTTCATTCTTTCTTGATCACAAGACTTCGGTTTTTTTGTCTGTAAGCCCAACATGTCACGAGTACTGTTATAAGTTTTAAATGCTCAACGTATGTCATATGTTATATGCAATTTTATTAATGAGTTATCACTTATTTTTTTGTTGTACTATGTTTTGTATGATTTCTAATCAGGTGTTACTATTTAATTATAAACATAAAACACGTTGTTTTCTCGACGTTAACCTGTTCTTCAAAAATAATAAGAAATATAGTAAACAAACTCGCGTCAGGGCATTGAGTGAGACTACCTATGTATACTTGTAGGTAACTAACTTCAAAGTTCATTACTTTAGCCAACTCAAAACAAAAAATACCGACAGCGGGATTAATGTAGGCATCACGTGTTTGTTATTAACTTTATATCACATCATGTGTCATAGGAGTATTTCTTTTTTAATTATTTCTATTGTAAGCAGATTTTAATTAATGGTAGGAAAATTAATCGCATGATTTAATTTTAAACGTAGGCACTTGCTTTCTCATGTTGATCGTTTAAGTTGCAATTTTTTAATGGCTGACAAATTTGTTTTATGCAGAAATTAAGTGTTAATTATGAGACTTTCCTTTTTTTATAAAAAATCAATTTTTTTTTAATTTCAATCTTAAAAGACTCATCTCTCCTAACAAAATTTTCAATTTGAATAATGTTGTTTGTGATAATTAAAAGTAAGTATCATTCTAACGTAAAGACCTTATTTTCAAAAATAACTATAACTTCAGATTTGTAATTGTAATCTTAATTAAATTAAACTAATTAAATTAAAAAAACAAGAAAATGTTTAAAACGAAAATATTTTTTTTTTCAGAGATAATTTCCGAAGTAAACGAAGAGGATCTATTGCACCATTACCCTCCTTGAGACTCAACAGCAAAGAAATGTTGTCCGGCGACTTTGACACGCAAAGTGTCATGAGCAATCAAGCTTCAATTACTAGTATAAATTCCATTGCTAGTTTGTTAAGAGAGAAAATGCAGGTAAGTGAAGGACTCCAAACCAAAAGACTCAATGATCCCTGTATTAATTAGAACCCAATGATAGAAACCTATAGAAATTATGTTACACTAAAAAGTCGTTTATTAAGACAGTCTGACGTACTTACGTACAGTGCTAGGGGGACTGCAGTCCCGGGCTCTGCGGAAACGAGGGCCCCATCCCATTAAGAAATTTAATCCGTAAATCCGCGACATTCGAACTGTACAATCTAATAAACCCCAACAGTAAAAACCAAATTTAGTTGACCCCACCTAATTCAAACTTGAAAAGCTTACTACTTACTTACTTAAGGTGGCACTACAGTACGGAGCGGACCTGGGCCTCAACCAACATGCGTCTCCAGCCAGCTCGGTCCCTAGCTAGCTGTCTCCAGTTTTGCATGCCAAGATGGTTGAGGTCGTCTCTCACCTGGGTGCGCCACCGGAGCCGCGGTCTTCCTCTACTGCGCCGTCCCTCAGGATTGGATTCGAAGACCTTCCGGGCTGGAGCGTTGATGTCCATCCGTTCTATATTACCTAGCCATCTAAGCCGTTGGACTTTAATTCTGCTAACTAGGTCAGTGTCGCTGTACAGCCCGTACAGTTCGTCGTTTTATCTTCTTCTCCATTCTCCATCTATGCGTACGGGACCAAAAACCACCCGAAGAATTTTTCTCTCAAAGCATCCTAATACGCTCTCATCTTAATTTGATAGGGTTCAGGCCTCAGCTCTATAAATGAGAACCGGGATGATAAGTGTCTTATAGATGGTGATTTAAGATGATCGAGAGGACTTTACTTTTCAATTCTAAGTCCTAAGAAGCAGCGATTTGCAAGAGTTATTCTTCGTTTGATTTCAGCGCTGGTGTCGTTGTCTGTGTTTAAAGCGGTGCCTAGGTTAACAAAGTCCTTAACTACCTCAAAGTTAAAGCTGTCCATGGTGACGTTTTGTCCAACACGTCGTTGTTCAATGTCCTTTTTTGATGACAGCATATACTTGGTCTTGCCCTCATTGACCACTAAACCCATCTTCTTCGCTTCCGTCGCAATACTCAAAAACGCTCCACTGACATCAAGCTTTAATCTTCCAATTATGTCAATATCATCTGCGTATCCGAGTAATTGAATGGACCTTTAGAAGATTGTGTCTCTAGTATTGACGGTTGAGTTTTGCACAATTCTTTACAGAACGATGTTGAAGAAGTCGCATGACAGTGCATGGCCTTGTCTAAAACCTTTTTTGACATCAAATGCATCGGTGAGTCCTCTCCAACTTTGATAGAGCAGTGTGCATTCCATCGTCATTCTGCACAAACGGATAAGTTTGACAGGGATGCCAAAACTAGACATTGCTCGGTAGAGCTCTTCCCTATAGATGCTGTTATACGCGGCTTTAAAATCGATAAAGAGATGGCTGGTATCGATTTGAAGTTCTTGGGTTTTTTCCAAGATCTGCCGTAGTGTGAATATTTGGTCGATAATGAACTTTCCTGGTCTGAAGCCACACTGAAAAGGATCAATCAGGTTGTTGACGAATAGTTTCAGACATTCACATAATACGGCAGAGAGGATCTTATACGCAATGTTAAGGAGACTGATGCCTCTGTAGTTAATTAGAGGGTCTCCTTTCTTATGTATAGGGCACACTATGCTGAGTTTCCACTCATCGGGTATGCTTTCTTCTAACCATATTTTGCAGATGAGTATATGCATTCTCCCTACCAAGTCATCGCCTGCTGCTTTGAATAGTTTGGCAGCGATGCCGTCAGCCCCAGCAGCTTTGTTTGACTTCAGTTTAGATATAGCTATCTTCACTTCGTCAAGGTCGGTTAGGCGGAATTGTTGATCTGCGTCGCCTAGGTTGAGTGGTTCTATCTCCCTTACAGCGGAATTCGGTTCGCCATCGCCGTTATATAATTTGAAGAAGCTATATACCCCAAAAATTTTAAACCCATATATCCAAACTCACAAATAATCCTAGAAACTTTTAATTCATATAGCTAGTATATCCAAAAAGTCAGACCCGCATAGCCCAAGGCGCTTTTAACCCAAAACTGTATACTAAAAAAAAAATCAATGCAGGGTGATAATATTCATTATTCATTCTTAGTTCATCTTCACATAGATGGAATGTATAGCAAAAAGAAAGTGGAAAAGTTACGAGTTTGTCCATAACTCGATGGTCGAAAAGAGCAGATGCCGTGAATGCTGTAGTGAATAATTTTGCTTGTATTTTTAATGCGTTAAGCTGCTTAGCTGATGAAGCTTCGTCTTTAAAATCGAAAATTATTAAACTTAAAAATGCCTCTAAGGCGGTATTCTGGAAAGCGATTTTAAATAGATTTGACGCCACCAATTCGTATTTGCAAAAAGTGGAACTAGATTTAAACGTAGCTAAATTATGTGACGGTCTGTAAGTTTTGAGTTCATGGTTTTTGGATTAATTACAGATCGGGTTATGTGGGTTTAATGTTTTTGGGTTTCCGTTTTTTTATTTTTTATTGCAAAATTAACACATTTAATTTAAAAAAAAACTTTAAAAAGAGCCCCTGATGAATAATTAGCCCCGGGTATCAACAATTCTTAATCTTATCGGGGGTTGGAGCACTTGGGGTATAGCTTCTTTAATTTTCGATACGTTAACTCTTGACGCATCGTCTCTGAGAGCGTGGACTAATAGCGCCCCGGGTTATTGGTTTGCCTCGCTTGGGGTTTAGGGCGCTGTCTGTTATTGGGTTGGCTAGCTTGGGACGCTCTGGGTTACGAGGGGTTGGCTTGCTTGGGTTTTATATCTTTTTAGGGGGTCCCAAATTTGATATAGCCTTGGGCCCCCATTTTCTTTAATCCGGGCCTGGATGGCGCTACAGCTCGGTCCCTAGCTAGCTGTCACCAGTTTCGCATGCCAAGTTAGATGAGGTCTTTTTCCATCCTTCGAGCGATGTCTTCCTCTACAGTGCCGTCCTCGAGATTGGAATCGAAGACCTTTTAGCCTGGGGCGTTGATGTTCATTGGCTCTATATGACCTTTTATTCTTTTAAAGAGTTCTGTGTCACTGTACAGCCCGTACAGTTCGTCGCCAAAAATGAATACCCGAATGCTGAGCGTCTTGTAGATGGTGACTCAAAATGATCGAGAGAGGACTTTACTTCTCATTTGCCACCCAAGTCCAAAGAAGCAGCGATTTAAAAGACTTATTCTCCTATTAGTTTCAGCCCTTGTGTAGTTGTCTGAATTTTTACGACGCCTAGGTAGACAAAGTCCTTAACTCAAAGTTACAGCTGCCATAGGGCAATGCTTAAACAGCTTCACCGACAGCACGCGTTGATCTTTCGGTTATGTCAATATCATGGACGTATCCGAGTAATTGGATGGACCTTTGGAAGATTGTGTTTCTAGTGTTGACGATTGAGTTTAGTACAATATTTTCCAGAACCATTTTGAAGAAGTCATGGGTTTTTTTTTTAGACAGTCAGTTTATTATAAAAAGTCTATTATACGCCACCAAGTGGTTCTTATAATAAGTATTAAAGTTACATAAGTTTGGCCACCTAGTGCCCATTGTAATCGGCCGATTGACACACGTTCTGTCAAAAATTTTCAGTTGACTTTCTTTTCCCACGAAAAATTATATGCCACATGAATCTTCTAGAAATAAATTACTCTCGAACAAAATTTTGATCCGATGCCAATTTAATTTTTCTGATACCAAATAATTAAGGAAAACTCTTGAATACCATTGTTACACATCTAAAAAAAATAAAATATTAACAAATTCAATAAGGATCAAATTTATTTTGCGCCAGATAAGTTCCATACGTACATCAATCACTTACAAGTTTTTGAAAGAGTGTCTATAAATGAAAACAAGATTAAATTCCTGATTTGTTGGCAAACTCAAATTTAACAAGAAACCATGTGACAGCTGAGAGTTAAGGGTTAGTAAAAATCTCGCATTGGACAGGTTCAGATAACATAAGGGACTTTATTTTAAAAATCGGAACTTTAATTCACTAACATGTACCTTTACATAATCCCGCAAAAACTATCACTGACATTATTGTCTACAAAACATTTCTCAGGCAAGTTACAAGTCCATCAAGAATTGTATTTTTTATTGAAATGAAATATTACTTATTAAATTTCAAATTTGACAAAGAATCCTTTTACACATAACATTAAACGTACATAATTGTACAGAAATTAAATAAATTACAGAGTAATAAAGTTCAGCTTTAAGTTGAATGTAAAATTGTCATTTGCTGTCATTTTGACATAAATGGAATTGACTTGATGCTAAAATTAATCTTACTTTCAAGTACCTATCTATTGTGTCCTAGAATAAATTATTATTTTTGAGGAAATAAAGAATGCAAAGTTTCCCGGCCCTGGTGAGAAATAAGTTTTAATTGTATTTGACATTTGACAATCAACTGCTACTTTCCCCCTCCATTGGAAACTGTTTTAAACCAGAAACGTATTTTTTTTTAAATTAAATAAAAAATATAAAAATAATAAAAAGCTGTGAAAAGCTTCTTTTAAAACCTGAGCTATCAGCTGGCAAAATATGTTCTTAAGGTGTTAATAATTTTAAGGAACCTTTACTTTACAGACTTATGACAGTTTATTAAAATACTACCGTTATAATGGTAAATTAAATATTGTAATCTAGACTAGACCTAATAAGTATTAAATAGCCTTAAAAGAAAAATCTGGTTACTTGAATATATTGTACTTACTACATAATGTACCTAACTAAAACAAAATTATTTTGTATTTCAGGCTGTTCCACAAATGATCCGCAAAAAGAAAAACGAAACAAAAGACTATAATCTTAAGATGTTTGTTGTGTCCCTTTTCTTTATAATAGTTTTTCTGGTAAGTCAATAAATGTTGTATTATAATAATTCTTTAATTCATTCCTTATATTCTTTCATAGATTGGATATGCCTACGTGATGTATCATCGCAAAGTACTCACACGTTCCTATTTTGCAAAAGCAAAATTTGTTGCGACTGAAAGAGTTTTTCGTATCATGAATATGGACAACGAAGAACTGATCTCTGCCAAGCTGGGGGTAACCCTAGGAACCGAAACCATACCGTTTCCCTGCCTTGAAGATAAAATGCTCAACGATGGAAGTATTTGCCTGGAGTGGAATAATCTGGCGAGATTGTACATGCGGTACGAAGATAGAAATCAATTTCGTTGCTATTCGGTGCACTGGCAAGCTTTGGGTGCTGGGGTATTTCCGACTGATTGCTACGAGTTGGCTCCGGACAACGGCCTCTGGTTTGGAGGTGGGCCAGTGAGAAACGTCGATTGGACTCTGAGTAGAACGGATTTTCCATTCTCACCCTTTATAACTGGTGACATGAAGGTGCATCAATTTGGCAATACCTTGAAACGATATTTCATCAACTCGCTTGGCATCAGTCTTCAAATCGAAGACTCAAATCCGCTCTATATCTCAGCTAATCAGTCGCAGAACACCTTCTGCCTTCGAGCCATGAATGACGACTATGCCTATGTGAACCGGCTGACTCAATATCCTGAGTTGCAGTACAAAGTGTGTGTCGCTGATGATATGCGAAGTCTTCACATGCTACGTACGCAACAAAGTCTTTGGGAGAGCCTAAAGGAACAGGACATCAAAACTCTCCATTCGATCATAGAAGAACCGATCTATAAGATTCCTTTCGACAATGAGACATCTTCATTGAACGAGACCAGCATTTACAATTACTCCGAAGAAGTGATTGCAACAGGCTTCATGAAGCTCGGGCATATTCTGGTCAATGAATTTTGGCAGGAGAATGTTGGAGACTTTACTGTAGACAAAAGTCGTTTTCCCACGTTAAAGGACACAATCGAAGTTCTTCATCGGAGGGGTTTCAAGATTGTTCTAACAGTGCAGCCATTCATCAGTACGGACAGTCCAACGTTTAAAGAGGCTGTTCATAAGAAACTTCTTATCTACGAACGCCATTCGGAGAGAAGTATACCGGCCTTAACCAGATACAAGAGTTCGTCCAGTGCTGGAGTGGTTGACATTACCAACAATGCTTCAATACCCTGGCTATTGGAGAAGTTGCAGGCAGTTGTCAAAGAGTACCAGGTCGATAGCTTTTATTTGGACTTGGGTACTGGTTATAATCTGCCTCACTATTACCAGTGCAGACAGACCCTCAGAAACCCCGATATGTATGCCAAGTTATTTACATCGAGTTTCGAGGGAATCGGATTTATGGGTGTTTCAACAGCAACAGCTGTCCCAAAGCCGCCAGCATTTCTTAGTGCACCACCAGTGAATTCATCGTGGGCGGGTCTGAAGGAAATCCTCTCGACTGTGCTCAGCTATGGAGTCATTGGTTATCCCTTCATTCTGCCCGGGGCAATTGGAGGTGATTATTACCTCAACAAGTCTTTGTCGAAAATGGCTTCCTTCTACTCATTGCGACAAGCTGATTTACCTAATCAGGAGCTCTTCCTAAGATGGCTTCAACTTATTACATTCCTACCTTCCATGCAATTTAGTCATTTGCCGTCCGAATATAAGAGTGACTATGTCACAGATGTTGCCAAGGAACTTACAAATGTACGGCACAAGACTGTCATTCCATTGTTGAAGAAGTGTCTATCGGATTCATTGAATGAGGGCTTACCATTGGTAAGGCCATTATGGATGTTAGACCCTAATGATCCCGCGTGTTTGAGTGTTGATGATGAATTTTCCATTGGAGAGGAGCTGATTGTTGCACCTGTTCTGGAAGAAGGTGTTTATGTTCGTGAAGGTATGTTTCAAAAAAATTCAAATGTCTAAATTTTGTGGATCTTAACAAACTTTTCGATAGAACATAGCTCCTTAGGGGTCCATTTTATTTTGAAGTTCTTTGGAGAAAAATTGTTTTTCATTTTGTTATTAATTTAGACTGAACTAAATTAATCATTGGTGGAATGAACTATTTGCTCGAATTTAAATCTGTCAAAAAGGCCCATTTGCTTTTGCATTGGGCAAAACAATTGAATTGCCTTTTGATCTCATTTCGAATTTCGAAACCAATATACTTGTGTCTGTCAGTTTGACTGATCTTGATTTATGAGGTTGTGAAAATTGTTCTTTAAATATTAAAGAAATATACGTGTGTAATTCTGTCTCAAATGTGGAAGTAGCAATTAATTGCTTAAAGTATCAAGTTTATTTTGTTCTTCTAAATTAAATTAATTACAAGCACATTTCTGTAAAAATTTGACAGTTATACCTGCATAAGTTCCAAGTGTCAACTTAAAAAAGATAGTGATTTGACAGCTGACAGTTTAGCAAAAATTAAACATAATGTCACAAAATTCAAAACGATTAATTAAATTGTTTCATCCATTTTTAATAATTTCCTTGGCTAAAAAGGTTATTTAGCTAGTTTTAAACGATTTATCTCTTAACAATTTTCTAAAGTTAAAATCACGGAATGGCTACTTTACCTTTAAGAATTTAACTAAAACCACTTGAAATCTGTTCAATAACTCTTATAAGAGCTCTGGATCGAATGATCCAGTCAACTATTGGGAATTATAATTAAAAGGTCCGTTTAAGAGTATTTGTTTTGCTTATTTTCACGAACTGTAACATTTTATACATTTTTTGTTGCTCGTCTTTTAATAAAAGGCAATTAGCAATTTATTAGTTTTTTACTAATTTTAATATTTTGGACTCCCTTAAAAAATTACTAAATATGTATTTAGCAAATTGGTAACTAGTAAATTGTTAAACCCTAAATAAATTTGCGCTAATATGTTTTTAATGTGGAACAATGTGCTAGTTCAAACGACACAAGGGACTTGAAAGTATGTCAAGCTTCTAGCATCTGATTGGCCAGCTGTCAAAAAAGTGTCTTCCTACTAAGGCAACCTTATAAAAAAACTGACTGGAAAGTAGTGGTGTTTTCCATTGCCAAATTAAGATTTTCTTCAAAAATTAACACTATTAAATTTGTTTTTTGTTAGTCATTGAATAAGAGTGTAACTTCTTGTACTTGTTAACGAGAGCGGTAGAGCTGTCAAATTTTTAAACTAAACATTGTTTGTATTAGTTTTGCGCAATGAGAGTTAAATCTGCCGAAAAATCCAGGTTTCCAGATTTAATCTCAATTCAAAAATTAATAAATTTGTGTTTTTAGATAAAATCATTATTCAAGAAAAATCTCCCCAACTATAAAGTCAATTCCAATTATATCAAAATGACAGCTAAACATAATCTTTTACTCAACTGAAAACTTAACTTTACTACTTCACAATTCCATTTGATGTTCTTTGTATGTGATGTTTTATTAAATACTTACTTGTTATTTACTTACTTAAGGTGGCGCTACAGCCCGGGGCGGACCTGGGCCTCAACCAACATGAGGTCCTCTCCCACCTGGGTGCGCCACCTGAGTCACGGTCTTCTTCTACTGCACCGTCCCTCGGGATTCGAAGACCTTCCGGGCTGGAGCGTTGATGCCCATTCGCTCCACATGACCTAGCCATCTAAGCCGTTGGACTTTAATTCTGCTAACTAGGTCGGTGTCGCTGTACAGCCCGTACAGTTCGTCGTTATATCTTCTCCTCCATTCTCCATCTATGCGTACGGGACCAAAAATCACCCGAAGAATTTTTCTCTCGAAGCATCCTCTTTGACAGGGTTCAGGGCTCAGCGCCATAAATGAGAACCGGGATGATGATAGATGGTGACTTAAGATGCTCGAGAGAGGACTTTACTTCTCAATTGCCAACGAAGCAGCGATTTGCAAGAGTTATTCTTCGTTTGATTTCAGCGCTGGTGTCGTTGTCTGTGTTAATAGCGGTGTCTAGGTAGACAAAGTCATTAACTACCTCGAAGTTATAGCTGTCCATGGTGACGTTTTGTCCAAGACGTCGTTGTTCAGTGTCCTTTTTTGATGACAGCATATACTTGGTCTTGCCCTCATTGACCACTAAACCCATCTTCTTCGCTTCCGCTGACATCACGCTTTGATCTTCCAATTATGTCAATATCATCTGCGTATTCGAGTAATTAAATGGACCTTTGGAAGATTGTGCCTCTAGTGTTGACGGTTGAGTTTTGCACAGTTCTTTCCAGAACGATGTTCAAGAAGTCGCATGACAGTGCATCGCCTTGTCTAAAACCTTTTTTGACATCAAATGCATCGCTGATATCTTTTCCGACCTTGATGGAGCAGCGTGCATTCTGCACAAACAGATAAGTTTGACAGGGTTGCCAAAACTAGACACAAAGAGATGGTGGCTATCGATTTGAAGTTCCTGAGTTTTTTTTCCAAGATCTGCCGTAGTGTGAATATTTGGTCGATAGTGGACTTTCCTGGTGTAAGCCCACACTTATAAGGACCTATCATGTTGTTGGCGAACGGCTTCAGACGTTCACATAATACGGCAGAGAGGATCTTATATGAAATGTTAAGGAGACTGATGCCTTTGTAGTTGGAGCAATTAAGAGCCTATATTTTGCTGATGAGTTGGTGCATGCATGTTGAGTGGTTCTATCTCCCTTACAGCGGCTTTCGGTTCGTCATCGCCGTTATATAATTTGGAGAAGTGGTCTTTCCATATTCTCAACATCGACTGCCGTTCTACTACGATTTTCCCCTGATCGTCTTTACAGGCTTCGGTTCGTGGCTTGTACCTTTGGCAGGTTTTTTTACCTTTTGGAGAATTTACGAACCTCATTCCTGTTGTGATATCCCTCTATCTCCTCGATCGCGCGCTTCTCATGCTCTCTTGTGTTAATCTCTCCTCTTCTGCTCGTAGATCACGCGAGCAGCTCTGGTCCTTTTGTGCAGCGCCGTTTTGTTAGCCTGCTGTTTCGCTGCGTGCGCTTGCCGGCATTCGTCGTGTCGTGTTTTATTAAATGTCAATTTGAAAAAAGAATAAGTAATGTTACCTTAAAATACAAAACACATGTCGAAATTAACTTGTAGCTTACTGAAGTGTTTTTTAGACAATTATCGTTTTGGTAGTCTTGCACAAACAACTGAAGGTAAATGTTAGTGAAGTAAAGTTCCAAGTTTGAAGTTTATGACATTTAAAAAACTAACTAGTTGCCTTGGTCAAAATGTACTTTCAAAGAATACAGTTGAACTCAAATCAAGTCCCTTATGTTGTCTAAACCTACCCAATGTTGAATACCTTAAACTTTAATTCAAGCCAATGCAAAAAAAAATCATTCTTTCAAATTGAAATTTGTTTAAGCTTTTTTTTTAACTGGACAATCCAAAACGATTACAAATGTTGACCTTATTTTTAGACATTTTAATTAAATGAGATTTACTGTGTTGTAAAATTGTTTTCTTTTTATTTTATTTTCAGTTTACCTACCTCAAGGTGTTTGGAAAGATGGCATTGATAGTTCACTTCGAAAAGGTAGTCGCTGGATACACAATTACAATGTGCCAAAAGAAAAAATTGCATATTTTGTTAAATTACCTGACAACACCAGATTCTAGGTTGTGAATAGTTTTTTAAATTAAAAATTAAAGACAAAAACAATAAATATATTTAAAAAAAAAATAAAAATTAATTTTTAAGCCACATAAGCACTAAATTCAACCTTTTTAAAAATAAGTTTATAAATGTTGTGTATGTATGTTTATTGTTTAACTTTAGATCGTAAAAATTAAAAACAATAATTATAATTTCAACTCAAAACTCCATTGTGATCCCACCTCATTAAAAATCGAATATAATAAAATAAAATAAAAACACTCAACTTTACTTTTAAGAAAATTTATATTTGTTTTTCTTTCTGTGTTTTAATTTTGTTTTTCTCCGAATTTAAGTTCATATAAATACAATAATAAGGTACGATAAAGTATAATTTTCAATTATTACTAAACGAGTATATAAAAAAAATTATATAAAATAAAATTAAAACTATTTAAATAATAATTACTATAATTATACTTATACTATAATTAAGTAGATAGGCCACTTAAGGAAATTACGTCGTTTTTTTGTTTTTGTTTTTGTTGGTGTTGATTTTGTTTTTAATTAAGAATTAAATTCTAGTCAAGCAAAATATCATTTTTCATGTCGCTGCTACAAATTGGAATACTTAAGCCACATGATTCGACATCAACTGGGCGGGTTGCATTATTGCACATTGACTCGGCTAAAACTTCATCGTTTTGGTCGAGACACATAATCGAACGTCGTTTCACTGGACTTGGAGAGCCGGGAATTTTGCATGTTACTGAACAAAGTTGCCACTGACCAATCCACCAATGGGCCGGACATGGAATTTCATTGCATCGACGAGATATTCGCTGTGGGATTGAATTGTTGGCATTTGACCAACAGAGTTCTTCTTCGTTTATGGCTGGAAAATTAAGACAAACATTAGTAAATGATTGATTACGAACTGAAATTAGTATGAATGAAAAATGGAGACTATTTTTAAGGAACTTGAAATGGAAAAAAAACACCCAAAAGCAAAGAATATTCTTGTAAATGTTCAAACTTTTCCATGTATACCCTATAAACTATAATTCAAAACCTCCTATTTGTATGCAACGAAAATTAGTTTCCGGTATCCAGCCGTTACATTGAGAAAATTCAAACATTTTTTAATCTGTTATACTACAAACAATAAAATACAAATTTATAATAAAATTTTACTTACATTTACCACTCTCAAAACACAACGGTATTCGATATTGGACTCCACCTCCACATGTTGCTGTGCACGCTGTCCAATCGCTTAATTTCCACGTGTAATCTTGCACAGATGTTGTATTGATTACTGGCAAAGTGAATTCATAGTAAATGCCTTTATTTGGCTTTGATGATGTAACAATTACCTAAGAATAATAAAAATAAACTCTGAGTTATTAAGTGATTGGCAGAGGAAGGTTTTTTTTGTTGTTTGTTTACATATAAAGTTATGGAATGCTCGATTGAATGAGGTATGGTTATGGTTTCTTGATGATCGACACGATCATAAAGAGCTTCTGCATTGGCGATAGTATAATCTCCAGGCATGTAAATTTGTCTGAAATAAAACAAATAAATACAAAAAATATATTAGATACACTTTAAATTATATTTTTTTCTTAAATATTAAATTGTAGAAATCAATGATGCAGCTTAATTGATCAACAAATCTTTGACTAATCAACTTTCAACAGTTAAAAAATGTTTAGTTGAAAGTATGCAATAATTCTACTATGACGTCGAACTTGTCGAGTTGTAGAAGCTGAGTAAGGTCAATGATTCTCGAGAATTTTCTCCAGATGAGTCCTGAAACTAAAGGACGTTCTTATCCCTCTACCTTCCCAAAATCATCATCCACTCCCACATAAACAAGGCATACCAGCCATGTTTATGTCACCAACTCCCATCCCACCTCCCACGTTTGTAATGGCGAAAAAGCTAGCAACGGTCCTATCTCCTATACTCCTTCTCACTCTAGGTAACCTACCTGAATTTCTGTTACCGAATCCCAATCTTTTCCTTACACGTCAGAATGATGAATTAACATCAACTGACTCCCCACCCTTTCTCTTCCTCCCAACCACTTCTCATCATTATTGGGCTGGATCTAAGGTGTTAAACGACCCGTGCCGATGATCAGCCTGGCTGGGGGCCCAATTCAAAAATAGCCCAGTCTCTAACGGAGTATCCGGATACCTGACGACCTCCGGATTAACTAGCCTTATCTGTACATGCGAATCTCTGTGCAGATGGACCTTTTTTCTTCGCATCTCGTGGGACCAAAAATGAACAAAACAAACAACAAAAACAAAAACACATGTGAGACCGCTATCTCTTTAGGACCGGGCGGCAGCTTGGTGTCAAAGCCTGCTGTCGTATCTCTTGCGGCCAACACAGAGAAGGGAGTAGTGGCTAACCATGGACCCTCCTCTGCTGTTGGTAGCAACGAGAACAAAAAGGTAGCGATACCTAATTTCACTAGTGGCAGGGTTGTGAAAAATGGCCCTGCCACTACTAGTGAAAATACTTCCAGAAATGGAAAACTCTCAAAAGGCCTTTATAGACAAAGGCGGCAAGCGGCGAAAATCTTGAAAGCCTCTGGTGCATCATCGTGGGCTGAAAAGACACCGCAGCAAACCGCTAGCGTCGAATGGCCCAAAAGCATACTTGCTACAACAAGATCCAATAAGGACTCTACGTCCAAAAGAGAAAAGTCTCTTGAGGGGGCCGCACCGATACCAACGGCCTCGGGTGCATAACACCAGCACCCCCCTCAATCCCATCAGGAAACAATCCAGTTTCAATGACGTCGCGAAGGGCAAAGTCGTGGTTGCGGTCATTGACAGGAGCGATGATGATGGCACAATATCGGCTGATCGTTGGCAGTTCGTCAAGGTTAAGCTCTCGGGTGGCTTTTTAAGCATCTTGAGAGAGCTTTCAGGAATACTTCCTTCCATAAGCTATGGGGGTTGGCATCAAGGCCATGTCAAACTCATGGTTTGTGGCGACCAGAGATCGTGTGACCTTTACAAGCTTGCTGTCAGCCGGTTAGGTGAAGTTTGGCCAGGTGCGAAGCTCGAGGTTGTCGCTGTGGAAGACATTCCTAGCAGACCTAGAGCCCGCATCTGGATACCGATCGAACCTGCTGGTATCGAGGACATTCTCGAGATGGTAAAAGTTTGCAACCTCCCTTCCGACGCATAAATGGAAAATAGCTAAGCTAGAGGAAGTGAAGGAGCGCCATTGTGGTACTCAATAAAGAATCCTTGGCTCCTCTAGTCCTATAAGAGTACTCCATAAACTATGAATTCGAATCCATTAAAATTCGAATTTATAAAAAAGATGAGGTTAACGCGCAAAGCGGGCCTCCGAAAACTACCGAAGGTGAACTAGCGGTTGGTGAACCTGGGACGTCATTTTCTCTAATAACAGAGGGTGACGATGCACCCTTGTCGTCGCAGTGAACTAACAACAGCATGGGCCACTCCGTAATTCTAAGGTACTTAGAATCAATTCCAAAGCACACGGACTACACCATCCCCCAACTACAATTCGACAGAAACTTCCAGATTTCTATACCTACCAGATCTTTTTGGGAGGATAGGACATTCTAGGAATATGAGTCAATCCATTTTTACACAGATGGCTCAAAAACCAAAGAAGGGGTTGGTGGAGGTGTGTACTCTGAACGATTGAAATTAAGTCTCTCATTACGCCTTCCAAATCATTGTAGCGTGTTCCAGGCGGAACTTTTGTCGATTAAGGAAGTCTTGTCTTGGCTCAAAGAAAACGTGATATCAACATCTGATATCCGTATTTTCTCTGACAGCCAGGCCGCTATCAAATCTCTGGACTCTGTCTCTACAAACTCTATAACAGTCCATAACTGTCGATAATCTCTAATGGAGATGGCGCAACAGTTTAATATTCACCTTTGCTGGGTGCCGGGCCATAGAGACATTCCAGGTAACTGTCAGGCAGATGAACTCGCCAGGAGCGGCAAGTACTAGCATACGAATCGCTAATTGCAAACTGCTGCTAATGCAAGACGCTGTGAGGAGGGCAGGCACCAGGTGGAACAACATCATCACGTGTCAAGTCACAAAAAACATCTGGCCAACACTGGATTTAAAACGTTCAAGGTGCTTGCTCTCTCTAAGCAGATCGCATATTAGCTCGATAATAGGTGTCATAACCCGACACTGTCTAATAGGAAAGCACGCCACGAGACTAGGCGTATTCTCAAATGACTTTTGCAGAAGCTGCATGGACGAGGTAGAGGAAGAAACGGTTCTTCATCTTCTCTGCACATGCCCTGCTCTATCTCGAAAACGCAAGAACTACCTAGGAGAATTCTTCTTTAACGATCTAAATGATCTAAATCATATCCGTATAATCAGGCTCTCACGTTTCGTAAGGGACTCAAGCTGGTTCCATTGATCTTAGGAGGAAGCTTCAAGATTCATGTGGTATCACAATAGCCCATTAAACTGGCCTAAGTGTATCCGTTTCCATCTTGGACAGCCACTATAACCTAACCTAACCTATGCAATAATTGCAAACGATTAAAATAGGTATATTTTTATAAGCGCAAGGTTTTAGGGAATGAATTGAGGTCACAACGCTAAAATACTTTAGTCAATTGACCAAGAATGCGGGCAAACTGAGAAGCTATTGATGATGTTGTCAAAATATTCAGCCACAGATTAATATGTTGAAATTCCGAATGAGATTCAAAACACATAACAAACGTGCAGACTGTAAAACAGAAGGCAAATCATTAACCAATAAAATAAACAGCAATGGACCAAGGTGACTCCCTTGAGGTACAACAGAATTGACTTTAAATTGACATGAAGGGTTACTCCTGAACATGGCGCTATAATAACAACTAAAAGAAGTTATATCACACAAAAGGGAATACAAAAATTCATGAATAGCAGACAAGTTTTCTATAGAACGTTTGTTCGGAACTACATTGAAGAACATATTTTATGGACAACCGTTAGATGTTTCGAAGCATCAAGGAACTTAGAACATTCCAGAGACTCTTTTAAAAGTAGAAACAGTAAATAGAAAACATAAGACACACAATTTTTCAACATAAATTATGATATCCCAACAAGACCACGACTGAAACATTCATTTAGCTTTAAAGTATTGTCATGCCTCAGAAATCGAAACTGTAAGATGGCTGTTTTTTTGTGTGCTAGAAGAAATATTAGACAAGTTACTTTGAGAAGAGAAGCTTTCAAAGGCAATCTTCGAAACTGATTCTGGAAAATGACATGCAGAATTTTGAAAGGCCATTCTGGCTGGATATGCATCAAATTTACGTTTATTATTAACGCAAGGGCGGATCGTGATTTGTTATCAGGGGGTCACGCACTTAACATTTAGACGAGTTTTTACAAAATTTTAATAACATAATGTGCATCTTAACCTTAAATGTACACATTTTAAAGGCTTAAGGACAACTTTAGTTAGTAAATTACTTTAGAACGCTATTGTTCAGCAAGATATAGTCTAACTGTTTAATTTAGTAGTCGTTCTTCATATGAAAGCATTCCAAGATTCTAAAAGTTTTCTAAATATGCCATATTTAGAGGGTTTTTATTCTTTTTTTGTTGCCATTTATATAAATTAAAACTCAAAAACCCAGAAAATGTGTAAGAATCTTATATCAAGAATTTTAATTTTTTTTTGAAGTAGTTTTTTCGGACTCAATTTTCGGGAGTCTGCTTACTCGTAGATTAAAGCTGATGCTTCATCTTAAAGGAGTCAACAAAACTTTAAAATTGTAGAGAGAAAAATTGTTGGTTCTTGAATTTAAGGAAATAAGTGCATTTTAGTACATAATTTATCTGAATATAAAAAAAAGAAACAAACTAAGGTAAACAAAGCTGGGAAGAAACTTTTGTGTGGCAGTCACAAATTACACTTTTCAGAATCTCTTTTCACTTCAGTTCTGAAGAGAATCAAAGCTTTTATATTAATAGATATGAAACGTGCATTATCTGCACTTAGCCTTTAGTTTAGTGCCCGGCTGCAATACTTGCAAAAAACTTGTTCTCAACAATTTAAATGCCATTAAAAAAATAATTACATTTTCTATCATCAAAAATCATCATCAATTTGACCATCGATAAGAGCTTGAATTGAAGGACAAGATTATGGAAATCTGATTAAGTGATTGAGAAAATTTGAAAACAAAATAACGTCTTTATGATGGGTACCCTTCTGGAGAAATACCAAATTATGTTTTTCTTGTTTAAAAAAGCCCAATTAAGAACAACATTAGAGAAAGTTATAAAAAAATCTATCGGTTCATATCTGCAAAAATTCGAATTTTCG
Source organism: Eupeodes corollae (assembly GCF_945859685.1). Lineage (NCBI taxonomy): Eukaryota > Metazoa > Arthropoda > Insecta > Diptera > Syrphidae > Eupeodes > Eupeodes corollae. The sequence goes on along the minus strand of NC_079148.1, from coordinate 67,644,120 downwards.
AATTTACATCAAAAAAATTTTATGGGGACTGCTGTTATTTTTAGTATTAAAACATGAAAAAAAAACCCTTAAGCTAATCTACTTAGTTTCAATCGTCACAGTGGTTTATGCTTTAGGGGGCAGGACAGAGAGACAGACGGACGGAATGGGGTACCCACTTTGTTTGACGTTTCTAACATCGTAATGACATGTTTGATTCGATTTTTTTACATAGTTCTAATGTGTCGAAAGTCAAAATCACTTCAAGGATCACTACATACATGTGCATACAAAAAATAAGATGGAATTGAAGGCTAGTTTCAGGAATTTAAAGGGAACTTAATATAAAATTGAAGATCTCTTATTTAAGGTTTCTTCTTACAAACCTGAATCTTTGCTCTTTTTCTTGGAAACAAATTTTATGAAAATAATTTAAAGCATTACTCAAGTTACAAAAATTTTAGATGTTTTTGACAACAAACCACTTTTTTGTGAATGTCTTTGATGAAAATCTTTGCTTACACAACTTAACTGAATAAGCTTTATGGCTCATATGACCTCCTCTCTGGATCATCCATTGTTCAAAATTTGATGAATTTGTGGAATAGGACTGAATGCCCTCACTTAAAAGTGGTACTTTTTGCAACAAAGTTACGAAAGAAAAATACAAATTTTGTTTTCATATACAAAAAATAAAAAAGAGGCTGGGATGCGACCCACACTGATAACTTCCCATCCCGTCTGTCGATTTGTCTTGCTTAAAAGTTTTTCTTTATGTACTCGTATCAATTTTTACCAAATTTGCGTACTATTTTTGTAGATTTTATTTTTTATATGAAAAAACGGACTGTTGGATTTTTATATAAAAATTACTAAATATCGAAAAAAATATTTTCTGTGAAATAAAATAAGTTTCAAGCCAATATTTTTAAGTTTTGAAAAGCTATTTGAGTCGAAAGTAAATTTTTACGAAGTTTTAGTATTGTTTTTATTTTAGAGTTTTATTTTTTGTAAAAAAACTGTCAATTCGATTTTTTTAAAATTTTACCAACAATATTTCTTATGAGATAAAATTACTTTAAAGCCAATACTTAAAATTTTTAAAGAGATATTTTAGTCGAAAATCAATTTTTATCAACTTTTATACATTTTTTTTAGGTTTTTATTTTTTGTAAAAAAACTGTCAATTCGATTTTTTTCAAACTTTAATTGAATGTTGACAGCAAGATTTTTCGAAAGATAAAAGTAAATTAAAGCCAATATCTCAAAGTTTTGAAAAGATATTTGAGTCGAAAATCAATTTTTACCAACTGTTATAAATTTTTTGTTTAGGTTTTTATTTTTTGTAAAAAAAACTGTCAATTCGATTTTTTTCAAAATTTTATCAGATGTCAAAAACATTATTCTTCTTTGCACAAAATTGATTTAGAGATAAAATCATATTTCAGTCGTAAAATTTTGGAGGTGAAAAATTTTTTCTTTCAGTTTTATTGATTTAAAAAAAAAACCGTTATATTGATTTTTTTCAAAAAATATACCTGTTTAGTATCACGTTACAATCTATTATATAAAATTTAATTCAAGTCTCTAGCGTTTTTGGTTCGTAAGATATTTAGTTTTAACCAAAATGTTCACCTTTTTTTCAAACTGCTATAGTAAAAAAACCACCCACGCAATTTTCTTGAGAGCCCTTTCTGCATCTTTCTGCCTTATTATCTGTATAACAAAATTTATTTGAAGTCGATATCTCTTCTGGTTCTTGAGCTATGGACGACGAAAAAAACGTCGCGAACGTACGGACGTACGGACGTACGGACGTACAAACGTACGTACACACGCACGCACAGACATCTTTCTAAAAATCTTTTATTTCGACTCTAGGGACCTTGAAACGTCGAGAAATGTCAAAATTTTCAATTTGACAAATCGGACCCATTACAATAACTTCCTATGGGAAGTTAATAATTCAAAATATAAAAGGGGTCATATCAATACGATTAGTTTGAATTGAAGGGAATTCAACGGGGGGGTTAGGTTTTGATGAATAAAGTTTATTTTTTTATTTAGGAAGTAGAAAAGAACACTTTGGCTCCTCAGCTTTGTTTTAATTTACTTCAAACTTGGAACAGATCGGCTTTCAAGCCAACATCCATATTCGGTTTAGGAAGCTTTCCAATATCCCCAATAGCTTAGTAGGTGAGGTAGACCCATATTACATAGACCCACATTACAACAGGGGGCAAACTGACTTCCATGTAGACATAGGGAAAGCTATATGCTTGTCTATAGTCTGAAAGGAAGAAGCGCTTACTTGCACCTCCCTGTGGGTGCTCCTGGGAACAAGTTAGAGAAATCAGTTTAGTTTGATGATGATTGATTTTGTGCAATTAATTATAATTGAAAAAGGCACGGCGGAGAACTGCACTGAGAAAATTCGCAACTTGTTAGCGAACGCAAGAAGCTAAAAGTTATCTTCCTTCGTAAGATTAAAAATCGTAAGATCGATGATAACGAGGGACCGTTCGTCCTGCTATATGATAAAAAGTTTGGAGTGGAAGTAAAAATCATTACATTACATTACATTTTATAAAAGAACGATGTAATTGTATATAAAGCTCGGTGGATTGAGTCCCACATGAAATTGGGCGACCACTTCTAGGGTTATCTTCCCTAGTTGGTACCACATCAAAGACCTAAATTAACACACCATTGAAGAATTGGTACCACGGGAAATGTTGCTGCCCCATGGTTAATTCCATGAACATATATGGGATGACCTTCTTGTGAGAGTATCGTGGTAGCTGTGGTTTATCCTATATGCATAGGGTATTGGTTTCTTCAACCAATCAATATATAGATGGACGAAACCAAGACCAAAGGTTAACAAATTGGTGCATGTATTTGTATGTTTATTTTTAAATAAAAACGATTATAGTTTTCTTAAAAATTTTTACAATTTATTAAACAAACAATTTTTTTAAATATAAATAAAATAAAATTAGCGACGCGTTTCAGAACTCATGTTCCATCATCGGGCTACTGTTTGGTGCATTTGTTAAGTCTTGGTTGCTTAGAAAGAGGAACTCACTCGAAACATTTTCGCCAAGAAGAGAGGGTAAATCTTGTGAAATACTTTTAGCGAATTTCAAAAACTAAGCGTCAAAACAATGCCAGGGGCAGCAAGTTTAAAAGCTTGCCAGCAAATGGGACAAGTAAGTAATTATCTTATAGAACCACATTACAACGTAACATAATTGAAATAGATGTAGGAAGGATACACCTTCACATCGAATCCTATCAGGTATAGAGCAATGTTCTCTAATTTTCTGCTGCCGAACCAGAACAGCGATGATATTATATTCAAGCGATCTTAAAAGTACCCATACGCCCACGGGTAACTTATTAACTAATTTAATTAATTTAAAGTTTGGAATACATTTTTTTCTCATCTTTATGAGTTAAACTTTTATTTTTAATTTAATTTCCCTTATACTTTCAACAACAACAAAATTTTGTAATGTTAAGGTAATGAACTTGCCCTACATAAGCTTTAAGTTCATTTAATTTGTTCCCTTTTTAAAATTTGTCGAAATATCAATTACAAATGTATAAACATATGTTTTGAAGGTATTTAATTGCTTATTGCTAATTACTATTTACCTGTTTCCATTTAAATAGAATTCACTGCTGTTGGCTTTTCCAATAGCTAAAAAGTTTTTTGAGTTGCTTACTTCTTTTATGACAATTTGACGAGCTTTTCCTGGAATTGTTATAATTTCCACATAACCACCAGTTACATTAAAGTCATCAACAAAAATTCCCTAAACATTTTTGTTTTTTTTTTTTAAATAAAAGAAATTCATTCAGGATTAAAGAAAAAATAAATAGAATACCTAAATTATATTCGTCCAAGCTTACCTCAACAGGTTTGCAATTTTCTCCATTTCCAGCACAAACTCCACAACGATCTTCTTCTATATCAGAATCTACAACCCAATCGCAGCCGACTTTCTAAAGAGAAATGTGCATTAATTAGAGACTCAGTTTTATTTTGTTATAGTTTTAAAAAATATGGTTAGCTTCATCGTTAGAAAAATAACTCAAGCTTCTTTTGGGAAAGACCAAACAAAAATTAGAGTCTTACCTTACATATTCCATCAATACAAATATTGTTTGTGCCCAATTGACAAGGTGTTCCATTGGCGGCCATATCACCCCAACTTTCAGTTACTGTTCCCTCAACATCCGTACAAAATAATTTGCAAGGATTAACTACATGTATCAATGACAAAAAGGAGCACCTATTAACATACATTTCAAAGGACTTAAATCAATTCCTTACATTTATCGAAATATGGAAGCCATTTGTAGAATTCACCACGATAGGGAATACTGTTGTAGTAAGAGCATTGTTGTGCTCGAAATGAGGGTTCTCCTTCAGGACAAGGTTCCTTATTGCAAATTATATATCTTTAAGATAAAATGATTGCTTGATTAACATTCTTATTTTTTAGCGTCTTTTTAATGTCAAACCTTCGTCTTTCGCCTATGCAAAATACTCCACCATTTGCAGGTACAGGATTGTTGCATTCTCTTTGTTGAATAGAAACTCCACCTCCACACGACCTAGAACATTCACTCCATTGTGACCAATTACCCCAACCACCATCACGAGGACTGACCTCCTCCATTGGTACACATTGACCATTTTGACACCACTTTTCAAAAGAATCAATAAGAAAAGAAAAACAAGGTTATTTCAGGACAATTTTTGAAGTGTTGAATTATTATAAAACTTACCTTATGTTTGCCACAACTTGTTCCCGAGGCAGTTGGCACCATGTTTGAAATACATTCATCTTCATTCTTTCTGCACCAAAGTTGAGAACATATTAAATGTTGTGTTTGACATAGAGCAATACTTTCGTCGGTAATGTTGTTTTGTAGGCGACATTGAACTTCTGCATTATACATGGCTCCAGGAGGCAAGTCAGGGTATTTGTACTCTTCCATTGCAGGAGTATTGTCGAGGCAATTGCCAAGTCCTTGGCTGCAAGGCGAAAAAATATACATTTTATAATTAAAACAATACTTTTTTAAATTTATTTAAAATTCGTGTTGATTTTTCTATTGAGATTTTGTGGATTGTTTTTGTTTGCATCTGATTGAGTTTTTCATTGCGTTAAAAAAGATCGATTTATTCTATCTGTCAAATTGCTTTTCATTTAGGAAGGAAATTTGATTTACTTCTTTACGACTTCGGTCGGTCGAGCTTGATGAGCTAGATCGACTGTACGATTTTATCTGTCATAAAGCGCAAGTATTAAATTGAAAAACGAAAACGAGCGTTGAGAAGTTGCGAAGTCGCAAAGACACGCATGAAATATTCACTTACACTTCTATGTTTTATTTCCCTTTTTCCTCTAAATTTATTTCAATTCTTCATTTTCAAAAAATTATAAATGAACATATGTTCTTGCTTTGATTCTCAATAAATTATCAAAAATAGAAAATAGATCTATTGTGGCGTTCAGCTCGAGCTTACGATATTTACGATCTGAAGCTTGAGGTAAAACTTTGTTTTTATTCATTTTGTCAAAGTTGGCACGACCGAACGGCTGATTGTGGTTTAGCAATAAAATCAAATTTGAATGAAATTTTGACAGCTGTTTTTTTCAATCGCGTTCCATTGGATGTTCAAATGGTAGACATGTGCATTCAAGAGGACACAAGCGTCCACCAACCTCTGTCTATCAACTCCTACTCTCACCTCCCAGTGGTGAACATTGGGTGCCTAGTATCTCAACTGGAGATTGGGTTCCAACCCTAGTGGAAAGTTGTTGGGGGCAGCAAACGATGGAATCAACGGTGGCGTCTACAGTTCCAGTAAGGTTGAACTACTTAGTGAACACCTTATAGGGCTTCTTCGACTTATTCGGAGCCCAGGCCTATAAAAAGCTCCCGGATCCGGGGTGACTTCCAGGCGCTTATTTGGATGCGGCTTCGTCATTGTAGCCAGACTTAGGCAAGAAGTCTTGAGCTATAGGAGCATCAATGAGCCCCTCATGACCATACGCATCAGGGCTAAATTCGGCAACATTAGCCTGATATGCACGCACGCCCCCACAGAAAAGAAAGACGGCAACACCAAAGATATTTTCTTCGAGCTCCTAGACAAAACATATGAGCAGTGCCCTAGCTACGATATTAAAATAGTCCTGGGCGATTTTAATGCCAAGCTAGGAAGGGAAGACATCTTTAAGGGAATAATCGGGACAACGGATTCACGCTCATAGATTTTGCTGTGGGGCAAAACGTCAAGGTAGCCAGTACGCGTTTTCCACACCTCAACATCCACAAAGGAACTTGGACTTCTCCAGATCAATCTACCGTCAACTAGATTGATCATATTGCGATCGATGCCAGACACGCTTCCAGCATCATGGATGTACGAACTTTCCGAGAAGCTAACATCGACTAGGACCATTACCTCCTTGTATCCAAAGTAGCACTTCGGATTTCCAGACCCAAGGCAAAAAAGGGAGGTGCTGGGAGAAGGTACAGTGTCGAACGGCTACAATCGCCAGAGATCGCCAAATCCTTTTCCGACCGAGTTACAAGTAACCTCTCTCGAAGTTCTCTGCCGCCAACACAATGTATCGAAAACCAGTGTCAACATTGCCAAGATGCAATCAGAGAAGCCGCCTCTGATGTGCTGGGTTTCAAACAGCCACCAACAAGGAACCCCTGGTTTGATGAGGAATGTCGGCAGGCAAATACAGCCAAACAGGCACTCAAAGCGGCGCTGCATAAAACGACGAGAGCTGCTCATGAGCTGTATGAGCAGAAGAGGCGAGAGGAACGCCGACTTCTCAGAAGGAAAAAGAGAGGGCATGAGAAAAGTGCGGTCGAAGATGTTGAGAGGACGAAATTCAAAGGTACATAACCAAGAACCTAAGGCTGCAAAGACGAAAGTGGAAACATCATAGTGGAACTACAGTCAATGCTGAGGATATGGAAGGACCACTTCTGCAGACTGTATAACGGCGACGAAGAACTGAATTCCGCTGTCAGGCAGGATGATCCATTCAACATAGACGACGAAAGCCAACAATCCCGTCCTCCCGACTTAGACGAAGTAAAGATTGCCATTTCTAAGTGGAAGTCTAATAAAGCTACTGGAGCGGATGGCTTGAATGCCGAGCTCTTTAAAGCAGCTGGAGATAAGTTGGTTAGGAGCATGCACCAACTTATCTGTAAGATATGGTCGGAAGAAAGCATGCCCGATGAATGGAACCTCAGTATTGTTTACCCGATCCTGAAAAAAGAAGAGGAATCAGTCTACTTAACATCGCCTATAAAATCTTCTCTGCCGTAATATGTGAACGTCTAAAGCCCATCGTCAACAACCTGATAGGTCCCTATCAGTTTGGTTTTAGACCAGGAAAGTCCACAGTTGATCAAATAGTCACATTACGGCAGATCCTGGAAAAAATCCAAGAACACCAAATCGACACCCACCATCTTTTCATCGATTTCAAGGCCGCAAGCTGTATAGAGCCATGTCTAGTTCTGGCATCCCTACCAAACTCGTCCGTTTGTGCAGGATGACCATGGAGAATTCACGCTGCTCCATAAAGGTTGGAAACAACTTAACAGAACCTTTCGATGTCAAAAAAGGTTTTAGACAATGTGATGCACTGTCATGTGATTTTTTTAACATCGTGCTTGAAAGCATAGTGCAGAGCTCACACGTCAACACTAGAGGCACTATTTTTCAAAAGTATGTCCAATCGGAAGAATTCAGCGTGATGTCAATGGGACTTTTGTGAGTATTGAGGCAGAGGCGGCAAAAATGGGTTTAACGGTTAATGAGGGCAAAACAAAGTACATGCTGTCGTCCAGAAAGGACATACAACACCGACGTCTTGGTCAAAACGTCGCAATCGACAGACGTAACTTTGAGGTAGTCAAGGACTTCGTCTACCTAGGCTCCGCTGTAAATGCAGAAAACAACATGAGCGCTGAGATCAAACGCAGAATAACTCTTGCTAACCGCTGTTTCTTTGGACTAAGAAAGCAATTTAGTGGTAAGGTCCCCTCTCGAGGGACCAAAGTGTTGCTATATAAGACCCTTATCACCCCCGTCCTGCTATACGGTGCAGAAGCTTGGACTATGACAAAAGCGGATAAAAGCACCTTGGGTCGCTTCGAGAGAAAAGTTCTTCGTGTGATCTACGGTCCCGTATGCATCGAAAGGGAGTGGATGAGAAGATGGAACGACGAACTGTACGGGCTGTACAGCGACATAGACTTATCCAGAAAGGTAAAAGTCCAACGACTAAGATGGCTGGGTCACGTAGAGCGCTGGGACCCAATGCTCCGGCCCGGAAAGTCTTTGAATCCGCACCCACAGGACAGCGCAGTAGAGGAAGACCGCGGATCGGGTGGCGCGCACAAGTGGAAGGTGACCTCACCCAACTTGGAGCGCGAAACTGGATAAATCTAGCTAGGGACCGACCTAAATGGAGAAGTTTGTTGGGTGAGGCAACCTAGCGGAGTTTTTTTTAAATGCTTTTTCTTTAATTCAAACAATGACTCAAAAACTTTAAATGTCACATGATCTGTCATAACCATGTTCTATTTAAATCATTCATATGTCATTTACAAAACTGTTCACACTGTTTATTTGTACTTTAACCAAATAAACAAACAAACAACTAAATTAGTCATAGAACAAAACCTTAACAAAGAATACAAACATTTGTCATGTAGATAACCTGCTATAAATTTAAATATACTCACTCTAGAAAATTTGTAATGTACTTCCGGCTGCAATTCGACCAGGATACTTGAAAGCTATCTGATTGAAAATCTGGCATCATAATATGCACCATGGAACCACTTCGACCAGAGCAACCAATTTTCATTGTGTCGTGGAACATGCCAAAACTGAAATTAAAAAATCATTAAAACAAACGTCAAACTTTAAATAAATAATTTTGAGATAAGCCGCATAATGCACTTTATTTGCAGAGGCTGAAATAACGGGAGTGTTTCTTTTGACAGTTCTAACAAACCTACCGTACATAAGTATCTACTTATGTACGTTTTATATGTCAAAAGACAAACCTCTTAATCAAAAGCAATAGAAATATATCTACGAATAGAACACCAGCTGCTGCTGCTACCGAGTTTAATCAGCGGAACAATCAAAACACGAATCAGGGGATTAGCTGGAATAAATCAATTTCCAATAATTGGTGCAATTTGTCAGTTCTATTGGGACGAATCTATATGCATATATCTAAATACATATGTTTGAATGTAGGAGAAGGCTAGGTTTTTACACATAATTTATATAGATCTTAAAAGATCTCTATTCATCCCACAGTTTGTCTTTGTCTATTGGCTTGTTTTGTTTACATTGTAAATTCAAATGTAAATTATTGACAAGGCTTCTAAGGCACCAGGTAATCATGATTGGATAGGAGTTGCCACAGTGTGGCATTTTAATGGGATTTTCCATAGATAAATTCAGATTTCCGTCAAAAATTGATTTGTTTTTAATTTGATCTTTAATTCAAATAAATCAATTTATTTTTACTCATGGAATGCAAAAAAAGGGAACATTCCTGTTCTGAAAGATCTAGATCGAAAATAAATTGATTGATTTTACCCATGGAAACCCCTAAACGTCTCGAAGAAATCGAAATAATGGACTCGTTGCAAACTTAAGGTTGTTTATTCATCAGTGTTAGGGTCAATGAATGGTAAAATCTCGGATTTGTCAATTTTACATTCATTCGGATTGAACTTTTTTCAAAAACCATAAAACCATTGTCGTTTTAAGGAATACACAAATCACTTTCTTATTTTTGGAATTTGACATTTCTTGTCAAAGATTTAAGAAGAATGTACATTTATGTACCTTGAACCGTTCTCAACTGTCAGTATTAAGTTTTACCAGCGCATATTTGAGGTTTATTGAATTGGGACTGTTTAAATGCCTTTAAAATGGTCTTTACTTATTTGGTCAGTTTATATTTTTTTATTAGATTAGATTTAGATTTATTTATTAATATATTCCAATTCACAGTAAGAGTACACTTATAAATTTGTGAAAATTAAAAATATTTAAATTACAAAGCTTTACAATATAAAAAAAAAATAATTAAAAGATAACAAAATTAAAAATAAAAAAAAACATAAAATCAAAATAATCATAGTAACATTACGTAACTCCAAATATAAAAAAGTTGAAGTTGAGGTTGCTTGATAAGGGTACATATATGGGAGCGGGTTTGGGGATGAAAGTTAGTTAGTTGCTTTGGTTAATAAAATACAGTCTTAACTCGCTACTAAATTGTTGCTTGTCACTTATTTCTCTCAAGTTACTCGGAATTGTATTACAAAGGCTTATAGCTGAGATAAAGAATTGTTTCTAGGATGTAAGGCAGGTTAAATGTGGTAAAATCAAACAAGCAGATCTGTTGGATGTCGAAAGCCGGATTTTCACAAAAATATATTAATTCTGCATAGTTTTTAGAATTGAATATAACAAACACATGGTACGAAACTTCATATAATTAAAAAATGTGAAATATGGTCGCATCTCCTCAGATTGTAAATATAGCGCAGAGCACTATTGAATGCTACTCGAAGTTGTCTTTTGCTTTCAGTATCACGTAGGTAGGTAGAAATGGCGATCTCAAGGCAACCTAGCCTGAGATCCAATTAGCGCTGTAGTGCGCCGTTTTGATAACAAAAACTCGTTTGACCTTTGATTGAAAGGGATAGATTGATAGAGAAGCTTCATAGCGATTATGTTAGAGCCATTTTGTCGCATTGAGATAAAAGATTAGGCCGCTAATCTTTGTCTCAGATAGCTCATCGAGTTCTTGAAAGAATGCTTTTCCAAAGCATTTCATTCTGGTGTTTGCCAAAGCAGGACATTTGCAGAGGAAATGGATTATGGTTTCACTTTCTCTTTGGTCACTACAGCTACGGCAAAAGGTGTTGTAAGAGATACCCAACTTCTTTGCATGTATCACAGTTCTAAAATATTTCACAACCGTACACGAGAACTGCTATAACCAAAGTCTTAACGAGAACTAATCTTGTCTTTGGTGGTGTAAACTTTTGAACTGTCCATAAAGTTCGAAGAACCCCATATGTTTTACCCACAACTTCATTAATATCGTCATTCCATGTCAAAGTTCGGTTGAATACCAACTCTAAGTTCTTTGACTTATCCACGAATTCAATTTTTGAAGAACCAAGCATAATTGAGGGAAAATAAGACAGATCTAGCTTCTTTTTCAAAATAACAAGGCATTTACATTTCTTTGGATTGAGCGAGAGACCATTGTTTACCGACCACCTCATAATTCTTTGGAGATCATCGTTCAGATCATTGGCACAATTTTTCTATGAGCCCCAGAGGGCAGCTTTAATAGATTTTAATATCATCAGCATAAAATTTTTTTGATGAATTCAAGATTGTGTGTTGCATGTCATTTATGTACATATAGAAAATAACAGGGGGCCCAAAATCGATCCTTGTGAAACGCCCCGTAGCACAGGACACAAATTTGATAAGGCAGTCTCTAACAAGACAGCCCGTTTTCTATCACTAAGATACGATGAAAAACGGTTTTTCAGTGGTGTCTACAGTGCTATTAAACGGGACTCTATTACCATATAGGTGATATTAGTATCTGGAATCGATGAGAAATTTAAATTTAGTTCATTTACATCTATATCACTTTTGCACTTTAATTTCTGCTTGGCTACTCCTAATTCCCGAAGATTATTCCACATCTTTCACCCATCTACATTAGTTTTAAGCTTATTAGAATAGAACTTTGTTTAAGCTATTTTTATCTCACGAACAACTTCTTTTCGTTTATTTTTGTAAGCTTGAAGGTACTCATCTATACGGTAGCGCTTCCATCGCTGGTAAGCATGATTTCTTTGCATTATTAACAAACATATTCCATTTTAAGATTTTAGAAGTTAAAACAAAATGTATCATTTTTGTTATAAAAAATCTGAAAATAGGACTTTTATTATTCGATTTCTCAAAAATTCTCGACAAAAAAATGTAAAATAACTTCAAAGCCGTTTTGATTGCTGAGAATCAATAGTGGAATGTGTTTTTAATGTATTTAATTATCATTCTCTGTCAATCCGTTTAATAAATCTTAGAAGTATAAACTGGCTAATTTTCCTTTTGACATTTCATCATTTTGTAAAGTGAAACAAAAGATTTTATATTCATATGAGATTCATTTAAAACTAATGGTCAGAAACTTGTATTTACTTATTTTTTTTTAAAATGTCCTTCTACCTCCATTTAGAAACAAAGTTAAAAAATGTATATTTGCATATAGACATTAAAGAGTCAATCTGGGAATTATCCTGACATATAAAATGGTGATGAAACTCAGGGTATTGACCACTTTCATTGAGTTCCAACCTCAAAAGTTGTCGAAATGTTCAAAAACTTAGCACATACATAACTATTTTGGTATCTGATTGGCCAGCAACCAAAAAATAACTTTTCAATTATGGCAACTTTTTTGGAAAGTTTACTTGAAAGTTAGAAAATCTCCATAACTATAAAATCCACTTATGACAAAATGACAGTTGATGTTTTTTTTCATTTGACTGAAAGCACAATTCCATTCTTTGTTTTGTGTAAAAAGTTTCCTTGTCAAATACGAAAAGGATTAAGTAATATTTTTGTATTTCTTTAAAATTCAAAGTATTAGTAGTGATGGACTTGTAGCTTGCCTAATGAGTGTTTTGTAATGTTGTTGACAGTTCTTGCACGGTCAACTGAAGGTATAGGTTAGTGAAGTTAAGTTCGGAGTTTGCAATTTTTGGCACTTGAAAACCTAAATAAACTTGGTCGAAATTTAAGTTCAAAGAATGAAAGAGAAAGTTTCTTATGTTGTCTAAGCCTGCCCAAACTCAAGAAGACATCAGTCAACTGAGACTTAACTCTGAAAACCTTGTCCTTGGGCGTTTTTCTTTTTTAGTTCAGAGCAGAGCTCGAACTGTCAAATAAATAATTGTGTTTCTTTTTGAGCTCTGAGCGTTCAGAGCTTCACATTCGTGTTTCTTTTTTAGTTCTGAACATGTTCAGAGCGCGCTCTGTGAGCTCAGAATAAAATAACAGAGTAAACGGAGTAAAATGCTGAGCACAAACAATTTGATATCTGAAAGCCGGGAAATAAAAAAAAAATCATCATCAAAACAATAAAAATGGCGGAAGAGGCTGGTTGCTCTGGTGTAGAAGGTAAGATAATTTTGGAAAAACTAATTGCATATAGCATTTTTATGAATCAAATATATTTCAGGCGTCAAATGGACCAACGCTATGACTGTCTTTTTAAATAATTTGATTAAAGAAAATTTTGAACGCCTTCAAACAGACGACATTTGAAATCATGACAGTTTAGTGCTCAAGTTGTTTCATAATTAAATCAGAGAGCTCTGAACATACTCTACTCAGAACTCTACTCTACTCTACTCTGTTCGCTCAGAGTATGCTCAGAGCTCAGCTCTGAACTAAAAAAGAAAAACGCCCCTTATTAAGTTGTTATGAATTGTTTAGTGCTGCCATATACATATAAACTGTAAATTTAAGTCATATATTTTTGTTTTTGATAATAGCGGCAACACTGTAAGCTTGTTGTAGGCATATAAGCATCTTTCCATTGTATTCGTAATCCCAGTTCTCGAGATATAAATTAGCAATAAATTATTCAACAACGACCGATTAAGCTGTTGATGGTTGTTGATTTTTTTTCCTCTCTTCATTTTCGTATCAATCAAACCAGACTGACAGGCACGCTTGCGCGTATATGGCTTGCTACAAGGAACCACTTGCGTGATTCGATAAGACGATGCCAGCCAACAGACTTTATGCCTTAACGTTAGCGTGTCGTGCCGCTGCGCGCAACACAAGCACGAGCGATGGTCTGCGGCACACTATTCTACACGCGGTTGCCGCCACCATACCACCTATGCGGTGCGGTGGTGTGTCAAGCTTTTTCTTCGTGACTGGCTTTGTTTAGGCCAGCCAGTCAACCAGCCAGCCCATGGGGATGCGCGACAGTGGCGGTGGCACAGCATGTTAAAGACATATCCACATACTAGATGGAGGAAATGGAAAAATAATAGTGTGGGATGACATGTGGGCGCGTCGCGTTCGCGTTCGAGTTCGCGAAACGTATATTTTACTACACCACACAACCTTCAATGATTTGATAAATAATACAAAACAGAGAAACAGACTGAGAGAGAGAGGGAGAGAGTAAAATGTTTGCGTTAGGAATTGGAAATACATGAATGGACCGCACGGCAGCGGGTTAATGGTAGACTTGAAAGAGGTTTTTATGAATGAAATTTTGAACGGAATATCGCTGAATGAGTGTGGACTTTAGAGAAAATAAAAAAACAAAAAACAAGCCACAGATAGTCATCCATAAGCCGGTTTTAATTTTGAGAACGATGATAACCTATAACTAGCTTTTTATTTTGGCCTAGGAAGACCTATTAATTTTACACTCAATGAATCACTATGTTTTCTTTTTGTTATTGGTACTTTGTTTTGTGCTGTGCTACACCACCTTGTTCGAAAAACAATTTGTCCAAGTCATGATCTCCAATCGCCTGTCAAAAGGGAGGTTTACAACGCGTTCAGTTGCTCCTGACGCCGGGAAATCAATCAAAATTGTCAGCACTCGCACTTGAAATAGCTACATTTTTGACTAAACGTAAACTACGTTGATGCACAGACCTTTCTAATAGAGACTGGTTGATTTTGACAGCTGGTGGTGGCCATATTGTGTCTTTTTTTCTGTCAAAATATCTTCTTTTAATCAGTCACTAAGTCGGCTTTACAACATTTGGTCGCCAAATTCGAATCGACTTTACAACATTTGGTCGCCAAATTCAACAATTAGCCAACAAGAACTAGTTGCAGACCACAACTTGGGGAATTTCGCTTCGGGATTTCGACCTGCCCTAATAAACAACCCAACTGACGCAGGAGCTTAAACCAAATGACCTTTTACAGCGTCGTGTATTCTCTAATTGGATTTTGTAGGAACGATATTTTGTACCAGAGAGGTGCCTCATGCCGAGGCTACGTGTATTGGTCACCATTATCGTGTGATTTGAACCCTTTAAGGCTCAACTATAATAGGCATAAGCTAGCATATGCGCGCATAAGTAAACGTGCGAATACAAAGAATCTCAATACGATAGAACATAATGGAGTCTAGGTCCGTTTCGTTCAATTTTTC
Organism: Eupeodes corollae; assembly: GCF_945859685.1. Taxonomy (NCBI): domain Eukaryota; kingdom Metazoa; phylum Arthropoda; class Insecta; order Diptera; family Syrphidae; genus Eupeodes; species Eupeodes corollae. The sequence goes on along the minus strand of NC_079148.1, from coordinate 67,628,821 downwards.
TCAGTTTCGTTAACTTAAGCAAGAGCGATCCCAGTCGATCGACGCTTAAGTAAAATCTGACATGTATATATACGTGAGCAAAATTGCATTATGGCTATCGGCAGTAATTTCACAAACTTAAGTGAATTTTCGTTGGGTTTTTGACATATGTAAGCTTATGTTTGCTTATGCCTATTATAGTTGGGGCTTTAGTCTTTATTTTGTTTTGCTTTCTTAAGTCAATAAGTCACAGGTCTGTGTGAATATACATAGGTCAAATTCATATTGATTTATGCGTCACAGTCATCGAAAACTAGACCCAGCAAAACCGTGGCGGCCATTTATAAGATGTTATATTTCTCACATAATGTCATTGAAAGGGCTCTAAGATAGGTAGGTAGAAATGGCGATCTCAAGGCAACCTAGCCTGAGGCGCTGTAGTGCGCCGTTTTGATACCAAAAACTCGTTTGACCTTTGATTGAAAGGGATAGATTGATAAAGAAGCTTCATAGCGATTATGTTAGAGCCATTTTGTCGCATTGAGAAGAAAGATTAGGTCTCTAATCTTTGTCTCAGATAGCTCATCGAGTTCTTGAAAGAATGCTTTTCCAAAGCATTTCATTCTGGTGTTTGCAAAAGCAGGACATTTGCAGAGGAAGTGGGTTATGGTTTCACTTTCTCTTTGGTCACTACAACTCCGACAAAAGGTGTTGTAAGAGATACCCAACTTCTCTGCATGAACTCCTTTAGGCCAATGTCCGGTACAAACCGCAACAATCCTGGCTATGTCTTGCCTTCGCCTGCATAGAAGATCGTTTGTACGGGTTTTGTTATACGTGGGCCATATCTTCCTAGATATAATGCAGTTGGGTAAATTGCTCCACCTTCGGTTTGATTCAGTTTGGTAGATAGAAAAGATTTTACTCTTCATAGCAACAAAAGGAATGTTAACCATTTCCGCAAGTGAGCTATGAAGGGCCGATCCTTACCTGGCTAGCTCGTCAGCCCGTTCATTTCTGACGATACCACTATGGCCCGGAACCCAGATCAGGGTGACACCGAGGTTAATATTCAGGTTCGCAAGCTCATCGCGACATTGCTGGACCAATTTAGATGAGGATATGGCCGAGTTAATGGCTTTGACAGCTGCCTGACTGTCTGTAAAGATAGCCACATTTCGGTTTTGGTTTGGGTTTTGTTTAAGTATCTTACATGCCTCCCTTATTGCCAGCAGTTCAGCCTGAAAAACGCTAGCAAAGTCAGGAAGACTAAAGTTTTTGGCTACATTTAGGGACTCAGAAAAGATCCCAGAACCAACTCCGCACTCCATCTTTGAGCCGTCAGTAAATATGGTTGTGTCGAAACCTATCGACACGATATCATCCTCCCAATTTTCTTTCGATGGGAAAGTAACCTTAAAACCCTTACTAAGGTTTAAAGTAGGAGTGCAGTAGTCAGTGTCTACCGAGATAATATCTGAGGGAATTAATTTCGTAGTGTTGCTGTGACCGTAAGGTTTTGACAACCAGCTGTTTGATTTCTTCAGCCTAATAGCGCTGCAGGAAACTATGTATTTAATAAAAAGGTCGATTGGTAGAAGATCAAAAATAACGTTTAAGGCGTCCGTTGGGCAAGTACGCATGGCCCCTGTGGTGCCCACGTGGTGTGTACGTCCATAAAATCATCTTCGACTGAAGTCCCCACTTTTTGCCGAAAGTTTTGCTGCAGGCGTAGAAGGCAACACAGGCCTTCTTAACCCGTACTTCAATATTTAGTTTCCAGTTTAGTTTAGGGTCGAGTATAACTCCCAAATATTTTGCACTGGAAGACAATGATAAGATATGACCATTGAGTCGAGGCAGCGTGAAGGGCGGTACTTTAGTTTTGGTGGTAAAGAGCAACAGTTCAGTTTTACTTTGGTTAACTGTTAGTCCACAACTCGTGGCCCAGTTGCTAACTTTCTTCAAAGCTGACTCCGTGATTTCACTAATCACAGAGGTGTACTTTCCTGATACCAATAGCACCAAATCATCCGCATAGGCTACCGCCTTCACTCCACATCTCTCTGATTTACCAAGAATTGTATCCATTAACTGAAGCCATAGAAGAGGCGAAAGGACACCACCCTGGGGTGTTCCCCTACTCACGTGTTTTGTTGCGATTGTATTGCCTAGAGAGGCTCGAATCTTCCTACCACTGAGCATGGAAATAATCCATTCTCGAATGAAGTCTTCTACACCGAACTTAACGATCGATTCTTTTATGGGTTCGGTAAACACGTTGTTAAAAGCACCTTCTATGTCTAGGAAGGTGGCAAGAGTAAATTCTTTACAATGTATTGTTTGTTCTACAGTACGCACTACCTCATGGAGGGCAGTCTCCGTAGATATGCCCTTAAGATAAGCATGCTGAGAGCTTTCGAGAGGTCGTCCAACTAGGATTTCTCTAATATGGTAATCAAGAATGCGCTCCAAGGTTTTAAGCACAAAAGATGTTAAGCTTATTGGTCTGAAATCCTTCGCGGATTCGTGACCTCGCCTACCCACTTTCGGGATAAAAACTACTTTGACCTGTCTCCACGACATGGGCACATGTTTGAGAAGGAGACATCCTTTGAAAATTTGTTCCAGCCATGGAGCTGCCACATCATGCAACTTTTGAAGCATAACTGGCAGTATGCCATCCATGCCTGGGGATTTATATGGAGAAAAAGTATTGATGGTCCACAAAATATTTTCTCTGGTTATAAAGGAATTGACTTGCTCCATATGAGCTACGTTTAGCTCTGTGGTTTCAAGCGATTCGGGGTTATCACTCTCGCAACCCGGAAAGTGCGTCTTCATCAGTAGCTCAAGAGATTCGGCTGGAGAGGCTGTCCAGGTTCCATCAGGCTTTTTTAGAAATGAAGGATTACAATGTTCCTTCGATAAAACTTTGCTGAGCCTTGCGGAGTCCTTTATGTCTTCGATTGATTTACAGTATTCTCTCCAGCCTTGTCTTTTGGCTGATGACAGGGCTTGTTTGTAAATTTTAAGAGAGTCTTTATAGGGTTGGTAAAACTTATGTTTGTGGCAGATATTGAAAATTGTCCTCGTCATTTTCCTAAGACTCGACAGTTCTTCATTCCACCACGAAGGAAGGGTTTTACGGCTATATTTAACTGGGCAAGAGACACTAAAAGCTTTACTTATAGAAGTTTCAAAGGTTTTCACCTTTGATTCAAGGTCTCCTATCGATTCAGTGAGATTCGGGCTCTAAGATAAAGATAATGCCTAGTTGATATCCCATATCTGTACAATTTGTTTTATGCAATTTTAAAATCGACCGGCCCTTAATGTCAAAAACTCTACATACGTGTTTTTTCTAATTTTTTTAATTTGTTCACAATTTTTACGATTGCTTTTGCAGTCGCTTGATTAAGACGACCATTATCATCGCTTAAAATGGCTGCCTAAATAGCAACAGTTAAGCTAATGTCTGCCACTTAAAATAATTTAGCTAAATTTGACAGGTGTAAATGCAAGAGCTACCAACTTTGGAATGAGTTTAAAAATAATACGGTTTTTTTTCCAAACCATATTCAACAAAATTATTAGTATCCTTTCCATTTTGTACTGCAAAAAAAGTTATCGTGTAAATCATGTGCTAAGATAGTTGAAAGTTTACAGAAAATATTTCGATACTTTTATTTCACTGTCGGTTTATTTTAATGTAAGAACGTATGAATGCACACAGGATGCAATTCCAAACGTCTGCTTTTACGCACAAACAAAATACCAAATTTAAATAAAAAAAGAAATCACTTAGCATATGGCCTACTTTAAAGCCTATTCCCACATTCTAGAGAGATATTTGTTTTCTGATAAATTTTATGTACATAGACTTAAACTTTGATTAAGAGGCTTGCGCGAATGAATCACTTTTCTTGTTTACGCACGTATCTACGTTTTCGCCCAATAAAACGCTTCCTACGCAAATGGTAATGGCTTAACATCCGGACAGAAAAAAAAACATACACACGCCAAAAGCCGAGGGCAGCATTAACTTTTTAAAATGCATTTTTATTAGGCATCGCATTATGTTATAGACACTAAAACGGAAAGAGTATCTTTTTATATGTATCTACTTACTTGTGGCCCAATTCATGGGCAATCGTATGCGACAGCGCAATCCCATTATCCTCGTTGACGCTACACGATTGCGTTGGCTTGCACATTCCACCCAAATTTGCAACGCCCAGCGTCCTATGAAAACAAAAAGAAGTTTCCGGTTAAAAATGAATTTATGTTAAACTGTTACCTTAGGAAGCATTTGGGTAAGCTGAACAATGTAAAGTTAACAAGGATGAAAAACAAACTTTAAATTACCCGCAATCTTTTCCGCAGATATCTATTCGAGTGATTAAAATGGCAACATCGTGATGGTACGGATCATACTCATCGCTGTCACTATTCAGTTTGTACTGCCATCTGTGGGAGAAATCGAAACATAATCCTTCAAAACGAAAAACACAAAAAAATGCACAGAAGGTTTTCGCAACGACACACGCAACGGCAAAGGTAACAAGACGCGGCCGCTGTGCGCTTTGCGCCCACTTACTCGCAAAATTTATCCAAATTATATCCAGCTATGTTGGTTAAATTCAAATCCGGATGTGCCTCGTCCTCTTCAATCAGCAAGATCTTCACCACGATCACCTCAATGAAATTGCCAATGGTGGGGTCTTTGTACAGCGATGAGACCACATTCATTATGGTCAGGAGGTAGGTCTCGACATCGTCGTGGAACGCTACCATCGTCGAATCGGCCACAATCAACGTTTCTACATGACGTGGGCTGCTAATTGAACGTTTCTTGCGCAGACGGTCTTTCTGGTGATGGTGATGTTGATGCTGATGTTGATGGTGATGGCGTTGCAGACGTGGACTATTTTCTGCAGCATCCGTTGGTTTCGTAGTCGTCGTTGCCGCCACCGCTGTCTGGTTTTGCCTTTGGTTTTGGTTTTGTTGAGGTCGAGAATGGGAATGAGAATGAGACTTAGCCTGGCGCTGACGATGTCGTACTTTTCTACCACCTTGAACAATGACCTGTTTTTTATCGTGCGCCGCGCCGTTTCCAACATATGAACAAGCAAACAAACCAAAAAATAATAAACAAAATAATGGGAAAGGCGTCAGGCGACAGGCCAGAAAGACAAACGGACATAAAAACAAAAGGAAGAGAAAAGCGGAATAATTTTTCATGAAAAATCTACATCTTAATCGGATTCTGTTTACAAATTGTTACTTTGCCCTGCGATTGCCATTCGATCCGGGTCTCGGTGTGTCTGCGGGGCTCTTTGGTGTCGCAATTGTTGATGTGATGTTTCTTCTTGTTGTTGGATTTGTTGCGGTTTTTCTTTTTCTATAAAGACAGAAGACAACACGATTAAAAAATGGAAAATATATTATTATTATATTACGGATGCTTCTTGATGTTGATGTTTTATGCTATGTCATGTGGCGGCGATGGCGATGCGTGGTACTCGTGTTCAGGCTTCGGTCTGACGCCACCACTAACATTACCACCACCACCACCACCACCATTGTTTAAAAGTCATTTTAATATAGGTACCTTTTCTTTAAGTGAAGATCTATGGAAGACAACGTGTGGATGATGCCCGGTTTTGGGATCTTTTTCGTGATGCTTGGATGGCTCAATGTAGTATTCGCTGTTCTTCGTTTTGATGTGGCCAACCTGAGAAGGGAAAACAAAAAAGTGCTGATGTGAGAAACATTGTTAACCTCAAAAACATCAATAATAATAGCATGTCAATAAATTGTTATAATAAAATCAGAGTAGGTAGAAGTAGTTAGGTGGTTCCACCATTTTATGTTAAGGATGGAACTCGTATCACTTACATACATTATTAAGTATTTATAATTTTATGAAGATTTTATTAACTCATTTAGTTTATATTGTTGAATCCAGTTGGTTCAGTTTCAAAAATTAAAAAGTTAGCGTTTCCTGGCGCCCTAATCGGAATTGAAAAATAATGTTTATTTTGTTGAGAAAAAATACACCAGTCCACGAGAAAAGGGGTGTGCGATACAGATTTTGGTTAAGGCTCAAATATAATGAAAACCCGACAATACCTATACAAACGGTTAAGTTCTACAGGTATCTTTGGGGAATATAAAAGGTGATAAACTAGACATAAGGTGTAGGCACGGTTGCTACATTGGTCATCTGTGACCAAATTTGGTCATTACTTTTTCACTTGGTCAAATGGTCACTTTTTCTAACTCGGTCATAGTTTTCGGAAACGAAAAAAGAAGTTCGACAATTTGGACTTAGGGAACAAAGAAAATGATCTACTTATTACATTAAATTCTCAAAATACTCGTACCTTACCTTACCAAAGTTAATCAAAGTAAAAAAACTTCCAAAATTCTGTTTTACAAATAATTTGTAATTATTCAATGGTTTTACTTTGATTTACAAAAAATGGGGTACGTAGTGCTAACTTGACAACGTCAGTCCAGGCATAAAACAAGGGGAGACGTAGTTTGCGTTATCTTTTAAAATATACATTTCACGACTCTTAGTTTTTGGAACAATGGTTAGAACACTTTTTAGAACCTAAAAAAAATATAAAATGTTGGAATTTCGAAAAAAGGGGAACTAGAATTTTTGAAATTTTGATTATAGAGGTCCAAAAATTTGGATCAATGTCCAAAACAACTAGAAAAAAGTGGAATAATTTTCAAAAAATCGATTTCGAAAAAGGAGGGGATAAATCAAAAACAGTTTTTTCTTGTTTTGTGCCTGGACTCACGATGTCAAGTTAGCACTACACCCCCCTTTTTTTCAATCAAAGTAAAAATTTTGTTTGAGTTTTTTTCTTTCCACAACTGATTTACAACAAATAATTATCAACTAATTGAGTACTTAGTTTCAACAAAATCAAAAAGTGTAGGGGTAACTTGATATCAACTAAACACTGCATACGACGTTTTTAAAAAATCGTCAAGCTACAAATTTTTTTTCCACGACTAATTTACAACAAAAAAGCTATAATTAACTGCATATTTAGTTTTTTTTAAATTTCGAAAAATGTAGTGCTAACTTCACAGTCGTTACAAATTAGAGGGATATTTCTAAGTGGAGACGAATCGGACTTGTGCAGGCAGTTTTTTTTTTTAAGTTAATGACTGTTGTAAAGGCTACTTTTAATGTATATCTAGTCTGGTGCAGAATGCAGATTGTTTCTATTATTTTTTTCAAGACCAAGACAAGACCGGAATGTGACCGACTCAGTTGATTTTAAACAAGCTTAAATTACATGGAATTTTAATAAGTTAATGATGATGCTGGGTGCTTATTACATGCAGTTAAATTTGTCGATACATTTCAATGTTTGTATAACTTTTTTTTCAAGTTCTACAACGAGGTTGGATATTTGTAAGAACAAAATTACAAGTCTTACTATGAACCCCCTGAAACATATGAAGCCCTTATAGAAATAGGAAATCTAGGGACCAAAAAACATTGCAGAATTGTTACGAAATAAAATGTTTGATTTTACAGAGTATATTGCTAGTTCCCTAAAAATAATATGTTTCCTGAAGCTTCATAATTGCGACCTCAACCTAGAAAAAGAATTTATGCTGATGAATGTCCTGAAACTAAAAAAGTCCCGAAACAAAGATTTATTTTTCAAAATATTTAATCAAGCCTTTCAATCAAGTACAGAAAGTTTTGAACAGCTTGATACATATAACATCAATTTTTTATTTTTAAGTAACATAGCGAATGTTTAAAAAATAAAAATGTACGTGCTTCACGCCTTATTTTCCACAATGTTTTATCATAAGCAAGTTTTAAAGTTTTAGAAAGAGAAGAATTGTTTCAATAGTTAACCGTAATATCCCCGCCTGTTACACCACAAAGCTCAAGTTAAGATGTGTTAAGTTTTATTTTTAGTCCAAACCTTGAAGATTTTGCTCCGAATTAAGGAATTGCTCTCCAAATCCTTAATACAATCCCGGTCACGGTAGCTTCAAAAGAGCTTAGTTTTTCTAAACTAAAAACTAGTAAAAATTATCTTAGGAGAGATTGGTAGGCTTATCTATAATGTCCATTGAAAAAGAATTACTATATTCTTTAGACTTTGATGATCTCATGTCTGAGTTTGCAAAATGTAAGGCCAGAAAAGTAAGTTTCCAAGTTTAAACGTTTCCCCGCTGCTCATTTCATCGCTGCGTTTTAGTTTATGTTCAAGGGTTACTTGGGATACCTCAAATATAAAAAACGCATTAAAAGTTTACCTCCTGGTAAATGTGGGAAAGGCTTATACTTGTGTATCAGTTTATGGGTGAATATATAAAAAGGGGCGCTTTCTACCAATCTTGCACAAGGTACAAGTTTGAATGGAGCCGGCCCTGCTTAGTACTTTTAATACAATTATTGTAAAAACAAACACCTTACATTTTACTTTATGTATAAATAATTTTTAAAACGACTGCGACCTTTGTATTTAAACTAAAACTTAGTAAAAAAACAATTTAAGAAATGAAATAGTTTAAGAGAATTTGACTATTGTCGGCTTCAATGGTTGACTTAGTGCTCCAACACAGTCAGAATGTTCCGAGATCCAGAGAAAAGAAAAGTCCAATATTTATTCTAAAAGAAGTATTTTACTGTTTGAATTTAAAAAAAAAGACTAATTATATTTTACAAATTAAAGATTAAAAAAACTTGAATAGAAAAGTAAACTGAAATTAATGTAGTTTCGAATAAATTGCTGATAGTAGCTTTAGAAAAATTAACACACCAACTGTAAATCGTTTATAGATAAAATAAAGGGAATAGGATCCAAATGACTACCTTGTCGAATTTCAAAGTTAGCTTTGAATTTGTTTGACTGGCAGCCATTAAAAAGTATAGAGTGTGATCTATCTAATAAATAAGATTGAAGCCTTCTTAATCTAACAAACAAAACTCAATTTTGTCAAACGCCTTACTGAAGTCAGTAAAAACACAGTCAAATTGTTTTTTTTTTGCTTTTAAATGATTCAATACAGTTTTCAGCTCAGCTCAGTTCCATTACAAAAGTGACGGACGGTAGAACACCCCTTAGTAAAACCGTTCCGGTTTGTAACGATCATAGATTTAACTTAAAAATATAGCGATTTACAAATAATAGAATCAAAGAGCTTATAAATAACAGACAATCTAGCAATAGGTCTGTAGTTTTTAACTACCTTTTTAGTTTTTGTTTGTAAGGGGATTATAAAGGAACTTTTACAAATTGATGGATCACTGAAGATATTGAGAAAAAGAATAGACCAAGGAAACAATAGATGACAGTTTTTCAAAATAGTAGATGCTATACCAAGACATATGAGCAGTGCCCTGGCTATGACATTAAAATTTTCTTAGGAGATTTTAATGCCAAGCTAGGAACAGAAGACATCTTTGGTGGCATAATCGGGAGATACAGCCTGCACGACACTACCTCCGACAACGGATTCAGGCTGGTCGATTTCGCTGCGGGGCGAGACGTTCTGGTAGCTAGTACGCAGTTCACGCATCTTAATATCCACAAGGGGACATGGAAATCTCCTGATCAATCAACCGTCAACCAGATTGACCACATTGCGATCGACGCACGACACTTCTCCAGTATCCAGGATATCCGAACATTCCGAGAGGCCAACATTGACTCGGACCACTACCTCGTTATAGCCAAGGTACGGCTACGGATATTCCGATGCAAGCCAAAACAAGGAAGTACTGTGAGAAGATTCGACGTTAGACGGCTACAATCGCAAGAGACTGCCATGTCCTTTTCCGATCGAGTCTCTAATAACCTCCTAAGGAGTCCTATGCTTCCTGCATTAAGCATTGAAAACCAGTGGCAACATTGCCTTCCAGCCATCAGAGATGCCGCCTCTGAAGTGCTAGGTTTCACACGGCCACCACAGCGAAACCCCTGGTTTGACGACGAATGCCGGCAAGCTCACGCAGCGAAACAAGAGGCATACAAAACGGCGCTGCACAAAAGGACGAGAGCTGCTCGCGAGCTCTACCAGCAGAAGATGAGAGAGGAACACCGGCTTCTTAGACGGAAAAAAGAGAGCATGAGAAGCGCGCGATCGAGGAGATAGAGGGATGTCACAACAGGAATGAGGTTCGTAAATTTTACCAAAAGGTAAAAAAAACCTCCCAAGGGTACCAGCCACGAACCGAAGCCTGTAAAGACGATCAAGGGAACATCGTAGTAGAACCACAGTCGATGCTGAGAATATGGAAAGATCACTTCTCCAAATTATATAACGGCGATGACGAACCGAATTCCGCTGTAAGGGAGATAGAACCACTCAACCTCGGCGACGCAGATCAACAATTCCGCCTACCCGACCTTGACGAAGTGAAGATAGCTATATCTAAACTTAAGTCAAACAAAGCTGCTGGAGCTGACGGCATCACCGCCGAACTATTCAAAGCAGCAGGCGATGACTTGGTAGGGAGCATGCACCAACTCATCTGCAAAATTTGGTCGGAAGAAAGCATGCCCGATGAGTGGAATCTCAGCATAGTGTGCCCGATACATAAGAAAGGAGACCCTCTAAACTGCGCCAACTACAGAGGCATCAGTCTCCTTAACATTGCGTATAAGATCCTCTCTGCCGTATTATGTGAACGTCTGAAGATATTCGTCAACAACCTGATTGGTCCTTATCAGTGTGGCTTCAGACCAGGAAAGTCCACTATCGACCAAATATTCACACTACGGCAGATCTTGGAAAAAACCCAGGAGCTTCAAATCGATACCCACCATCTCTATATCGATTTCAAAGCCGCGTATGACAGCATCTATAGGGAAGAGCTCTACCGAGCAATGTCTAGTTTTGGCATCCCTGTCAAACTTATCCGTTTGTGCAGAATGACGATGGAGAATGCACGCTGCTCTATCAAGGTCGGAAAAGATCTTACCGATGCATTTGATGTCAAAAAAGGTTTTAGACAAGGCGATGCACTGTCATGCGACTTCTTCAACATCGTTCTGGAAAGAATTGTGCAAAACTCAACCGTCAACACTAGAGGCACAATCTTCCAAAGATCCATCCAATTACTCGGATACGCAGATGATATTGACATAATTGGAAGATCAAAGCGTGATGTCAGTGGAGCGTTTTTGAGCATTGCGACGGAAGCGAAGAAGATGGGTTTAGTGGTCAATGAGGGCAAGACCAAGTATATGCTGTCATCAAAAAAGGACACTGAACGACGACGTCTTGGACAAAACGTCACCATGGACAGCTATAACTTTGAGGTAGCTAAGGACTTTCTCTACCTAGGCACCGCTATTAATGCAGACAACGACACCAGCGCTGAAATCAAACGAAGAATAACTCTTGCAAATCGCTGCTTCTTTGGACTTAGAAGGCAATTGAGAAGTAAAGTCCTCTCTCGAGCATGTAAAATCACCATCTATAAGACACTCATCATCCCGGTTCTCATTTATGGCGCTGAGGCCTGGACCCTGTCAAAGAAAGATGAGAGCGTCTTAGGATGCTTCGAAAGAAAAATTCTTCGGGCGATTTTTGGTCCCGTACGCATAGATGGAGAATGGAGGAGAAGATATAACGACGAGCTGTACGGGCTGTACAGCGACACTGACCTAGTTAGCAGAATCAAAGTCCAACGGCTTAGATGGCTAGGTCATGTAGAGCGGATGGACATCAACGCTCCAGCCCGGAAGGTCTTCGAATCCAATCCCGAGGGACGGCGCAGTAGAGGAAGACCGCGACTCAGGTGGCGCACCCAGGTGGGAGAGGACCTCAACCAACTTGGCGTGCGAAACTGGAGACAGCTAGCTAGGGACCGAGCTGGCTGGAGACGCTTGTTGGTTGAGGCCCAGGTCCGCCCCGGACTGTAGCGCCACCTTAAGTAAGTAAGTAAGTAAGTAAGATGCTATACCATCTTTCAATGTTACTTTTATGCAGAGAATTTCTGTGTAAAGTGCCACTGGAACTTAGGTACAATACGAGCAATCGGTAAAATTGTGGAGAAATTTAAAGATAATGAAAGCTTTGGCTGAAGCGTTCGTAAAAAATATGAATCACATGCTACAAATCTTTTGGAAGTGGATATTTGTATGAAACTGATTTCCACTTCTCACGAAAAGTTCCAAATTTTTTCATGTGTGTGTGATTTATTGCTTTACTCTCGAGTATGGGTTTGATTTTATTTGCAACTTAAAATAATTTAAGAATCAGACGCATATTATAATTAATGAATTGATAATAATTTTTAAAATTTAGAAAAACTCAAGTAATGTTTATATTTTTTTTAGAAAAGAAGAGGAACAGCATTTTAATCAATTTGATATTATATTCCGATAAAGCTGCATTCTGTATATTTTAACACAAACTAAAGTTGTCTTGAAATTAATGAAACTCGTCTTCAATTTAATTTTTTACGCACATTACGTGTGTAATGCTTTCCTCAAGTATTTTTGAATCCCTTGAGAACTGAAGTGAGGAGAGATTCTGCAATGTGCATGTTGTGAGTTCCACACTTAAGTTTCTTCCCAAATCATAGGTTCACCTTAATTTTATTTTTAATTTCCCATAGGAAGTTATTGTAATGGGTCCGATTTATCAAAGTGAAAATTTTGATATTTCTCAAGGTCCCTAGAGTCGAAATAAAAGATTTTTAGAAAGATGTCTGTGCGTGCGTGTGTACGTACATACGTTCGTACGTCCGTACGTCCGTACGTCCGTACGTCCTTACGTCCGTACGTTCGCCACGTTTTTTTCGTCGTCCATAGAAGAGATATCGATTTCAAATAAATGTTGTTATACAGATAATAAGGCAGAAAGATGCAGAAACTGCTCTCGACAAAATTGCGTGGGTGTTTTTTTTTACCATAGCAGCTTGAAAAAAGGTGAAAATTTTGGTTAACCCTTAAGAACCAAAAACGCTAGAGACTTGAGTCTAATTTTATATAATATATTGTAAAGTGATATCAAAGAATTATATTTTTTGAAAAAAAAAAATCCATTTAAAGGTTTTTTATAAATCAAAAAAAAAACTGAAATAAAAACCTAAAAAAATGTATAAAAGTTGGTAAAAATTGATTTTCGACTCAAATATCTTTTCAAAACTTTGATATATTGGCTTTCATTTACTTTAATCTTTAAAAAAATATTGTTGTAAACATACAGTAAAATTTTGAAAAAAATCGAATGGACAGTTTTTTTTACAAAAAATTAAAAACCGAAAAATTTGGTAAAAAATGATTTTCGACTCAAATATCTTTTCAAAAAATGAAGATATTGGCTTTAAACTACTTTTGTCTTTAAAAAAATATTGTTAACATTCAGTAAAATTTTGAAAAAAATCGAATTGACAGTTTTTGTACAAACATTTAAAAATATAAACAAAATTTAACAAAAGTTGGTAAAAATTGATTTTCGACTCAAATAGCTTTTCAAAAATTAAAAATATTGGCTTCAAACTTAAAAAATGGGATGGGAAGTTATCAGTGTGGGTCGCATCCCAGCCTCTTTTTATTAACATGGTTTGATTAATTAATTCGAGAAGTATATTTCTTTTCAAAGTATATCTATCTGTTTGTATGAAAATTAAAATCAATATGATTTGAAATGAGATAAGTTTCTCTGACACAGCGAGTTAAAGGTTCATTACGAGCATAGTTTACCCTATGTTCCTTTTCTCGGAATAAGCAACGTTCTCGTATTTGACGCGAGGGAGCATACAAATCTATCAATGATAAAAGGAAAGGGCATTTGATATGATGTAACAAAATATCACGTATAAACATTACTGGAAATATTTTCCTTCTATTTTCAAGTGACTGAGTTCCAAGAAGTTTACATCTAATCGAGTACCACGGGATTTCGATGTTCGAACCTTATTTCTGAATTATAAACCTTGTACATTGTTTTGGATCATTTCAATTCTATTCGAATAAATATTGTAATAAGGATTCCAAATCACACAACAGTATTTTAAGTTTGATCTAACATAGGAGTTAAACAGAGATTCTCGGCAAAAGGGTACTTGAAGTCTTTTGAATTACGTTTAATAAAACCTAGCATTTGATTGGATTTAGCTACAATATATTCTATATGCTTGATAAAGTTTAGCTTTGAATCAAACAATACACCAAGGCCCTTTTTCTCAAAAACTCTATGAAAAACAAAGTTATTAACTTTGTAATTAAAAGGAATTTTCGACATTTATTAATGTTCAAGAATAATTGGTTAGTTGTAAATCATTCTGTTAACTTTTTGAGATTATTTTGACAAATAATTCAATCATTTAAAGAATTTATTTATTTTTAAAATAATCTGCAAATAAAAGTCTACTAGAATTTAAGAAGATATCAGCCAAGTCCTTGATAAATAAAAAAGAAGGAGACCAATATGGCTATCCGAGGTAACTATAACTGGACTAGAGAGCACTTGATCAATACAATCAAATTGTACACGACCCCTTAGATAGGATTCCAGCCATTTCAACATTTTTGAGTGAAAACCAAATATTAAGTTTCAGTTTTTCAATCAAAATAGTATGACTTACGCCCAATTTCTTCACAAAGTTCTAAATTCCCTTTGGAACTCGATCTAGTGAATCTCAGTTTAACGATAGAACTTAGTTTTTAAAATATTTGGAACTCGGGCATTTCTTCACTTCTCTAGAACTCGATCTAAAATCATCATCGAGTTCTAAGCGCTTAGAACTTGTTATATTTAGAACCTAGTTTTAAAATGTTTTTGAAACTTTTGAATCACCCGGCAGAATATTTCGACAGACGTTTCCGTTTTTATATTCTTCAATTCAAAATACAAAATAAATATTTCTTTTGCGCCTATTTTCTTTTCTGGTATGTATGCCTATTTTTATGCATATTATAGTGAATTTGTTGTGCATTTATCAATAATATTCTTAGATAATATGAACAAGGACAATACGAAAGGAAGAAAACGAGAAAGCGGTAATGATGGTGGTTTGCCCTTCAGCAAAAAACACAGAGGCGACAACTGGACTCAAGAGGTCACGATCTTGCAGTGTAATTTGTTGGTAAAATTTGGTCAAAAAGGAATTCTGAACAAAGAGACTAATGGCGCAACTAACGACATCAAAAAAAGAGAGTGGAGCATAATTCGCTCACATTTCAATACAGACCCAAAGGTGCGTTATAATTTCATTTCCTGATCAGTTTTAACGAAGCATTTTCGTTCAGATAAAAACCCAAAGAGAAGTTCCTGCACTAATTGGAAGGCATAAGAAAGGCATTGCGCAAAACAAAGTGCGCTGCAAACTGGTGGGGGACCGGCCAATACACCACCCGTGCTGAAAATTGAAATGACCGGCGAAGTACTTCAATTGAAAAATTATTACGGTCATTTGTTCACAGGGTTGGAATCTTTTGATTCTGATGCAATGCCCACAGATGACAGCAGTAAAATGTTACTTCCGCAACCAGGAAAAGTTAGTGACACTACCTTTTCCCGTAGTGAAGAAACAAGAACAGACGATTGCAATCTGCGTGAAAAAACGCCGCCATCTCAAACCGTCAACTCTTCACCGATAGCTGATATGTGTGTGCACTTTGTCCACCGAAGCCGTGAGTACGGTACCGCAGCCGTGTGACAACACCAATGTAGGACAAGACAAGGACAAAGGACAAGAAAAATATCAATTTTTCCCAACCAACGTCGTCGTCCGATACGAAATCAAAAAAGTAGCTTACATTCAGTTACTGTGGCGGAAAAAAACACGTTAGAATTTGGTGAAGAAATGACGTAGAACTCAAATGAGTTCTAAAATTTCACTAAACCAAGTTTTAAGGGCTATAACTTTATCAAGAAATCGGGCGTAACTCTATCAAAAGCCTTCGCAAAATCAGTATAAATAACATCAATTTGTTAGCCTTCTTCGAGTTTATTTAAACGCACACAAAATACCTCTAAACTATTGTACATGCTAACTCTTAAATAGGGCGTATTTAGAAAACGGTTAAGATCTTGTAATGCTTTCATAAGTATAGGGAGTCAACCAAATAAGATAGTACCAGTTAAGGATGAAGATTTCTTCGTTATATAATGGATATATTTTTTGGAAACCTGCGGCTGACAATGCAGAGTATTAAGATTTGCTGAAAGAACATTCAAAAATTGGCAAATAAAATCGTAGCTCTTACTTTAATCCAAAATTATAACTGCACGGATTTAATCAATGTTATGCAAATACATCAGAATATTTACATATATTTATCTCCAGGTATTGTTCAAAATGACAACACCAACTACAAACGTTAATAGCTCCACTACAAAAAAATTCAAATCCTGTTTTAATTTACTTTCGTTTTTTTTTTTCATTCGAAACTAAGTTTCACCATTTGAATGCCAACACACAAGTTCCACAATGAATTGTCACTCAGTTCAATTTATCCTGCCCCGCAGCTAAATATGTCTATGATTATAGACAAAAATCTTGTAGGAAATAAATTATTGCCTTAAGCTTTTTACAAAACTGCATTGAAACTTTAAATTATAAAGATACAAGAATAATATTAACTATTTAACTTATGTCCCTAATCTCTAATGATCCGAAATAAACAATTACTTATATTTATTCGTTCGCCTATATAATTCCAATTATCTTGCTACAACGCAAACCAATAAATCATAACACTCATTGATATTTTATTTCAACGATTGCCCATGCGCATGTTAGTCACAATCTCAAGCCACGATACACAATATATCACCACCGCCACGCCCACAGCCCACAACAATTCAGAGAGGGCGCCTGAACCCCCACACAAACGACAAACACCATTAAGCAGTAGTTTATAGAACGGAAAATAAAATTCAACAGAAGCATAATGCAATTATTAACCGTTGACGGTTTTACGCGCGGCTCGACTCATAAACACGATTTCCAATAAATTGTGTCGTCGGCGTTCGCGTAGCGTCGGTCGTACAGCGCACCGCCACACAATTCCACGGTGAGCTATTGAATCGTGAAATTATTATTCACAACGGTGGCCCCTCCTGCCGGCTTTATAGCGTACAGCCTACCTGTCACATTCAATCATAATTAATTAATTACATAGCCTTAGCGCAGCACAGCGGCGGCGGCGCAGATTTGAGATTCGGATTCAACAATTATTGAAAGTAGTGGAGCTGCTGCTGTAGCTCCTGCCGTTGCCGTTGCCGCCACATGACATTACCACCAACCGTGATCTAGAGCGAAACAATTGTTGGATTCAAATCTGTGGTGTTTTATGCCATTAACTGTAGGGTCGTGGCTTAGAAAATAAATCTATTCGATGTCATTCGTCTGATCTGAATCAAAGGTATGATGGGGCGGGGGTATGAGCAATATGTGCTGTACTCTGTGCTGTGCAGGGTTAAGGCTCTGATCGCTAATATAATTAAAAGCTAATCGACCGAACCGAGACAATAATTGCCAGCCGAGCGTTTTTCTCGGTACAAATCGGATAGCACGACTTGGTCGATACCAATGCCGACGACAACGACGATGATGACGACGACGACACGCCGCCAACAATGTAGACAGAAGGCTTCACCCTATTCAATGTAAGTATTTAGATATCTATATAATACTTTTATAATGCGATTTAGTGTCGCCCCGCACTATTCCACCAAATCCTGAGCTCCATCAATAGATCACCAGAGCGGTCTTCTCTGATGGGGCTTGTCTTTCCGTTCGGAAAAATCGGATTTGATTTATGGGAACGTAGGTGTGGCATGCAATTCCGCACATAAAGTAAAGAAGAATAAAAAATAATTCAAACGAAATTAAAAAATGTATTGTTAACAAAACGAGTAAACAAAAGATCTGCAGTCACGACCGATCAACGATGACGCCTAAGCGGCCGACCGACCGACCGACGACAACGCGAAGCACGACGACGTTAGATAAACTAGGGTTACCATCTTATTTGGAAAGACGAGATTTAAAAAACAATATTGAGTGGCCAAGCAGCAATGAGACTTTAAAACATATAGAATTTATACAGTGGTAAATTTAGATCTTCAACTATAAATTGATTTTTTTTTGTGGCGAATAGAACATGAATTGACTTACTAAAAGGAGTTTGGACTCATTTTGACATCTCATAATTTTGTTTTGGCTTGATTATTTATTTCTTGTTTATATAGAGTGTTCGAATGTTGCCTTAAAATTTTTCTATCACATCAGGTTTTTAAAATATGCGCCTTTAAAAATGCTAAGGTCATCAAAAAAGGATTTTTAAGGCTAAGTTAACACACAAAATATTCCTAAACAATAAATTATCTGATGACATTGCAAATTACAAATTATTGTATTTTTAAATACAGTTTAAATGATTTTAGTATCGAACTTAGTTTTGGTAATTTCTCATTGGGTATGAGATTATTTATGGGTCTTTATTTTGACTCTATCTGAAGTTTTAAAAAACCTTGAATGTAATTCTTAATGTTTTTTGAAAAATTCATTTAAGAGTAACTAGTCATTTTTAGTGCTGATTTGGAATTCGTTCTAAAATTTTAGCTACATGTGCTCAGATTTGTAAATACCCATTTTTAACATTATTTTGATATATTTTTTAAAAATATATTCCAAAAACTTGATGTTATGACCTTAAGACTACAAATTCGTCTAAAAACGAAAAACTCCTTTAATTCCGTTTGCCATTCTTATGTTAAGAACACTTTCAGGGTAAATGTTTCAGCTTTTAAAGTTTATGTATGACAGGTTAAAGCCTTACTGTTAATAATCATTTTTTTTTTTTAAATTAGGAAGATACTAAGATTTGTTAATCAAATATTAAAATGATATTGTAAAATTGTAAAATATCATTAATTTTCTTTAAAAAAAATTCACGGATTCACTTAGCCTCAAATAACACATGTTAGGTTTTTAAATTATGATAGGTTGTATCTCTAAAACCTGACTTGATAGATTGATTTTGAAGAAGGATAACCAAATTGCCTAGTTGACGAGTTAAACTAAATTTAATTATCAAGTTTTGGAAAAATAAAATGGTGAGACGTCAAAATGAGTTGCCTCAAAATTATTTAATATCTTAACTAATCTTAAACTACCTAAATCAATTTATATTTCAAAGATTTCAGAGATTTCCGTATTTACAAAAGTATAAACTAAATATTTTACTATTGATGTCAGAAATCTGAGAACAAAATTCGTATGATTTGATTTTTCAAGAATTTTCTATCGCAGAAATCAAAGTAGATGAAAAGATGGGCAAAAACTAATTTAATTGTGTCTAAAATTAATTTCCCCTACTTCCTCAATGCGTCTAAAAATATTATTTGAAATCTTAGAAACATAAACTAAATATTGAATAAACACTGAGTAAAACCTAGATTTTGAAAAATGAAATATATGAAGTATGAATCATCGATTCTTAAAACTACTCGATTCCAAATATTTTTTATTTTAACAATAGAATTACCTTTTTAGTGCTGTAACCAATTTTTCTATAATTATTTTCCACAACACAAATTAAGATAATTTACCTCAATCGAAAAATGCTTTTGGCCACACCTAGCCTAAGTCAAGCAGAAAATTGTTATCGAGTATTTCAATGGACAAAGAACGGATACAAAAATGGTGACGCACGTATGGAATATGGTCAAATTAAGACGTAGGGTAACCTTATTTTGCAGCAAGCGATCAGGCTCTACAACATACTCATAAATCTCTTTAGCACAAAGCATGAAGAAAGGGCGTCAGAAAAGCTTGACTGAGAAATATATCAAGCTTGAAATCCTGAAAGTCATTGAAGTGTTATTATAGATGGCAAGGTGAAGAACTTAAAAGAAAAACAACATTTCATGTCTTGCAACAAAAGCAACAACCTTACTTGAATTAGGCGAAAGAGACAATTATTACCTTTTTTATTAAACAATGTTGCTCTATAAACTTTATAGACAAGATATTATTGAAGTAGAAGCAAAAATGCACTTAACAAATCGTCGCCATCAACTTTACAAATGAGATTTGATTTATAGCGAGATGTGAAAAGATGTTTGACATTTTTTGTAAATTGTTGCAACGAAGCATAGTGAGCTTGGTATATTTTAATATGCTGAAAAGTGTCAGCTGTATTAATTAATGATTTGATTTTGTTTAATTGGATTGAAGCATATTTAAATACATATCGAATAAAGCAATTACAATTGAACATTTATGTACAATGTACTATAGGAATACAAAATATATTATATTAAAATAAATTGATTTGTAAAATTAATGTTGACAGAAATAAAATGTATGCGAATGTACAATTTTGTCCAGCTTGACTTTTTACTTCTTATCCATCGAAAAATGGAACAATTTATTCCTTTAACAGAATTTAGATTTATAAGGCCTCATGAATCATAAGTTTGAATGAAGTTGGATTATTTGGCAGAAATAAGCTTTAGGTTGTTATTCTGTGGTCAAAATTCGAAAGCTCTCAATATAATGAAAACCTGACTTTTTATCTACGAGAAGACTCAAAACTACCTCCAATCCACTTGAAATCCACTACTACTATACAAAGCGAAGTCTTATTCTCAGTTTGTGGATTTCGACGAAATCTACTGAAAACCTACTAAAACCTTTTGTTTATGTTGACCATTGAAGAAATTATAGAGAGTGGAATCTCGTATTCCAGCAAATTATTTTGTTTGCATTTTTCAGTGGAAATTTGTTATTTGACAGCATAGAGTTGATATCTCTGCTTAATTAATCAATGGTTAGGAGCCAGTTATAGCTTTCATTGGTTTCCATCATTGAATATTTTGTTTCCAGATTTCAAAGCGACTAAAAAAATGAAAGAATTCACTTTAACTAATCCTATCTCTTATTCTAACCTAGGTGTCTCACAACCATCACAATCAAAGAGAAAAGTTATCAAGCTGAAGACAACCCACAATCCAGGCATCATTTTCGTCATCACCAAAGACGGTAGAGGACTCAGTTATAGAGACGAATCCACCATCACCACCTACCACAGACCTTACACCGCCAGCTCGCTCATCGCCAACCAGCTTATGTCATGTGTTTGCTAATTAGATTGTGCAGCAATTGGAACTTGGTCCCAATTTCGGTTAAAAAATCCTATTTAGAGATATTGCCCATAAGATGGCGCTACAGTCAGAGGCGGACATGGGCGTTGATGTCCATTCGCTCTACATGACCTACCCATCTAAGCCGTTGGACTTAAATTCTGCTAACTAGGTCAGTGTCGCTGTACAGCCCGTACAGTTCGTCGTTATATCTTTTTCTCCATTCTCCATCTATGTGTACGGGACCAAAAATCACCAGAAGAATTTTTCTCTCGAAACATCCTAAGACGCTCTCATCTTTCTTTGACAGGGTACAGGCCTCAGCGCCATAAAGAGAACCGGGATGATAAGTGTCTTATAGATGGTGATTTTAAATGCTTGAGAGAGGACTTTACTTCTCAATTGCCTTCTAAGTCCAAAGAAGCAGCGATTTGCAAGAGTTATTCTTCGTTTGATTTCAGCGCTGGTGTTGTTGTCTGTGTTAATATAGCGGTGCCTAGGTAAACAAAGTCCTAAACTACCTCGAAGTTATAGCTGTCCATGGTGACGTTTTGTCCAAGACGTCGTTGTTCAGTATCCTTTTTCGATGACAGCATATACTTGGTCTTTCCCTCATTGACCATTAAGCCCATCTTCTTCGCTTCCGTCGCAATGCTCAAAAACGCTCCACTGACATCACGCTTTGATCTTCCAATTATGTCAATGTCATCTGCGTATCCGAGTAATTATATGGACCCTTGGAAGATTGTGTCCTAGTGTTGACGGTTGAGTTTTGCACAATTCTTTCCAGAACGATGTTGAAGAAGTCGCATGACAGTGCATCGCCTTGTATAAAAGCTTTTTTGACATCAAATGCATCGATAGAGCAGCGTGCATTCTCCATCGCCATTCTACACAAGCGAATAGGTTTGACAGGGATGCCAAAACTAGACATTGCTCTATAGAGCTGTTCCCTATAGATGCTGTCATATGGGGCTTTAAAATCGATTAAGAGATTAAGAGATTTGAAGTTCCTAGTTTTTTTTCTGAAATCTGTCGAAGTGTGAATATATGGTCGATAGTGGACTTTCCTCTTCTGAAGCCACACTGATAAGGACCAATCAGGTTGTTGACGAATGGCTTCAGACGTTCACATAATACGGCAGAGAGGATCTTATCTTATACGCAATGTTAAGTAGACTGATGACTCTTTAGATAGCGCAATTTAGAGGGTCTCCTTTTTTATGTATCGGGCACACTATGCTGAGATTCCACTCATCGGGCATGCTTTCTTCCGACCATATTTTGCAGATGAGTTGGTGCATGTTCCGTACGAAGTCATCGCCTGCTGCTTTGAATAAATTGGTAGCAATGCAGTCAGCCCCAGCAGCTTTGTTTGCCTTAAGTTTAGATATAGCTATCTTCACTTCGTCAAGGTCGGGTAGGCGAAATTGTTAATCTGCGTCGTCGAGGTTGAGTGGTTCTATCTCCCTTACAGCGGAATTCGGTTCGTCATCGCCGTTATATAATTTGGAGAAGTGATCTTTCCATATTCTCAGCATCAACTACGGTTCTACTACGATGTTCCCCTGATCGTCTTTACAGGCTTTGGTTCGTGGGTTGTACACTTGGGAGGTTTTTTTTACCTTTTGGTAAAATTTACGAACCTCATTCCTGTTGTCACATCCCTCTATTTCCTCGATCGCGTGTTTATCATGCTCTCTTTTTGTCCATGTAAGAAGCCGGTGTTCCTCTCTCCTCTTCTGATCGTAGAGCTCGCGAGCAGCTCTGGTCCTTCTGCGCAGCTCCGTTTTGTGTGCCTGTTGTTTTGCTGCGTGGGCTTGCTGGAATTCGTTACCAAACCAGGGGTTTCGGTGTGGTGGCCGTGAGAAACCTAGCACTTCAGAGGCGGCATCTATGATGGCTGCAAGGCAATGTTGCCACTGGTTTTCAATGCTTAATGCAGGCAGCATAGGACTCCTTGGTTGTTAGATTATGGCAATCTCTTGCGATTGTAGCAGTCTAACGTCGAATCTTCTCACAGTACTTCCTTGTTTTGGCTTAGATCGGGATTTCCGTAGCCGTACCTTCCCTACAACGAGGTAGTGGTCCGAGTCAATGTTGGCCGCTGGGAATGTTCGGACATCCTGTATACTAGTGAAGTGTCGTGCGTCGATCGCAATGTGGCCAATCTGGTTGACAGTTGATTAATCAGGAGATTTCCATGTCAACTTGTGGATATTGAGATGTGTGAACTGCGTACTAGCTACCAGAACGTCTCGCCCCGCAGCGAAATCGATCCGCCTAAATCCCTTGTCGGAAGTAGTGTCGTGCAGGCTGTATCTCCCGATTGTGCCACCAAAGATGTTTTCTTTTCCTAGCTTAGCGTTAAAATCTCATAAGAAAATTTGAATGTCATAGTCAGGGCACTGCTCACATTTGTTGTCCAAGAGCTCGAAGAATATGTCTTTGGTGTCTTCATCTTTCTCCTCTGTTGGGGCATGCGCGAATATTAGGCTTATGTTGGCGAATTCATCCTTGATGCGGATTGTCGTGGTGCGCTCGCTTACACTGTTGAAACTCAAGACTTTTTGCCTGAGTCTAGTTCCAATAAAAAATCCATACTCAAATAGACGCCTTCTTTGTTTTCGGTAGCAGTCGCCTGTCGCAGAATAGGTACCTGAATAAGCAAAATTGCCGAATTTAGGACGACACTAATGAACAAGAGATTCACAAGTTGCCAATGCTTCTAAATTAAGTTAGGGTTTGGTGTGGATTTTGGGCTGGATTTCTTCAAAAATGAAGTGGGCCATGCCATTATCGTCAACGTCGATCGCTTTATGTCGATGATTAACAAATTCTTCTGGCTTAAACCGAAGGATAGTGACAAAGAAAACACATGGTTTAAATAGGTTTCGATATTCTGAGCCAGTGGTTTAGAGGAATTGTTATCTTGCGGCGAGGCGACGTTAATTGGCCACCTTAGTCGTGTGATTCGACCTCTTACACATTTTCTTATGAGCCTTTTTAAAGTCGCTGGTCTAATCGTTTAGACGATTTTATATTTCACAGATCAATGTCATTGATAAATATCATCTACAACTTGTTTTCTTCAATTTTTAAATCGACTTGCTTTAATACAAATTGCACATTGCACATTGACGGATGTACTAATGGCGCTGTTGATTTTCCCCTTCCGCAATTCTACCGGAATAAGTTCCTTGACGGCTTTGCAGATGTCGCTTCTGTCATTCCTTTTTATGAGAGTATTATAGATTATATGTACTATGATCTTTTTTAAATAAACTTCAAGTAAGTTTTTTACTTAAAATTTTAAGTACAATGTAAGCTCCAGCCAATGGTTATAATGAATTCCTTATTTTTAAAAATTTGTCAAAGAGGTTAGAAGGAAAAGTTAGATTATGGACATCATATATAAAAAGACAAAAAATTTACTAAGACCACTTAAGATATTTTGGTTTTTAGTCATAGAATTAAGGTTTTTAAACAAATATTTTGACTAAAAAAATGCTGTCACTATTTCCGCCAAACACTTTTAAGAACTCAACTGGTCTCTAGAGCAATATTAACAATAATCTCCATTTGTACTAAATGTTTTACAAATATTTATTAAATACAAAAAAATAAACATATTAACTTACCAATCCATCGCATGCCGACAAAGCCACATTTGATCCGGAATGCCCACGAATTTTCCCATGATAATGACAGTTAATATTTTTTTTTGGTTTCTTACGAAATCGGAGGTCTCTGCGGTGTCGTTCTATTATTAAATTTGGAGCCATAAAATAAGTATGAGGTCTAAAACAATGCAAAACAAACAAAAAACAATAAAACCAATTATTTAATGTAGAAATAGTTTCTAAAATCCGAGTAGGGTCATAAGTTCACAAATCCTTTTAGAAAACCACAGAAATTGCTTTAATAATTTGAATGAAATGAAATTATAAATTATTCTTTCTAAACAATTTAAAAAGCATATGAAATGTCGTAAGGGCTAGGCTACCCAAATTTGCAATCAAAACATACAAAATTTCTAACTTTAAACTAAATAATTTTGTGGACATAAAAGCTGTGAACTTAAGGAAACTCCATTCTCCAAATATTTCATTTATACCCAACTTACTCAAGTTCCAAATGAAGTGTTTCCTTATCTAAATCTATGTGAAAGTGTAAGTCTTCTGGGTTGTTTCTATCGTGATGATGCGTCAGATTATGCGACACGTGTTCGCCATGTCGATTCACCTTTCGTGGTGTAACTAGTCTTCCAGAGATCAGTTCATCAGAGTGTTTTCCTTAAGTAAACATAATTAAAATTAAACAAAATTAACCAACTAATTTAAAATACTTAGTATAATTTCATTAACAAAACAAACTAATTTTTAAAAGAATATTAATCAAATATAAGTTTAAATAAAGTCATTAAACTTTACTGATTGATTCTAATTAAGATCTAAACGAATATTTAGTTTCAAAGCTGACAAAATGCCAAACCCCCAATATTTCGAGAACCCATCAGACAATGTCTTAAAACTCAAGGTCTCGCATAACAAAAAACCACTTTTGGCTAATCCAGGTGCAATCAAAATTATTTTAACATTATAATATTCAAGTTTAGGTAATTTAAGTGAATAAAACCAGCTTCAAAGAAAACGCAAATAAAAAGACACAAATTCAACCACGAAATTGAAACGCAGACGGCTGCTGCGCTAATTTAGACTCGGATATTTTATTTTTTAAGTGGGCAGCTAAATCGGTGTTGTCGTTGTTGTCGTAGTCGTCGTCGTCGTCATCTTGACAATTCCAAGCTTCCTACATAAATTTTGTAGAGAATCAAATCAATGAAACCCGATCTCGCAAAAAAATAAAATTAAAAAAAAAACTTGAAGCTAATTTACATGAATTTTTATTCATTAAACTGTTTTCATTCACAAATAAAAAATATGGGCGAAGCACAACATTGAATCTCAATGAGGCTGAACTCTAATCGTTTAGCGGTTTGAATTTGTTATTTAGAAAAATGGAAATTGAAAGCCAAATTACTGTTTTTTGATTTTTATCGGTTTTATATTTGGTTTGGTCACCGCAAGCCGTGTTTTTTTTGTCGGTTTTAAATGAATCATCTATGAATTTTGATTGAATTATTAAAAATTCATGGGAAATAATAATTTTTAATAAAAAATAAATTGACATAACTCACCATATAACGTCTGTTCGGCAATAACACCCCAACAACAAATTATCGATGAAATATACAAAAATGACAATTTATTCGCATCCATGTTGTTTGCATTAAATTAACTATTGACTATGTGTCGAATTATTTAGAATAGTTTTGTATTTATATTTAATGGAATAATATTTTTAAATTTAAATAAATAAACTTTAATTATATTAAATTAAATTTATATATAAATTATTATGGTTTAAGTTTGCTTCTTAAATTAAAATTAATTGAGTATTAAATTTAATTTGTAAAATTTTGTATGAGATGTTTTGTAGGGCATACGATTTGTGTATATTTTGAATCATCCGTTATCAATAAGTTTGGCGATTTTTCTTGTTATGTCAAACATCTCAAAGACATTGGGATGCAGTCGAAAATTAAGTGATTTATTGAAAAGTTGATTTGTTGAATACGCTGACAGGGGCGATGGTTTTCTGCAAAAATAAAAAAAACATATGAATATAAAATAAAATTAACAAATTATAAAAATTAAAAATCAGATAAGCAACATTGTTTTTTTAATTAAGTTATAAGGTTTCAACATTTAAGTTCATTACCCGGAAAATGTTCACCTTGTTTCTCATATTACAATTTGTAAGGTATTGTAATGGGTCCGATTCGTCAAATTGAAAATTTTGACATTTCTCGACGTTTCAAGGTCCCTAGAGTCGAAATAAAAGATTTTTAAAAGATGTCTGTGCGTGCGTGTGTACGTACATTCGTACATACGTCCGTACGTCCGTACGTTCGATAGGTTTTTTTTTTCTTCCATAGCTCAAGAACCAGAAGAAATATCGATTTCAAATAAATTTTGTTATACAGATAATAAGGCAGGAAGATGCAGAAAGGGCTCTCAAGAAAATAGCGTGGGTGTTTTTCTACCAAAAAGGTGAACATTTTGGTTAACAATAAATATCTTACGGACAAAAAACGCTAGAGACTTGAATTAAATTTTATATAATATATTGTAACGTGATATCAAAGAAGTATATTTTTTGGAATCAAAAAAACTGAAAAAAATTTGTCACCCCCAAAATTTTACGACTAAAATATGACTTCATCTCCAAAACAATTTTGTGCAACAAAGAATAATGTTTTTGACATATGATCAAATTTTGAGAAAAATCGAATTGACAGTTTTTTTTATAAAAAAAAAAATCTAAAAAAAAACATTACATTGTAAAAATTGAATATCGATTTAAACCTCTTTTCAAAAACTTGAAATTTAAGCTTCAAACTTATTTTATCTTATAAAAATATTGTTTTCAACATCCTGAAAAATATTGAGAAAAATCGAATTGACATTGACAAAATAACAAAAATTGGTAAAAATTGATTTTCGACTCAAATATCTTTTCAAATTGTAGATATTGGCTTTAATTTACTTTTATCTTTCAAAAAATATTGTTGTCAACATTCAGTAAAATTTTCAGCTTCATTTAGAGTAGCCTTTTCAAAATGTCTTATCCTGAATTCTCTTAGTACGGGACACCTGCCTAGGAAATCTTGTATACCTTCTTGTTCTCTCATGTTGCAGAAACTTCATAATGTTGATGCGTTGTCTCCACGCCTTTTTTCGTTGAGTAAGATAAGATCGCATCTAGCTTTGAAAATCCATGATATTTTGTAAGGCTCCAAGTCATCTATTATGTATTGCGGTCCAACATCTTAAAAATTCGTGTGCTGCTTCCTCTTGCTCTCTGGTCCGCTTCTTGATTTGCATGCGATTTTAGTTGATCAAGAATTTGAACTGCAAGCCTAACCTGTTTTCGATCATATTAATCTACTTTACCCAAAAAAGTTGTTTTCCTAAAAGGATTTTGATAAGTTGCTTAGGAAGTCTTGTGTCATTGTATTCAAATATATTCTTTTGTACATATCTAAGGTGGAAGTCCAATGTGTAGTAGTGCCCGTCTTCAGCTGCGGTTTCAATCGACAGTGCATAGTTTGGAGTTCATGATGGTAACTTTAAAACTCTTTTCAGAAAGTATCGTTGTAGCTTATCCACTTCATCAAAAGTTCCAAAACCCCAGGCTTGTGCACTATAAGTTTGAATAGCTCTGCATACTGCCAAAAAGAGTTTCCATTTTGAACTGAGGTTTATATTGTGCTTACTCAAAAAACAATGCCATGTCGCGTTAATGCTGTTCTTTGCTGCTGCATTTTTTTTCTCTACATGCTGAAAAAAAAAATTAATCTTTGGAGTGAGCAGAACACCAAGATATGTGTACTGAGGTACTATCCGAATTTCTTCTCCGTTAAAAATCCACTTTTCCCTATTTGATAGCCTGCCACCATTTCGAAAGACCATAATTTCCGATTTTGAGAGATTCACTTCGAGATTCCAATTGGCGCAGTACTCTTCAAAACGTTCTATCATGCGTTGCAAAACCTCCACATCCTCTGCTAAGTTCACCATGTCGTCCCTTCCTGTCCACACTGCCTATTGAGTATCAGAGTATATGCACTCTAGCAGGTTTACAAATTTAATTGAGACTCCCATTTCACGTAAATTGAGCATTAATAGTTGTCTGGAGATTTTATCAAAGCGGCCTTTAAGTCAAAAAAAAAAGCCTAGACTTTCTTTTTTTCAGCCAGCTTAATTGTACAATAGACGCCAAGTTATAGATATTATCCACTGTAGAATGTTTTTTTCTAAAGCCAGCCTGTTAATATATTATTTTGTTCCACCCAATTATACAACCTTTCATTAAGGAATCCCATCATGATTTTTGCTATACAATTCATGAACGAAATTCCCCTGTAATTGCTTGTATCATAATGTGTCGCTTTTTTTGAAA
Organism: Eupeodes corollae; assembly: GCF_945859685.1. Lineage (NCBI taxonomy): Eukaryota > Metazoa > Arthropoda > Insecta > Diptera > Syrphidae > Eupeodes > Eupeodes corollae. The sequence goes on along the minus strand of NC_079148.1, from coordinate 67,599,703 downwards.
ATTGGAAAAATCACAGATTTTGTCAAAGTTTCTTATACCCTGCATTCTTCTAATATTTTGCTGTGTGTTGTTGTGAGTTGTTCCAAAAAGTATTTGTAGCATTTATTATGAACTCATATGGAATCCTATCTTCTCCTGGCGCCTTTTTGAGCTTAACGTTTCTCAGCACATTCCTTAATTCACCAACACAAAATGACATATCTAACGTTGAGTCCTCGACGTAGTTCGCTACATAAAGTATGCTGCTCATTTCTTGCCTTGGATTTAGAAGGTCTCTTAAATATGCAGGAAATTCCAAAGTAGTTATGTCAGCCATCACATGTTGGCCTTGGTGTTTTATCTCCTTGGCTATTTTTTATAAATCAAAAAAAAAACTGACAAAAAAAAATTGTCACCTCCAAAATTTTACAACTAAAATATGATTTCGTCTCCAAAACAATTTTGTGCAACGAAGAATAATGTTTTTGACATCTGATAAAATTTTGAGAAAAACCGAATTGACAGCTTTTTTACAAAAAAAAACCTACAAAAAAAATAATAAAAGTTGGTAAAAATTGATTTTGGACTCAAATATCTTTTCAAAAATTTGAAAAATTGGCTTTAAACTTATTTTGTTTTATAAGAAATATTGTTTTCAACATTCAATAAATTTTTTAAAAAAATCGAATTGAAAAAAAAAAAAACAATACTAAAACTTGGTAAAAATTTACTTTCGACTCAAATAGCTTTTCAAAAATCAAAAAAAATAGCTTCAAACTTATTTTATTTCACAGAAAATATTGTTTTCGATATTCAGTAATTGTTATATAAAAAAAAAACAGTCCGTTTTTTTCATAAAAAATAAAATCTATACAAAATAGTACGCAAATTTGGTAAATATTGATACGAGTACATATAAACAAACTTTTGAGCAAGACACATCGACAGACGGGATGGGAAGTTATCAGTGTGGGTCGCATCCCAGCCTCTTTTTTAACTTTTTTTTTAATCTGACAGTTTTTTTATAAAAATTAAGAATCTACAATAAATAAATACTACGCAAAATTGGTTACAAATGGTGAAGCTCCTTATGTTCGTTATCTTGTGAAAAAAGTGAAAGGAGCTGGCATCTTCATCGATAAACCAAAGCGCGAAAAGTCAAATACAGTGTGTATCCCCTGAGTATATTGCTGTGCGTAAACATCAATTCACCGTCGTTCTTAACAATTGAACATTTCGGAGACATCATTGAGACCAATTTTGCATAAAGACCTTGGTATTACGCCATACAACGTCCAATTCAGGAGTTGAAGTCAACTGACTATCCAATGTGTTTTCGCTTCGCTAAGTGGGCCTGCGATCGACTTAAGAGCCTTGCACATGAGAACGAACATTTTACACATTTCAAAAAGTCAATTTCAACAAAAACGCATTAAGATTATACGAAACCAATTGACACTAACTCTAGGATAATAAAATTTGCATTTTGTTCTTTAAAACAGAAAAATTTTGTAAGAACAGTTTGTTAGTAACGCATTGCAATGTGTTTGCTTACTTACTTAAGGTGGCGCTACAGTCCGGGGCGAATCTGGGCCTCAACCAACATGCGTCCCCAGCCAGCTCGGTCCCTAACTATCTGTCTCCAGTTTCGCACGCCAAGTTGGTTGAGGTCCTCTCCCACCTGGGTGCGCCACCTGAGTCGCGGTCTTCCTCTACTGCGCCGTCCCTCGGGATTGGATGCGAAGACCTTCCGGGCTGCAGCATTGATGTCCATCCGCTCTACATGACCTAGCCATCTAAGCCGTTGGACTTTAATTCTGCTAACTAGGTCAGTGTCGCTGTACAGCCCGTGCAATTCGTCATTATATCTTCTCCTCCATTCTCCATCTATGCGTACGGGACCAAAAATCACCCGAAGAATTTGTCTCTCGAAGCATCCTAAGATGCTCTCATCTTTCTTTGACAGGGTTCAGGCCTCAGCGCCATAAATGAGAACAGGGATGATGAGTGTCTTATAGATGGTGATTTTAGATGCTCGAAAGAGGACTTTACTTCTCAATTGCCTTCTAATTCCAAAGAAGCAGCGGTTTGCAAGAGTTATTCTTCGTTTGATTTCAGCGCTGGTGTCGTTGTCTGTATTTATAGCGGTGCCTAGGTAGACAAAGTCCTTAACTACCTCAAAGTTATAGCTGTCCATAGTGACGTTTTGTCCAAGACTTCGTCGTATAGTGTCCTTTTTTGATGACAGCATATACTTGGTCTAGCCCTCATTGACCATATAACCCATCTTCTTCGCTTCCATCGCAATGCTCAAAAACGCTCCACTGACATCACGCTTTGATCTTCCAATTATGTCAATATCATCTGCGTATCCGAGTAATTGGATGGACCTTTGGAAGATTGTGCCTCTAGTCTTGACGGTTGAGTTTTGCACAATTCTTTCCAGAACGATGTTGAAGAAGTCGCATGACAGTGCATCGCCTTGTTTAAAACCTTTTTTGACATCAAATGCATCGGTAAGATCTTTTCCGACCTTGATATAGCAGCGTGCATTCTCCATCGTCATACTGCACAAACGGATAAGTTTGACAGGGATTACAAAACTAGACATTTCTCTGTAGAGCTCTGTAGATGCTGTCATATGCGGCTTTAAAATCGATAAAGAGATGGTGGGTATCGATTTGAAGCTCCTGGATTTTTTTCTAAGATCTGCCGTAGTGTGAATATTTGGTCGATAGTGGACTTTCCTGGTCTGAAGCCACACTGATAACGACCAATCAGGTTGTTGTTGACGAATGGCTTCAGACGTTCACATAATACGGCAGAGAGGATCTTATACGCAATGTTAAGGAGACTGATGCTTCTTTAGTTGGCGCAATTTAGAGGGTCTCCTTTTTTATGTATCGGACATACTATGCTGAGATTCCAAGCTTTCTTCCGACCATATTTTGGAGATGAGTTGGTGCATGCTCCGTACCAAGTCATCGCCTGCTGCTTTGAATAGTTCGGCAGCGATGCCGTCAGCTCCAGCAGCTTTGTTTGACTTGGGTTTAGATATAGCTATCTTCACTTTGTCAAGGTCGGGTAGGCGGAATTGTTGATCTGCGTCGCCGAGGTTGAGTGGTTCTATCTCCCTTACAGCGGAATTCGGTTTGCCATCGCCGTTATATAATTTGGAGAAATGGTCTTTCCATATTCTTAACATCGACTGCGGTTCTACTACGATGTTCCCCTGATCGTCTTTGTGTGTTTGCTACGAACTGTCAAACACTATTAGCGTTCTACATACCATCCACAGTCCACACTGCAACGAATAAATTGTTCGCGGGCAACATAACCTCAAAATTATACCATTTTTGTTTTTTTTTTGTGTGAAAGATCATGGCTGAGGAAAATATGAAGAAAAGAGTAATTCAATTCGTCGGCGTCTGCGAATAGAAATAATGCCCATGTAAAAGAAAAATCAAAATATGCGAGCATCCACAGTTCTTAGTTCGTAGCTCATGTGCAAGATGCTTTAGAGAAGATGCAGATTTTGCCAACAAAAATCATCTTTTCAGACGAAGCTCATTTTGATCTTGGCGGGTATGTAAACAAACAAAATTGTCGCATTTGGGGCACAGAAAACCTGCGCGCTTACATTGAAAAGCCGATACACTCAAAACAAGTCACTGTTTGGTGCGGATTTTGGTCCAGAGGCATAATTAGGCCATTTTTCGAAAATGAGCAATTAGTGGCCGTTACAGTTAATGGCTATCTTATCGGGCCATATTAAACGAATTTTTTGTTTACAAAAATTGAAGATGAGGATATTGGCTACATTTGGTTTCAACAGGACGGCGCTACGTGCTACACAGCCGAAGCTATACTTGATATTTTGCGCCCTGTTTTTGAAGATAGCATTATCAATGGGTTGCCATAAAAGATAAGCGTTACGCCGACAAGCCAGAGACAATTGCCGCTTTAAAGGATAATGTGCTTAAAAATTGGACAGATCCCGTAGGCTAGCCGAGGCACCCATTTCAATGAAATTATTTTCCATGATTAACCGGAAGAATATTACTTTCAAATAACAAAAAGATATTAGAGAAAACATTCAATAGTTTTTTTTCTAGCGTCTTTATAAAAAAATGATCTTAAACAAAATCCAATTTTTAAAGAAATAATAAAAACTTTCTCAAAATGTTGCTAAAATTGAATAAAATTGGTTTTTGATTAAAAATGCCTGCAGCAAAAACAGATAAGGAATTCAAACTTATTTTATAATACGGAAAATACTTTTGAAAACTTTACATTCACTTTTTTAGAAAAATTGAAATAAAAACTATGTTTTACAAAACACGGAAACCTTTGAAAACAAACAAAATTTTTAAGAAATGGTGTTCGACTCAAGTATTAAAAACACAAAGTACAATATTTAGTCCAATGGTTTGGACTGTAGTGTCGATGAGTTCAAACTTGGAGAGATTGGAATCAAACAGCTTTAAGTCGTTACTCTGACTTTCTAGAACAAACGAACACATCTCTTGACAAAACTTATTGTTAAACGTTCAATTAATTTGCACTAGTAAAATTTCTTTAGTAGCCAAAAAATGGTTACTTCTTCTAAAGGTTATACTCACCGCTATGATGATAACCATAACTTAATAACGCAAAATATCGTTCTAATAATCTGAAGAGGAAATTAATTTATCGTTAGATATCCATAACTCCAAAGGAGAAACACAGGTACCTTCACTAAGGTGTTTTCATCATCAAAACAAATATCCAAAAGTTTACGTTTACTCTGCATCTTTTCTATTGTTTACCTTTATTTCTGTTTTTGTTTACCCAAAATATACAAAGGTCTGAAATAAACCTCTTAACAGAAATTTAAATTAAACAATATTCAAGTTATTAATATTAACGACAGCAACAACATCAAAAATCTCAGAGCGGCCGGCGCCTAATTTTGTTTGTATTCTTAATTTTGTATTGTTTGTGTGTGCTTTTTTTAATTCATCAGAGCGGCATTTATATCCACGCGACGTCTCGTCGCCAGTTTATAAATTATGTTTGTCTTTCACTGGCTGTCCATTTCTCAAAATGTATATGATGATTGTTTGTTGGGTTGATGCTGGATATGGCAGCTTCTTGTAATTGGGTAAGCCAGTTCCCGCCGGCCGCCAGGCTGGCGCACAATTTAATTTTCCAATTCATTAATTTTCTGATGCTGCATTGCAAAAAACAAAGAACAATAATATGGCTGGAAGGCATAAATAAGAAAAAGTGCAGTTCATATTATGAAGGGTCTTGAAATAGGAACTATCAAACATTGACAGTTGATGGCGTCTATATTGTAACTGTCAAATTGGTTGTCATTTATCAATCAGTGTTGCAAGATCATAATGGATGGTTTTAGCGTTTAAGAACATGTTGAAATGATAAAAATATAAAATAAACTATTTTATAAACAATTAACATAAGTTCGAGGAAATCCTTAATCAGTCAAAATTATCTCCTGGCCCTGGGAGAGGGTGTAGGAGGACGAGGGCAGCCACGCTTCTAAAAAAATGTCTTTCGAAGAAAATATTTTTGACTAACTCGTACAAAAATCAACAGACCCAGGAGCAGGGCCTGAAGATTAACTGCTAATGCAACGTCACGACGTGTTATTTTCTTTTTCGGCGACAAGGCCCATTTCTGGGCCAAAGCATTTTTGGCACGGGTTATCCATTTTGCGGTTTCAAAAATAAACGTAATCTCAGTTATCTCAGCCATAACTTGACGAATGTTGGTTTTCAAGGTTTATCTACATAAACATGATATTTCGCGGAGTTAAATCGCATGATCTTGGTGATATCACCACGATGAGAAATTACGTGTTCGGGAAAATGTCTTTTGCCGTATTCTTTAATAGCAGACAAAAAATATCGGTTATGATTTGACCATAATGCTCTGAATTGATGGTGACGGTCATCCAAAGTTATCTTCGAAGAAGTAAGGCCGAATCACACCTCCGGACCAAAGAGCGCACCAAACAATGACCTTTTGTGGATGCAATGGCATCTCTTCAATTACTTGAGGATTCTTAGAACCCCAAATAAGACACCCACCGAAAAGAAAATTTTGTTCGAAAATTGCCATCCACGGCCTGCTGTTTAAGCACCCATTCGACGTATCTACAACGTTGCGGAAGATCAGCTGGCTTCAGTTGTTGTGAGAGCTAGCTATATGGATTTATTCCAAATGCAAAATACGCCTTAATATGCTGTAAGACACATTCGGTAGGTTTTAACAATTTGTATGCGTTGTGCGATAGTTAAGCGATCCATTCTTGTAATTCTTCGCAAGAGGCAGTACCCTAGAAAAAACTTTAGATGGCACCGGCAGGAATTGAACCCAAGACCTCTGTCATGACAGTCCAACGCACTAACCATCATGCCCAGGGTACATCATAACTCGTTATCTTTGTTTTTACCCGTATAAAAATGAAGAGATCTAGAAGCAGGGGCTGAAGATTAACGGCTCTAGGCAACGACTGGCCATGGAAGAGTTATAAAAATTTACATCGGTATTTTTACCGACAAACCTCACAATTCTGCTGAATTTAAAATTACGGAATGGGTACTTAAACTTTTTGCAATCGTCTGTCATTACCTTGATTTTTACTTGAAAGAGTTAACTTTTGCGTTCTTTAAAAGAAAAAGGAATCAAACGAAATCACATGACGGTCGAAAGTAGTTAGGATCTGTCATCAGATCATACTCTAGTAATTCTACCACTAAGTGAATCGGAAGTACTAGAAAAAAATAATCCAAAGCTTATAAATAAGAAAACAAATTGGAATGATTTTAGAGAAAGGCTTTTAAGTTTTATAAATTTAAGATCTCCTATGGATACAATCGAGCAAATTGACCATGAAGTGGAACAGCTGATGTGCAAGAGGCCGCTGAAGAAAGTACTCCAACATTTTCTAATAGAAGACAAAATGAAATAAAATATCCTTTAGATACAAGAAAGTTGATAATAGAGAAAAGAAGAGATGATAAAATCCCGTATAACCGTATAAGCAACAATCTTAAAAAACAAATTTACAAATTCAAAAATGATTCACTCAGTACATTCCTAAAGAATTAAACGACTGATGCTTCAACCGATTTTGCGCTATGGAAAGCAGCCAAGCGCCTGAAAAGACCGCAGTTACAAAACTCGCCCTTGAAATCTCAGGATGGGAAATGGATCGGTAACCCGAAAGAAAAAGCTAACCTTTTCGCTGAACATCTTGCGAATGTTTTTAAGCCATACTCATCAAACGCGGCTGAAAATAGCTTACAGTTTGTTGATAAGATAGATGAAAGTGAAATACCAATTTTAAGACTTAAAGAAATAAAAAGTATGAGCTTACATCAACTATCAAATAAAAAATCACCAGGTTTCGATCTAATTACTGCTCAGGTTATGAAAAAAATGCCATGGAAAGCCTTCATAAAACTCCAAAATATAATAAATGCATGCCTCAAGCACCGGTATGTCCCGCACCATTGGAAAATTGCTGAAGTAATTGTCATACCAAAGCAAGGTAAATAACCTACAATATCGCTTATACCAGTTATGGTAAAAGTTTTTGAAAAACTGCTTCTGAAGAGACTTAGCGATATCATAGAAGAAAGAAGGTTAATCCCAAACCATCAGTTTGGTTTTAGAAATAAACATTCCACGATAGACCCAGTTCATAGAATAGCGGATGTAATAGAAAAAGCATTACAAGAAAAACAAGTATGTTCAGCTATTTTCTTAGATGTTGCTCAAGCTTTTGACAAGGTTTGACATGAGAGACTTGAGTACAAACCGCAAAGGGATCTTCCCAGGCAGTACTTTGAAATATTTCTATGGTTAAAATCGTACATCTCATACCGATTGTTTAGAAATAGGTACGATCAAGAATACTCGGAATTGAAGAAAATAGAAGCCGGTGTACCACAAGGAATTGTCCTAGGTCCTACCCTGTATTAACTATACACAAGGGATATTCCAGTCGGTAATCACACCATAATGGCTACTTTTGCAGATGATACCGCAATTTTGGTACCCGACAAATGTGTCTCTAAGGCAGCAGTAAAACTACAAAATGCCGTCGACACAGTGAGAGCTTGGACCGAAAAATGGCGTATCAAACTCAATGAAACAAAATCTTCACATATAAACTTTACAAATAAAAAGATAAACAATATTCCAATAATCATTAAAAATCAAGCTGTACCTTACGCCAATACGGCTAAAAATACCTTGGAATGACTTTGGATGCAAAGCTAAAGTGGAAAGAGCACATCAAAAAAAAAAGAGAAGGACTAAACTTGAAATATAGAAAAATGTACTGGTTGCTTGGTAACAACTCTGATTTATCAATCCAAAACAAAATAATGCTGTATAATCAAGTACTAAAGCCTGTTTGGACCTATGGAACCCAATTATGGGGCTGTACAAAGACAACAAATACCGAAATCATCCAAAAATTCCAAAACAAAGTCCTTCGTGGAATTGTTAATGCATCTTGGTACATAAGAAATACCGATCTACATCGTGACTTACAAATAGAAATGGTTACAGTAGTTGTTAGAAAATACGCTGTATCGCACAACCAGAGACTGCAAAGTGATTCTAATTCTGAAATGGAGTCCGGCTTGAATATAAGAAACCATGCTTGGGGATTAAGAAGAACCAAGCCTCATGAGCTTATGGTGTAAAAAAAACATGGTAAAGTATTAAAAGTTTAAACTCCCCCCAAAGTGATTGAACAAAGTTAAGAAAGAAAAATTGGAAGTCAATCCTTCAAGATCGGTCCTGATGAAGAGGTGGTTTTAGTGGTAAGAGTCCCACACTTCTTGGTGTCGGATACTGTCTGTTGTGTCTTGGAACTCTGGATTGAATGAAAAGCGGATTCCTTTAACTCAATTATGAAACGTCTTTATTATAATATAAATGAAAATCGAATAATATTTTATTTTGATAACAGGAAAATATTAAATCAATTGATAACTTGATTAAGTTGATATTTAAAGTAATAATTCAGTGCAGTTGCTCATATATATGAATATTTATATACAACAATCTCCCACACTATTTTATTCATAATCTTGAAGATATCCTGGCCGCCGTCGGTTTCTATTCGTTCTTCGATTTGGAACAGGAATGTTGCTTGGTTCTATGTCTGTGTGTATTCGATTTTCAGGAATGTTCATTGTCTCTATTCCTGATTGTCTTCGAACTTCAAAACTTCCTGGAATTACTGGAACTTGCTCAAATTGAATTTGTATTTCATCTATACTTGGATCACTTCTTTTCGGTTGATCTTCTTGAATAGTATTTTCCTTTTCGGGTAAAACCACTTCTGATTTGTATAATTGGTTTATATGGCGTTTTAATACATATCCATTGTCGAGCTCGATTTCATAATGCAGTTGACCAAACTTTTTCTAAACAACTCCAAATTTCCAAGCTGGCTTTCCGTTTGAGTAAAATCTTGACTGAACTCTATCTCCCACACTTAAATTTCGAATTGAGTTGACTTTTTCGTTGGCAATCTAATTTGATTCTCATCTCTCTTCCAAGATATTGTTGTGCTGGACTTTTACCATTTGATAAAGGTGTTGCTCTATAACGATATAATATTTCACGTACTTTATTATGTATTGAGCCTTCTTCTTCTGACATCGCGTTTAATTTTGATTTTAATGTTTTAATATATCGTTCGGCTAACCCGTTTGTAGCTGGATGTCCTGGCGCTATAAATTTTTGCATTATACCATTTTCCTTACAGTATGCTTTGAATTCATTGCTTTGAAAAATCGAAGCGTTATCTGATACAATAACTTTTGGTAGACCATGTGTTGCTACAATGTCTTGAAGAAATTTGATAGTTACCTCTGAAGTAGGAGCTGAATTTGTAACTTTGATTTCTGGCCACTTTGATTTTGCATCGATTAGAACGAAGAAATTATAACCTTGCAATGGACCAGCGTAATCAATATGTACTCTATCGAAATTAGCATTTGGTTCATCCCAATGGTGAGTAGTGATCTGAGGAGGACTATTCTTACAAAGAGCACATTTTTCACAAGACCTGACGAGTTTTTCTATGCTTGAGTCTATTCCATTCCAATAGCAATATTTACGAGCCAGTTGTTTCATTTTCACAATTCCGATATGAGTACGATGCAATTCTTTAAGGACTTCGTCTTGAAGAGTGTTTGGAATAACGACGCGATTTCCTTTAAAAATAACACCATCTTGTAAAGAATAATCTGGGTTTTCTATTTGGCCTTTAAGTAAATCCTGTTTAAGTTTCGACAATTTTGAATCTTTTTCTGTTTCCTTCGCTATAGATGTTGCTGTTAACGACACGGTTGATATTTGATTGATAATTTGGTCTTGAAGGTCTTTGATTTCGTCGTCTAGGAAAAATTTAAATTTTTGAAATGAATCGGTTGAAAGGTTTCGCGACAAGCAATCTACATGAAGATGTTCCTCTGCTTTTTTATGTTGAATTTTGTAGTTAAATCCTTGAAGGAACGAAGCATACCTTAGAAGTCTAGATGATGTCATTGCTGGGATTTTTGAATGTTGATGAAAAATTCTGGTTAATGGTTTATTATCTGTGATCAAAATAAATTCTCTTCCATATAGATACATGTAAAATTTATCAATGGCAAAAACAATAGCTAGTGCTTCGCGGTCGAGTTGGCTATAATTTTGTTCTGACAGTGTTAGTGATCGAGATATAAATGCAATTGGTCGTTCTACACCCTCATCAATCTGTGACAAAACAGCTGCTATTCCAACAGGACTCGCATCACATGCTAAAGTAGTCTGTAACTGTGGATCATAAGGAGTTAATACACGATTGCTCATAATTTCCTCTTTGAGTTTAATAAATGTTAATTAGCACGATTTTGACCACTTAAATTTATATTTTTTTTGAAGTAATTGTAGCAAAGGAAAAGTTATTGTCGAAAGATCAGGAATGAATTTTGAATAGTAAGTAATCATACCCAAAAATGCACGTACTTCATCTGAATTCTTGGGCCGTGACATATCTTTAATAGCTTGAACTTTATCTGGTGACTTTAGAATTTCATTTTTACGTATAACATAGCCTAAATATCGAATTTCTGTTTTGAAAAATTCACATTTATTTTTGTTTACATGTAAATCGTACTTTTGTAAGTTTTCGAAACAATTAATTAATCGTTCTTTGCATTCAGTAACTGTTGCACCATGAATAATAATATCATCAAAATAAGATAACGTACCTTCTAATCCTTGAAGTATTTGGTCTAGTATTTTATTGAATTCACTAGGAGCTGTTTTAATGCCAAAAGATAAACGGTTCATTCGATACGTGCCTCTGTGTGTTGATATAGTTTGTACTTGCTTGCTTTCTTCATCGACTAAAACGTGTAAATATGCCTTGTATAAATCCAAACGACAAAAATATTTTGAATATCGTAACTGATTCAAAAGTTCATCGATTCGTTTAATCGGATAATGAGCTGTTTCGAGCTGAGGGTTTACACCAACTTTGTAATCCACACATAGTCGCACCTTACCATCGGGTTTTGGAATTATCACCAACGGTGAACCCCAATCGCTTGTATTTACTTTTGAAATTATTCCGTCACTTTCGAGTTTATCTAGTTCTTTTTCAACTTTCTCACGCAGTGCAAATGGGACTTCTCGTTCTCTTACGTAAATGGGTTTGGTTTTCTCTTTGAGTTTAAGTGAACAAACAACATTTGGAATGCATCCCACTCTTTGTTCAAAAATAGTGGAATATTTGTTCATTAGTTCTGTTACTGAATCGATAGTGCAAATTTCGTTTTTGACAGTACGTGTAGGTTGATCGATCGTTTGTAAATTTATGTTAAGATGTCGTATCCATACTCTGCCTATAAGCGGTGCGTATTTTGAAGGAACTATATACATTTCCTCGTTCGATACTGTATTTTGATATTGGACCTGTACTTCAACCTTTCCTATTGGAGCAAATATCTCACCAGTATAGGACCGAAAACCAATATCTGACTTTTTTACGGGAACATTTAAATTCAATTTGTTGAAATCTTTCTCTGGAAGTAACGTGAAGCCTGCCCCAGAGTCCACTTCGAATTCTTGACGTTTCCCATTTATTGAAACATTTATGTAAAATTTGCGACCATCTATTGAAAATATTTCAGATTTTCCATAAACATCAATTATTTTATTTAAATGATGTATGTTATCTGAATAATCGTACTCTGCGTTATCTGTTGCATTTGTAATAGCGTTTGTGTTCTGGTTTGATTTATTTAATAAGAATTTCAAACAAACTCGCTTCACATGACCATGTTTCTTGCAGAATTCACAACTTAGTTGATTTCGATTAGATTTACAATCATTTGCCAGGTGATTATTTCTACCACATCGTAGACCCAGTCCTTCGATTCCCAAACTTTTGTAATCTATAAAAGATTTCGATTTTTTCGTTTTTGAATATTCTTGAGATCGAGGTTTTGGGCCATGGTTGTGAATTTTATTTTGAGATTGAAAATTTGAATTTGATATTTTATTTATTTCTATGTTCGAAGAGTTGTTCGTAATTGAAATGAGTTTGCAATTAATTTTTGATGCTTCGAGTTTAATGGCCTGTTCAACAATTTTGTCGAATTCCAAGTTTTCTTCCTGAAGTAGTTTTTCTCTTATGTTGTTGTCCCTAAGCCCTCGAATAAATTGAGCTCGTAGAAAAATGTTGGCTATGGACAAACCACATGTGCAGTTGAAGTTGCTGTATAGTACCCTTTGTCGAAGTTTTGCTAAGTAATCATTTATGGAATCCTTTTCATTTTGATATTCCGATAAAAAATAATGTTGTTCTACCAATTAATTTTTTTTCGGACAAAAATGCTTCTCTAATTTTTCAATCAATTCATCATATTTCAATTCGTTAATATTTTTGGGAGCTGAGAGTGACGTCAGTAACGAATAATTTGAAGAACCAATAAATTGAAGCAATAATTTAGCGCACATCTCTTTATCTTCGAATATCTTTTTTATCTGAAAATGATTTTCTAAACGTTCTTTATAATTATTGAATTGTTCAACCTTGGGGTTGAATGGGTCGAAATTTGAAATTATGCTTATATTTGCCGTTCGATGTTCCTGTTGATTTTGCAAGGCCGTCGTCATATTCGACATAGCTTGAATCAAGGAATTGAGTTGCTCGGAATTCATTTTTATGTTCGATGATCTTCTGTTTTTGAAAATAAGTGTTCACCTCGTCGCCAATACTGTTGTGTCTTGGAACTCTGGATTGAATGAAAAGCGGATTCCTTTAACTCAATTATGAAACGTCTTTATTATAATATAAATGAAAATCGAATAATATTTTATTTTGATAACAGGAAAATATTAAATCAATTGATAACTTGATTAAGTTGATATTTAAAGTAATAATTCAGTACAGTTGCTCATATATATGAATATTTATATACAACACTGTCAAGTGTCTTTTGAAGATTTCCTCCTGTCAAAAAAAAATAAGATGAAGATTTCGAAAGACTCGGTTTTATGCAGAAATATCCATTCGAAGAAGATGAATTTCACTCAAGGTTTAGGGTTAAAAAAGGTAATAGTTCTTTGCTGATATCTGTGTTAAAAAAGCTTCCTTATAACATACGAGGTTAAAGCCACGAAGAATTAATTTTATACAAGCAGTGGGTAGAATTGTCCAATCAAAAGTTAGGAATTGTGAACTGGCACTGTTTTACCATGTTCGGATGCCCATTTTTAAAATAAAAAGGTGTTGGCAATTTACAACTAGAAAAAACCGAAAAGAAAGGTTTTTAGCCCTTAAAAGCAGGTTGTTTTTTTGGACCAATATTTTCAAATGTTGTGTTATTGTTTCTTCTGAACAACAATTGTAAAAGCTTAAAGAGCACCCAGTTTTTCAAAAACCAAAATCGCCTCTTCAATCTTTAATCTTCCTCCGTGCAATTTATCGCCTCACTAGACAAAACACAAAAGAAACAAAGGTTTATGAAGCTCAATACATTACTTAAAGATTAAAGTAGGTAAAAAAAAACCTTTTGAAATAAAACTAAAAAAAAAAACATTTGTGTTCGTCCGTGGCTGGCACATGGCCAGCACACTGCCAAGCCGTGATTCCTGATTCCTCCTGAATAAGACAATCAGAAAAAAAAGATAAACTCCGGTACAGCCTCTTTTACCTTTTTGGAGATGAAGAGAAATTAGTCTCGCGTTCGAGAGCTGCCTTGTGTGTTGTTTGTTGTTTCCTTGAAAACGATCATGGTTGGGCTCCAAAACTAAAACCAAAACCAAAACCAAGTGATTTGTATCTGTGTGATGATCGTCTCGGACTCGAACTGGGACTGGGATTTGGTCTTGGTCTCGTTTTGTTGTTCTCATTGTTGTTGTTGTTTTAGTTGCTTTATAGCTGAATTGAATTGTGTGTGCTTATGCTTATGGTGCCAATGGTGCCTGCTGCTGCTTATATTACCTTTGCTGCCTGATTCCTTGATTGTTGCGTTTTGTTATGGTCGAGCAGACGAATGTCGCCTTCTCCTGTCTGGTGGTGTTGTTGGCCAGCAGCGGTGGTGGTGGCCGTGGTGGATGGCGTCGGCGATCGACCGACGACCGACGACCGACGACGGTGGCCGGTCGGTCGGTGCAGTGTGGCGGGCGCAGACTGCTTCGGCTTGGCGCTATAGTTATAAGGCCTGTTGAGTTGAGGTCTCTTCTTGTGGTGGCTGCTGTTTATTTTTACTTATATATTCTTGTCTTTTTTTTCAAATCGTCCGTGGCTGTGCTGTGCTGTTGCTTTTGCTGCTTCTCTAATCTATGCCACTGATCGTTGTTATGGGAGCGATCAAATGGCGCCAGATACAAAAAAGTGCCGCCAACCACCGCTGGCAGCTACTGTGCAGCAGATTTGGCATTATTATTAATGATGAAGCAAACAAAAAAACATAAACGAAAAACAAAAGACAGAGAAGAAATTAAAAACCAGGCTATGACGATGGAGCCATTCCAAAAGGTGATCTTTAGTGAGAGATTGTTTTTTTTTTTGTATTATTTTATTCTTGGGAATTATGTCGCCTGATGGTGGGAGATTTCAATTTTTTTTAACTACCTATTTCTATCAAGTTTTTATTATGCGATGGAGCCATTCTTGTATTCCCAGAAGGAATGAGGTATATTAATTATTCTAGGTATTTTAATCACAAGGTCATTTTCAGCTTCATCAAATTCTTTCATATTGACAGGTAGGCAGAAGTACACCTGGGGGAATAAGAGTTGATATTTTGTTGAAAGATTTCTAATCGTCTCAAAAAAAGGACATTATCAAGAAATATTTGTATTTTGTATGTTATAAGATTACTTATTACATTGCTGCTAATTGCTTGAAAGATTAATTTTACAGTCAAGGTTTATTTCATTAGCAAGATTATAAATTTTATTGTAGAATTGTATATTGACCAGATGTTATTTGATATGGTTTTTGTCAATTTTGTTGAGTTGAGTTATCTAGTATTGCAACCAACAAGCGTCTTTAAAACATCTTGGACGAGTTGGTAAAGGTCAAAAACACCTGAAAAGCTTAATCAGTTTGGTCAACTTACAAGGAGACTACAAGTACATAGTAGGCCATCTGGTAGTTTATTTTTAAATCATAGATTATTGTGACGCTGAGGCCTCGAAATTCGACAGGAAGTCAGTTTCATACCTCCAAAGAACTAAACAAGCCGCTTGAACAATTTTGAAAAATACTAAAAGCTCAATTTAAAACTAAGTGCTTTGTGTCTAAAACAGTGCGTTCTTTGAAATAAGTTTTGACCAAGCAAATTAAATAGTTTGTGCAAAAAGTTGGTTAGATTGGTATGCTACTGAACAACTCTCGTGGTCCCAGTCTCGCCGCCCTGAGGCAGACAGAAAAAACTAATCGAGAGATTAAAATTTCCTCGTTACCGTCCCTTAGAAACTTTTTGCTCTCATTTTTTATAGCGTGTTGAATTCGTATTGGTGTATACATATTTTCACCTCGGAGAAGAGTGCCCAAAAAAAACATCAGTTCTGGGATAACGACATTTCTCACTTTTGTTTATTGATAGCCAAGAATGTTTTTTAAAGTCTCATTATAATATTTGTAATTCTCAAAAATCTTCTTCTTAATCAATAAATGACGGGAGAAGTTATAACGGTAGATCGTGGTGAATTTGTTTTTGTCTTCTTTTTCTCTAAGTTACAGAAGTATGGCAGGAACAACCAAAACAAGAAAGGATGTGTGCAGAAAGAGTGTAACAAGGTTAAGGTTTTTTAGACTAGACTTTATTTGTATGTTATATGTAGATTGCGGTATCAATCGACATTTCCTGGACGATAATGTTAAATTAACATTTACTTGTTATGAATTACCTTTTCAGCTTTTTATTTCACCAAAAAAATCATATATGAAATTTGGCTAATAACTTCAGGTTTCGTACTAAATTTTGGTTTGAATTTATTTTTGAATAGCCTAAAGAGTTTAGAAAACATCTATGAATAAGCCAGAATGCTCCAATTTTTACAAAAACTGTTAATAAAATTTTCTCTAAAAGAGTTTTCCTTTTCACTATAAGATAAAATATTGTTACAACAGTGTTTCTGTCTGGAAAACTTATGAAAATGATGCATTAAGCTTAGGGTAAAACTTGGTAATGAAGGTCAGTCGATAATACTGGTCACCTTTTTTTCTCGAGAGCGAGAACGTCCACTCACCAACTCTATAAATGTGTTAGTGTTTCCGAAGATTGTTCATATCAGACAGTTGTTGATCTTGTTTATTATTATTTATTTTGGAAGTGACAGACCTTTTAGTATTTTCGGTCAATTTACGATCAGAAAATAGAGAGTAAGTACTTTTCCTTATTTGTTATCAATATCAGAAAATAGAGAGTAAGTACTTTTCCTTATTTGTTATATTTTTCATATTTTATATTGTGTTTTATTACTTATATAAATTGATTTTACTTTGTTTTGCTCAACCTAATATTTCACTATAAATATTTTGTTCCGGTCGCTCTCAGTTGATTGGTATTTCCCTGTTCATAAAAATTGACTTGTTTTCTCTTTTTTGTGGTATGCAGATGGGCAAGCTTAAGCTAAGAACCACTTTCAGAGGTACGTATTAACGACGCCAACAAATTGATCGAAAAAGGTATGTCAATTCTCGCCGCAGCCAAGTCTGTGCAGTACCATTTTCAGCACGTCATGAACGCCTTAAAAAAAAAAAAAAAATTTTGTGAAACGTCTCTGGGGCGGCACACGATTTTCACCAAAGATCAAGAATGTGAAATCACAACACGGATCAAACATCTCGCCCAAATTTTGTATGGGTCCACATCGTTACAGGTGAGGCAAATAGCTTTCGAATACGCTGAACAATGAAATAGCCAACAACTTTAATAAGACCTTTAAAACTGCCGGAAAGAAATGACTTGAAGGGTTCAACAAAAAAAAAATATCTCTCCGGAAAGCCGAAGAAACTAGCCTGAGCAGAGCAACTGCATTTAATCGAAAAGAGGTAGATTTATTTTGACAATTGCTGGGAGATGTGATGGAGAAATATAAATTTTAACCGAGAAACATGTACAATGCGGATGAAACTAGGTTTTCCACCGTCCAAGATCCTGGAAAAGGCGACGTGCAGCCGAACAACTAGCAGAAGACCTTAACTGCTTCAAGGCCGATATTACAACCATCCAAGAAGTGCGATGGGATGGACCGGGCAAGCGCAAACTAAAAGACTGCGATATATTCTACGGCGACTGCTATAGAGAACAAAGACAGCGTCTATTTGGGTGTGGATTCGTTATTGGAACTAGACTCAGGCAAAAAGTCTTGAGTTTCAACAGTGTGAGTGAGAGCATCACGACAATCTGAATCAAGGCCAAATTCGCCAACATAAGCCTATTATGCCCACATGCCTAAACAGAGGAGAAAGATGAAGACACCAAAGACATATTCTTCGAGCTGTACGATACGACAAATGAGCAGTGCCCTGGCTATGACATTAAAATTGTCTGAAGAGATTTTAATGCCAAGCTAGGAAGAGAAGACATATTTGGTGGTACAATCAGGAGATACAGCCTGCACGACACCACCTCCGACAACGGATTCAGGTTGATCGATTTCGCTGCGGAGCGAGACGTTCTGGTAGCTAGTACGCAGTTCACGCATCTTAATATCCACAAGGGGACATGGAAATCTCCTGATCAATCAACCGTCAACCAGATTGACCACATTGCGATCGACGCACGACATCTCACTAGTATACAGAATGTCCGAACATTCCGAGGGGTCAACATTGACTCGGACCTATACCTCGTTGTAGCCAAGGTACGGCTACGGATATCACCATCCAAGCCAAAACAAAGTACTTCCTTGTGAGAAGTTTCGACGTTAGACGGCTACAATCACAAGAGACTGCCATAATCTAACAACCTTTTAAGGAGTCCTATGCTGCCTGCATAAGCATTGAAAACCATTGGCAACATTGCCTTGCAGCCATCAGAGATGCCGTTTCTGAAGTTCTAGGTTTCACACGGCCACCACAGCGAAACCCCTGGTTTGATGACGAATTCCGGCAAGCGCACGCAGCGAAACAACAAGCATACAAAACGGCGCTGCAAAAAAGGACCAGAGCTGCTCGCGAGCTCTACGAGCAGAATAGGAGAGAGAAACACCGGCTTCTTAGATGGAAACAAAGAGAGCTTAAGAAGCACGCGAACGAGGAGATAGAGGGATGCCACCACAGGAATGGGGTTCGTAAATTTTACCAAATGGTAAAAAAAACCTCCTAAGGGTACCAGCCACGAACCGAAGCTTGTAAGGACGATCAGGGGAACATCGTAGTAGAACCGCTGTAGAGAATACAGAAAGACCACTTCTCCAAATTAAATAACGGCGATGACGAACCGAATTCCGATGTAAGGATCGGCGACGCAGATCAACAATTCTGCCTACCCGACCTCGACGAAGAGAAGATAGCTACATATACCCAAACTGAAGTCAAACAAAGCTGCTGGGGCTGACGGCATCGCTGCAGCAAGCGATGACTTGGTAGGGAGCATGCACCAACTCATCTGCAAAATATGGTCGGAAGAAAGCATGCCCGATGAGTGAAATCTCAGCATAGTGTGCCCGATACATAAGAAAGGAGACCCTCTTAACTGCGCCAACTACAGAGGCATCAATCTCCTTAACATTGCATATAAGATCTCTGCCGTATTATGTGAACGTCTGAAGCCATTCGTCAACAACCTGATTGGTCCTTATCAGTGTGGCTTCAGACCAGGAAAGTCCACTATCGACCAAATATTCCGCTACGGCAGATCTTGGAAAAAACCCAGGAGCTTAAAATCGATACCCACCATCTCTATATTGATCTTAAAGTCACGTATGACGTCATCTATAGCGAAGAGCTCTACAGAGCAAAGTCTAGTTTTGGCATACCTGTAAAACTTATCCGTTTGTGTTGAATGACGATGGAGAATGCACGCTGCTCTATCAAGGTCGGAAAAGATCTTACCGATGCATTTGATGTCAAAGAAGGTTTTAGACAACGCGATGCCCTGTCATGCGACTTCTTCAACATCGTTCTAGAAAGAATTGTGCAAAACTTAACCGTCAACACTAGGACACAATCTTCCAAAGATCCATTCAATTACTCGGATACGCAAATGATATTGACATACTTGGAAGATAAAAGCGTGATGTCAGTGGTGCGTTTTTGAGCATTGCGACGGAAGCGAAGAAGATGGGTTTAGTGGTCAATGAGGGCAAGACCAAGTATATGCTGTCATCAAAAAAGGACACTGAACGACGAAGTCTTGGACAAAACGTCACCATGGGCAGCTATAACTTTGAGGCTATTAACACAGACAACGACACCAGCGCTGAAATCAAACGAAGAATAACTTTTGCAAATCGCTGCTTCTTTGGAATTAGAAGGCAATTGAAAAGTAAAGTCCTCTCTCGAGCATCTAAAATCACCGTCTATAAGGCACCTATCATCCCTGTTCTCATTAATGGCGCTGAGGCCTGGACCCTGTCAAAGAAAGATGAGAGCGTCTTAGGATGCTTCGAGAGAAAAATTCTTCGGGTGATTTTTGGTCCCGTACGCATAGATGGAGAATGGAGGAGAAGATAAAACGACGAACTGTACGGGCTGTACAGCGACACTGACCTAGTTAGCAGAATTAAAGTCCAACGGCTTAGATGGCTAGGTTATGTAGAGTGAATGGAGTAGAAGAAGACACGGCTAGTTAATTTAGCCAATCCACTAAAATAAGCGTTATTTCAATTATTGTTTTTTGTGAGCTGTAAGCAGTTTAAAGTAAATGAAAACAATAACATTAAATATTTTAAGAATCATATTTTCTTGACAGCGACTTCCGTTTCACTGTTAAAATTTACTATTAAAACAAAAGCCTTAAAAAACAAAAAAACAACTTCAAATGACGGGGCTAATATGATATTGGCTAGACAATTTTAATCCGCTCTTCATTAAAACAAAACAAAAAAAACATATATTTTTGCCTCGAGGTTTGTTATTTAGATATAATGAAATAAAAAAGAACAAACATCAAACCGAACCGAGTCAATAACCAAAATCAGGTAAGCAGCTCACTGTCGGCAGTTGAAAAGCTTAAAAGTTAAACTTGAAGAGTATTATTTTGTCATATAAAAGTTGTTAACTTGTTTACCTGAATTTTGTTCACATTATAAATTGGATAAATTGTTTTTTTTGTTTTTTTTTTTTTTATTTTAATCTCTTTCTTCTTTTTTATTATTATCATCGGATTTGAAGAGATTTAAATAATTGGGCTACTAAGCGTTTAGTGATTAAGTAATTATTTATGAGTTTTTTTATGTCGATTTGAATTAAGAAATGAGTCTTTTTCATTCAATACATTATTCAGATATTATTGGTTGAATAAAAAAAATTTTTGTTTAAATTTAAATAGCACACTTACTGCGTTAACTTGCATTCATATAAATATTTGTGTTAATATCTAAAGTTATTATTTACTGCACAATGAAGTGTTTTCAAACAATTTATCATTTTAATTTATAGCTAGTTTCTGTAGGACATTTTTCTATAACTTTTAAATTTCCAAACATTTTTTCGTAAACGATTAATATATCAGAGACATAGTGAAACAGAGAGTTGTCGGTGTTCGTTGGTTTTGAATCCTTAAACACTGCAACAAAAGGGAGAGACAGAGCGTGGTAGTGCATTCGACATTCACGTAGTACGGCTGAAGAACGAATCTCTGCACTACACAGTACGGCCATTATAGTACACTAACAGATAACGGTAAGGAGTTGTATGCACCTTTTTCAATCCAAACATTGAAATGAAGTGTGAACAATTTGAATTAAAAATAGAAAAAATAACAACAAATAATATAAAACTTTAATCAATCTAATACAATTTCCAAAATTAACAACATTTATACAGTAAATTTATCTGTTTGATGTTGATTGTATACCTCAGTTCAAAGAATGGATTTCGTTAACTGATGAAATTAATCAAACCAAAGTTAACTAATGATGAAAATTAATTGAGGTACGAAAACATTAGGCTTTAGTACATAATCATGTACTAGAAGACTGATTTACAAAATAGTATTATATTACATACAGTGGCTCCCAGAAGTAATGGGAGAAATGAAATGTTCGCAATGCATTTTCGTCAAGACAATGTATGGAAGTTGTAAAATCTTATAACCATTTTATATGACATTTAAACACGTTTATTATTTTTAAAAAGACTAAATTACAATTTAAACCATTTAACGTCAAAATTATATTAAAAACAAAAGCAATTCTGTAACCTCCAACATAAGCAGATACTTAATATTAAATACTTAGTAGTATACCATATTGATTTAATATTTTTTCAAGGCGTCGCGACGCCTCGACGCGTCGAGGTATTGACGAGAGATTTTAGCATACTTCTGACCTTATTTTTTCCATTCTTTCTGAAGGCTTATCTTTCGAGATTCCGAAGATAAGAAGAAATTTTAGTTCATGAGCCTAAAAAGTTCCTTTCGATCTTCTTTCCTTTTACTTTTTTTGCTAAAATTCTTTTAATCCTTTTTTTAAGTTTTTTAATCGTGAAATTATACAAAGGGTAGACTGATTTCCCGCCCAGATAAAAAACAATTTTCGAATTTACAACAATCGCTTGTTTCCTTTTGGACTATTTCGACGAAAAAATAGCAAAATTCAGACCAAAGGTGACATCGGGTAAGCTGGTTTTTAATAGTTTGCTATCAAAATCAAGAAAATACGTCTGTGTAAGCTGTTAGGCGATTTAAGAGTTTTAACCAAACAATTTGACATAAAATACAAGCTTCAAGAAGGGGGTTTGTTCGTAGACTACTACATTAACATGTGATGTGGAAGCTAGATTGAAACTTGCCTCAATTTTGTACATACCTGAATCGAGTTGAAATGAGCTTGATTCCGTCACCGGAATCGAATCAATATTTCTGAAGAAAAACCTGTGTAGAGGAGTTAGTTTTACAAAAAATCTAGTTTTTTTTTAATCAAATTAAAAAAAATTGCACATGGAGTAGGAAGCATATTCTTAAATGGTGCTGAACTATTCAGATCTTCATTGTCTAACACGAATCAAACTATCTCACTTCCACTTTATAAGAAACATCGAAACACCATTTGCATTTTAGAAAGTGCTGTCAAACTTAATCATTTTTAATTCTTCTTGTGCGGTGGAGACACCAAAAATATTTATTTAATCTAAACTGAGATAAATCTTTAGCAAAACTTTAAATATTTTTTTCTATTGTTTCCTCTTGCAAAATAAGCCTAGTTAGCCCATTTTCATTAAAAAAAAGATAATATCAACAGTAACAGATTGATTTGTTCTTCGATAGAAAACACATGATTCCAAATGCACAACCACTCAACGAACACAGCCATCGAGATACAAATGCAATATCAATTGCACCAACATTTGAGAACCAAATCACATAAAATCCATTCGAGATTCGTTTAAATGTCAAAAACCCATCCGTAATAAGATTCTGCTTTAACTTTTATCGGTAATATCTAAACTGCGGATATTGTTTTTGTTATGCGTGTAAAATCCTATTTTACTAACTATCCTACTATACTAACTAAACCTACCTCTGTCTATCAACTCCTACTCTCAACTCCCCGTGGTGAACACCGGGAGCCTAGTACCTCAACTGGAGATTGGGTTCCAACCCTAGTGGAAAGTTGTTGGGGGCAGCAAACGAGAGAAGGGGGGAGAGGAGAGAGAGGACCACGTGCGGCCGAAGAATTAGCGGATGCCCTAGACCGCTATAAAGCAGACATCACCGCCATCCAGGAAATACGATGGGATGGGCCGGGCAAAAAGAGGATGAAAAGCAGCGATATTTACTATGGTGACTGCTACCACGAAAACCAACAGCGCTTATTTGGATGCAAGGAGTCTTGAGCTATAGGTGCATCAATGAGCGCCTCATGACCACACATCAAGGTTAAATTCGGCAACATTAGCCTGATATGGGCGCACGCCCCACAGAAGAGAAAGACGACAAACCCAAAGATATCTTCGAGCTCCTAGACAAAACATATGAGCAGCTACCATATTAAAATAGTTCTGGGTTATTTTAATGCCAAGCTAAGAGGAGAAGAAATCTTTGGTGGAATAATCGGGAAGAAAACACTTTCGTCAACGGATTCAGGCTCATAGATTTTGCTGCAGGGCGAAACGTCATGGTAGCCAGTACGCGTTTTCCACACCTCAACATCCACAAAGGAACTTGGACTTCTCCAGATCAATATACCGTCAACCAGATTGACCATATTGCGATCGATGCCGTTCACGCTTCCAGCATCACTACCTCGTTGAAGCCAAGGTAGAGGTAGCACCTCCGATTTCCAGACCCAAGGCAAAAGAGGGAAGTGCTGGGAGAAGGTACAACGTCGAACGGCTACAATCGCCAGAGATTGCCAAATCCTTTTCCGACCGAGTTACAAGTAACAACAGAACCGAATTCGGCTGTCATGGAGAATTCACGCTGCTCCATAAATGTTGGAAACAACTACTATCTTTCAAAAGTCTGTTCAATTACTAGCATATGCTGATGACACTGACATAATCGGAAGAACTCAGCGTGATATCAATGGGGCTTTTGTGAGTATTGAGGCAGAGGCGGCAAAAATGGGTTTAACGGTTAATGAGGGCAAAACAAAGTACATGCTGTCGTCCAAAAACGACATACAACACCGACGTCTTAGTCAAAAGGTCACCATCGACAGACGTAACTTTGAGGTAGTCAAGGACTTCGTCTACCTAGGCTCCGCTGTAAACGCAGAAAACAACACCAGCGCTTAGATCAAACGCAGAGAAACTCTTGCTAACCGCTGTTTCTTTGGAATAAGAAAGCAAAGTCCTCTCTCGAGGGACCAAAGTGTCGCTATATAAGACCCTCATCATCCCCGTTCTCCTATACGGTGCAGAAGCATGCACTATGACAAAAGCGGATGAAAGCACCTTAGGTCGGTTCGAGAGAAAAGTTCTTCGTGTGATCTACGGTCCCGTATGCATCGAAATGGAGTGGAGGGGAAGATGGAACGACGAGCTGTACGGGCTGTACAGCGACGTAGATTTAGCCAGAAGGATAAAAGTCGAACGACTAAGATGGCTGCGTCACGAAGAGCACATGGAAACCAATGCTCCGGTTCGGAAAGATTTCGAATTCACACCCACAGGATAGCGCAGTAGAGAAAGACCACAGATCAGGTGGCGCGCACAAGTGGAAAGTAACCTCACCCTACTTGGAGCGCGAAACTAGAGAAGTTTGTTGGGTGAGGCCCTAGTTCACACAAGGCTGTAGCGCCACCTTAAGTAAGAAAGTAAGTATTATTTGTTTATAAAAAATAATAGTTTTTAATCTTTTAGAAACGCTTGGCTAAATAAAGAACAATCGTGGGGTGTTTGGTTTTGTGCTGCTGACGTATCTTAAATGAAAGAACAATCAGTTTATGGGGTTCAGGAGGCTTCTAGAAGACCGAAGGCTTTCACATTTGACAACCTACAAAACTGTAGGGTTTTGCATTGTTAGTCATCAAAATTTTGACTTACATAGAAAATGTAAATTAAAAAAAAAAAAAAAAAAACATTTTCGTTGCACTGGAATTGAATATAGGCCAAGCGCCTCCATACCATACAAAGTATTTTGTATCCCCTACGGATCATGCTGCCCAAGTAGTCTACTATTTATACTTGATAGAGAACAGGTACGGGAATGACAGCTTATACAGAACAAAAATAGTAAAACATTGTATGTTCTTTCTTTTTATTTATTAACGGATAGTTCTATTAATAACTTAAAGGTATGCTTGCATTCGGTAACTAATCATAAATTCAACATACAATACTTATCAGCTGTCATAAATGACATAAACAGCCGAACATGAAACGAATAATGCTTCACAAAACCATCAACGCCAACAAATTTAAATTCCTTCCACAATCGTTTTCAGACAGACATAGGCCGACCCCACAACAAAATAGATGTAGGTACAAAAGTATATTTTATATCTACTTAATAAGCAATTCACCAAACATCGCAATAATTAGTGATTCTTGTTCAATTAACATGACAATAAGCAATAAACACACAGTCGCGTGCAATATGCAAATAGCTTTCCACGCAATTCTCTTAAATAATAAAAAAAATATAATTAACACACAAGAAATTAAAAGTGGAGAAAAAAGACTTCAATCGACTTTGACACCTCGTAAGCCCCCAAAATGGCTGCATAAATGTATGTGGTAAGTTCCTCATGTACAGCCTTGAGTCACCGAAGATTGAAACCAGGAGGCCTTAAAATGAAGAAGGCTTTAACATTTTCTTATACGAAGAATTAGAAAGACTTACTTTCTTAGTGACGTGTTGTCGCGTTACATTTTCACAGAATCCCTGGCGGTAATTTGGGATTAAAAAAAAAATGCAAATAATATCTATAAAAGTAATTTATTATATGCTCTATATCTAGAATTTATAATTAAATAATTTTTAACAAAAGCGCAGCGCAGAAGGAAAATTTGCACTCGCTCCAAGCCAAATCAATGACAGCAATAAGTTGGTGCTGTTGGTGGCTGCAGCAAACATTCGCGCAATCGAGAACCAAACCAACACTGCCGACAACGACCAACCGACGCGACACCGCAATTTACAATTCAATTTATTGCTCAGGTTGTTGGCGTTGTTGTATATAGACTCTTGGGGTGTTTAAGTTTTATTCAGGTGCGGAATCACGTTGGAGGGAAATTGGTGACATGCCTCTCTTTCAAGACATTTGTGAGTTCCTATATGCCTCTTGCGAGGAACTCACAAATTCTCCAAGAGCAATTCTTGACATGAATAAGTGCTTTCTCAAAATAGCCATTCAGTTCGGCTTAAAACTGTAGGTACTTTCCATCCCTGCCAACAGTACTCGCACACAGGAATGGTTGAGAATTGTAAGGCGCTAGGCTCTAGTTCTCAACGGACTGTTGCGCTACCCAATTTATTTTTAATTTTTGAAGGCATAACAAGTTCCAAGGGAAGTTTTATTCAAACATTAAAATGACATCTTTGTAAAGCATGTTCCAATAGAAACAGACTTATTTTTACAACTTGTGGCGGCCATATTGTTGCTTTTACTTTTTGTCAAAATATCTTCTTTTTAATATTTAAGACACGAAAGATAAATCATCATGGTAAGTAACAGCGTCGGGCAACACGTTGTGTACATGGTCGTCCTTCGAAGTCAACTTTTGGTGGCCAAATTCGAGTCTACCTGTTCAACTAACAATCAGCCAACACCCGTATGTAGACGTGAAGAATTCGATCGGCATCGATTCCGCGTCGCTCACAAGAACTTCGCCAGTGGCAGACTACACCACGGTGATTTTTGCGACCCATACAAAATCAAACTTACCCACATCTGAAACCAAACGAAATTACACTGCGTCGTGTGTTCGCAATTTGGATTTTGGAGCATTTGGAAGTTTATCCCAATTTTGGTCGAAAAGTCGTCTTTAGGTCATTTTTTGATGAATGTGAATAAGCAAAATTGTCGGATTTGGGACGACAGTAATCAACGCGAGATTCAATAAGTGCCAATTCATCTGAATAAAGTTACTGTTACCGTCGGTCGCCGTCAACTGCAATCGCAACTTCTTGTGGACTGAATTAGAAAATATGGACACCGAAGACATAGATGTGTGATTTTGCCCCTTTAGATTTTTTTCTTGTGGGTTTTTTTTAATCGCCTACCTATGTGAACCAGCTGAGTCAATATCGCCTAGATCATTTACTTTAGGTTGTATTTATAGACAAAGTTGACATTCAATTGAAGTGTCAACAACTTTGTCAAAAAATTTGGCCATAGTGTAGTTGACATTTTAACTCATTTATTTAACAAAAGTATTGTTCAAAGTGAATTCCCATTTGATACAGTAGATCATGCCATATTATTGAGAGAATTATAAAAAGCTGGATTCAAAGGTTTTATGCTAGATTGGTTTTCTTCCTACCTTAAAAACAGGCAGCAAAATGTTAATGTAGGTGGTCATTTCAGCGAAACCAGAAGTATTAATACAGAAGTTCCTCAAGGTCCAGTTTTGTGCCTTATCTATATAAATAGATAGTCTTAACTTAAAAGGGAAAGTAAGTGGCTTTGCTGATGACAAAGCTTGTGTTTATACTAGTCCCACAATGTTAGATTTCAATTTCGACTTGGAGTTATTCAGACATTGGTTTGGCATTCATGAGCTTGTTATTAGTGAAAAAATAAGAGTTATGTTTTTCAATTTGACTGTTTTAGATATGAATCTTCCACTTCTTATTCAGCACAGCATGGACTGTAGAAGATTCTCAATAAGTAGCTTATCTTGTTGCGTCTCTAATGTGTCCCAACAAATGAAGTGGATGTTGTTTGTTCTCCTTAATGTTTTCGTATCGAACCTGTAGCTGAATATAAATATTTAAGTCTGATAATTGATAATAAAATTAACTGGCATTTATGTCAAAGAAACACTAAAATCAAGACAGATAGCTGTCTCTTGTAACGAAAGTGAAATGGAATTCGCTTTCGTAGAAATTTCGAACGGTCAACAAAAAATTTTAGTGGGAACAGTATATCGACTCAACAGAAACATTTGTATTTCTCCTCTTATCTCTACTTTCAATTTCGTACTCTAACACAACCCGAAGTGGTGATTTCAATTGCAATATCTTAGAGGAAAATAACGTCTATGACCAATTTCTGACGCTTAATCTATTTTCTGTAAACACATCTGAGCCTACACATTTCCCAAATGATGGTAATCTTTCATTGTTGGATCTATTTTTAGTATGTGATCGAAATAAAGTTATTCACTACGATCAACTATCTGCTCCAGGTTTTTCAAAACACGACCTTATTTTCTTAGTTTATGATTTCCACGTTGAAAGACATAGGCAAAACCATACCATCGAATACAGGGATTTTCGTAATTTGAACTACGCCGACTTGGAACAAAATCTTAATACTATTAGTTGGAACTCTCTGCTAAATATATCTTCGCCCTCTTACTTACTTACTTAAGGTGGCGCTACAGTCCTGTGTGAACTAGGGCCTCACCCAACAAACTTCTCCATCTAGCTCGGTCCCTAGCTAGATGTCTCCAGTTTCGCGCTCCAAGTTGGGTGAGGTCACCTTCCACTTGTGCGCGCCACCTGATCCGCGGTCTTCCTCTACTGCGCTGTCCTGTGGGTGCGGATTCGAAGACTTTCCGGGCCGGAGCATTGGTTTCCATGCGCTCTACGTGACCCAGCCATCTTAGTCGTTGGACTTTTACTCTTCTTGCTAAATCTACGTCGCTGTACAGCCCGTACAGTTCGTCGTTCCATCTTCTCCTCCACTCCCCTTCGATGCATACGGGACCGTAGATCACACGAAGAACTTTTCTCTCGAAGCGACCCAACGTGCTTTCATCCGCTTTTGTCATGGTCCATGCTTCTGCACCGTATAGCAGGACGGGGATGATAAGGGTCTTATAAAGCAACACTTTGGTCCCTCGAGAGAGGACATTACTACTCAATTGCTTTCTTAGTCCAAAGAAACAGCGGTTAGCAAGAGTTATTCTGCGTTTGATCTCAGCGCTGGTGTTGTTTTCTGCGTTTACAGCGGAGCCTAGGTAGACGAAGTCCTTGACTACCTCAAAGGTACGTCTGTCGATTGTGACGTTTTGACCAAAACGTCGGTGTTGTATGTCCTTTCTAGACGACAGCATGTACTTTGTTTTGCCCTCATTAACCGTTGAACCCAGTTTTGCCGCCTCTGCCTCAATACTCACAAAAGCCCCATTGACATCACGCTGAGTTCTTCCGATTATGTCAATGTCATCAGCATATGCCAGTAGTTGGACAGACTTTTGAAAGATAGTGCCTCTAATGTTGACGTGTGAGCTCTGCACTATTCTTTCAAGTACGATGTTAAAAAAATCGCATGACAGCGCATCACCTTGTCTAAAACCTTTTTTGACATCAAAAGGTTCTGTTAAGTTGTTTCCAACCTTTATGGAGCAGCGTAAATTCTCCATGGTCATCCTGCACAAACGGACGAGTTTGGCAGGGATGCCAAAACTAGACATGGCTCTATACAACTCGTCCCTGTAGATGCTGTCATATGCGGCCTTGAAATCGATGAAAAGATGGTGGGTGTCGATTTGGTGCTCTTGAGTTTTTTCCAGGATCTGCTGTAATGTGAATATTTGATCAACCTTTGGACTTTCCTGGTCTAAAACCACACTGATAAGGACCTATCAGGTTGTTGACGATGGGCTTTAGACGTTCACATATTATGGCAGAGAAGATTTTATAGGCGATGTTAAGTAGACTTATTCCTCTATAGTTGGTGCAGTTTAGAGGGTCTCCTTTTTTCAGGATCGGGCAAACAATACTGAGGTTCCATTCATCGGGCATGTTTTCTTCCGACCATATCTTACAGATAAGTTGGTGCATGCTCCTAACCAACTTATCTCCAGCTGCTTTAAAGAGCTCGGCATTCAAGCCATTTGCTCCAGCGGCTTTATTAGACTTCAACTTAGATATGGCAATCTTTACTTCGTCTAAGTCGGGAGGACGGGATTGTTGGCTTTCGTCGTCTATATCGAATGGGTCATCCTGCCTGACAGCGGGATTCAGTTCTTCGTCGCCGTTATACAGTCTGCAGAAGTGGTCCTTCCATATCCTCAGCATTGGCTGCGGTTCCACTATGATGTTTCCACTTTCGTCTTTGCAGCCTTCGGTTCTAGGTTTATGTACCTGTGAATTTCGTTTCACCTGTTCATAAAACTTTCGAACCTCATTCCTGCTTTTATACCTCTCAACATCTTCAACCGCACGCTTCTCATGCCCTCTCTTTTTCCTTCTGAAAAGTCGGCGTTCCTCTCGCTTCTTCTGCTCATAGAGCTCATGAGCAGCTCTCGTCCTTTTGTGCAGCAACGCTTTGCGTGCCTGTTGTTTGGCTGCATTTGCCTGCCGACATTCCTCATCAAACCAGGGGTTCCTTGTTGGTGGCTGTTTGAAACCCAGCACATCAGAGGCGGCTTCTCTGATTGCATCTTGGCAATGTTGCCACTGGTTTTCGATACATTGTGTTGGCGGCAGAGAACTTCGAGAGAGGTTACTTGTCACTCGGTCGGAAAAGGATTTGGCGATCTCTGGCGATTGTAGAGCTCAAGACTTCTTGCCTAAGTCTGGCTCCAATGACGAATCCGCATCCAAATAAGCGCTGTTGGTTTTCGTGGTAGCAGTCACCATAGTAAATATCGCAGTTTTTCATCCTCTTTTTGCCCGGCCCATCCCATCGTATTTCCTGGATGGAAATCGCCCTCTATGCAGGTAAAATTTTTTACTGAAAAAATTAATGAACTTTATTATAGTCATGTGCCCCTAAGAACCAAAACTTTCAGTCCAAATAGCAAACCGTGTATAACGAGAAGTATTCTCTCTCTCATTAAAAAAAGAGATTTATTCTTCAAACGCTGGAAATTATTTCGCATTGACAGTTTTTATGTAAATTATTCCAAACTGCGAAACAAAATTATTCGGGAGATACGCAAGGCCAAAGCTCAGACATATTCAACACGTTTCAAAGCCGCATTGGGAAGCAAAGAGATTTGGAAGAATCTGAAAAACATAGGAATTGGTAAATCCGATAACAAATCTACAGCAATCTACAAGCACGACAAGCACCTCGCATTTTCCAGACCGGGTTAATTCATCGGAGGATAATTTATCAAATGCTAGTCCTAATACACCACTTTTCGACTTCTCTTCCATTACCCCGGAGGATGTAGTTGAGGCTCCTCTATCGATAAAATCTAACGCTGTAGGACTCGATATGATGCATCCTAAGTTCTTAAAAATTGTTCTCCCTACCTTGGTACCATTCATCACACTAATTTTTAACTCCATTTTAAGAACACATGAATTTCCTTCTCTATGGAAAAAAACAAAGGTTATTCCTATACCAAAAAATTCCAAGGGAGATGAGTTTAGACCTATATCTATATTGCCTTTCTTGTCGAAAGTTTTTGAGAGAATACTTCATTTGATTAATTGACCTCAAGACAATCCGGCTTTCGAAAGAAAAATAGCTGCTTGACTGCCTTGTTTAGTGTTTCTGAGGATATTAGAAAAGCAGTTGATATGGACAACGTTACTTTTCTAATTCTTCTCGATTTCTCTAAGGCCTTTGATATGGTAAAACACAACATTCTTTGCCTTAAGCTCTCAAATTATTTCAATTTTTCCTCCACTGCAGTCGATCTATTGTTTTCTTATTTAACAGAACGTGAACAGACGGTTTAACATAATCAACAAAAATCGATCTTCTTACCTGTAGCGAATGGGGTTCCACAAGGGTCAATGCTAGGCCCCTTGTTCTTTTCAATGCATGTGAACGAGTTGACTAGTATTGTAAAAAATTGTTACATTCGCATGTATGCCGACGACACTCAGCTGTACCTAAGTTGTCCCTTAGGGATGATTGAACACTACGTTGCATTTATTAATGAAGATTTAAAAAGAATCGATCAATGGTAAATAGAAAATTGCTTGCTGCTTAACCCGATAAAATCGAAATGCATCGTCATCGCTAGGAATAAGATTGATGTGTCAGGTTTTTATCAAGTTGCTCTCAAAGAAAATGCCATCATGTATGTCGACAAAGCTGTAAACCTCGGTGTTTTGTTCAATATGACCCTGACTTGGGAGGACCATATCAATAGAACCGTGGGTAAGTGTTATAGGGTCCTTCGTATGCTTTGGCCATCTTAGAGTTTTTTTTAATAAAAACGTTGTTTCTGCCTTTAATCACTTACGATTGCGAAATTTTTCTGCAAACTTGACTTCGAAAGCAAAAGAAAACTTTTACTGTGCTGTTCGTTATGTTTATGAACGTTTTGCGTTTTGATCGAATATCCAATTACGTGATTCAATTTCTCGGAATGACATTTACAAATTTTCTCAAATATCGAACTTTAACTTTTTTCTCTGATATTCTTCAAACCTGAATACCTTTACAATGAGATAAGATTCCTAAACTCAAATCGTTCCGCTCAAGTTTTGGTCCCGCGTTTTTGTTGTGCGACATCTGAACCCCAGTTTTTTGTAAACTCCTCACGAATCTGGAATTCGTTACCACGTGAATTATGAAGTTTAAATTGCGCAAGGAAATTAAAAAATGAATTAAAACTGTACCTTAGCAATTAATTACAATTAAAACAATCAATAATACATTTTTTAAATTCATCTTTTCTTAAAATTGTATAAGTACCTATTTTTCCTTTTTGTAATTTGATGTTTTAACATTTTAACTTATATTTATTGTGATACAAAATGCCTTAGCTGCTGTATTATGTATTGTTAAATTTGTAGTTGTTTTAAATTATTTTATATAACTGTAAAAGAAGAAGAAAAATAAATTGAATTGAATTGAAAAAGAAAAAAATGCTGCCAATGTTCTGTTGTTAACTCTTCATAATTTTTAATTCCACTTCTAATTTTGTTTTCACTTTATAAGAACTTTGAATATTCAAAATTTGCGCATTTGTCAAAATCGAAAGAAACGTTTGTATTATAGTGCTTCTTAAACTGTCAAAAGTCTATATTATTTACATAGATCTTCAGATATTACGTTAGTAAGCAATTGTCATTCAAAGGTAGCCAACTTTTGAATTTAAAGCAACTCAAATGCCAAAATTAAAATTGCCAAAAGTCAATTGTCAATTTTAACAACATTGTAAACTTCAGATTTGGTTAAATCGGTTAAAGTGTTTTATTGGTGTTTTAAAGAATATTCTTAATTTTAACTGTGTTACTTTTAAAGTTAAAACAAAAATTAAAGCCCCTTACAGATTGATCCGCACCTGATAAAATTAGCTGTTGGGGTTAAACAAGCGAGTGCGCGTACTCGCACAACAATCTGCAGGCTCTTCGATATATATTTTACTACGAATCAAGTTGGGGCTTTTGAGCGGCTGCCTTGTGGACTTGTGGTATAGGATACCAATATGAATGTGGGGTGATTGGCTGTTTAGTGTAAATGGCTAAATAATTGCTTAAATTATGGTTATTAGCATTTGTAAACAAATTAAATCCGAGTGCAACGCTAGCTGCTGTGGCTGTGCAACTTGACGAAAAAGAGGACTGCTTATATATCTATGTGTCAATATAATTAAAATGTTTGAAGAGAAGCGGAAAATTTATCAATTATTATATTTTGGTTTATGACTTTTTGATGACAGAGGAAGAAGCCTATAAGCAATCTCAACTTTTATTAAGTAATTTAAGAATCAAATTAAATAAGTAGTGATTAACTTTTATTTTTATGTGAAAATTAAATAAATTGTTAATTAAAAACACACACTCACTTATTTGTCCATACACTTATTAAAGTTTCAATTTCAATTAAGAATTTTAATCTGCATATCGAATTAGAATTGAAATTCATTTGAATGTATAGTTTATTGCGAAAAAAATTAAATGTCGTCGTTACATTACACCTTAGCTTCAATTAATAGCTCAGGAGACAAATTAAAATGTTAGACTTGTTATAATTGCAAGCATGTATAATCTTTTATGACAGAAATGAGCTGTCATCAAGATATAGCTAATTTTTGAGCAGTTATTTGATATTTTTTAATTGAAATATCAAAGTAAGGCAATTAAAATACATAAATTATATTGTGCTTTTTTATGATGCAATTCCTACAATATTATAGATTGTTTTAGGGCAAATTTCTATAGAATTATTTTTGAATCGGAAACCAAACATTTAAATTTTTTGACAAGTTGGTTATAGTCGTAGGCGCCGACGTCTATCTATCAGTACAATATTTGTTGTACGGTTTTGAACATTTTAGAGCTTTATTTTTAGAACAAAAAATTCTAAAATATTGTAATATTCAGCTTGGTCCGACAATTAAAACTTATTCCCTCTTCCAAATAAAACACAATTTTACTTTATTTAAATTGTTCCAACTTATTTATTGAACACTTTCAATTAATACTTTCCAAACACAGTCTTTTCTCAATTATTACTTATTAAACACAGTCTTTACTTTATCGCAGTACACAACCAATAATAATCCCGCTTCGCTTATGAGCGCCTATTTATATACCTCAAATCGGTTCGAGAAACTACTAGGTTGTTCTCGATGCTTAACAAAGCTAGTTCTCCTCTTAATCACTAGATGTTGCCCTTTCGAGGTTCTTGTATGCGCTGAATGTTCTCGAAGCGAGTTCTCCTCTTAATTATTAGATGCTTATATGTTGCCCTTATTTGATTCTACTATAACACGATATTAAAAGAGATAAAGAGTGTATACATATTACATTGCCCCTTCCTTAGGATTGATCATCACGAACAAATCCATCGTTCTCATCACCAATGTAGATATGCACAACTTTAGGTTTTCCTCCTTGTATCCGGTACACGATATCGTTGATTTTTTTTATGACTGTATATGGACCTTCCCAGTCCCGTTGAAGTTTCGGTGACAACCCTTTTTGGCGATGGGGATTGTAAAACCATACCCGATCTCCAGCTTGGAACTCTGTTGTTGTCGCTCGTATACCGTAGAGTGTCTTCATTCGGTCACTGAACATCTTTATTTTAAACCTGGTATTGTCGTGGATCTGAAGGAGTCTTTCTCTGAGGTCATCAATGTAGTCATCCTCGGCTTGCGGCTCCGACGTGGGACACCCGAATTTTATTTCACTCGGCAGCCTGATGTTCGTTCCTAACAAAATCTCAGACGGTGTATGGCCAGTTGAGCTATGCCTTGCACCTCGATACGCCATAAAAAACAGTGGAATGTGTCGATCCCAATCTCGCTGGTTATCGTCCACAACGTTACAAAGATGTTCCTTTAGGGTTCGGTTGAATCGTTCGACCATGCCATTAGATTTTGGGTGAAGTGGTGTTGTTCTTGTCTTCTTGATGTCAAGAAGCCCACAAACTTCTTGAAATATGTTTGATTCAAAATTTCTTCCCTGGTCAGAATGCAGTTTTAATGGAACGCCGAATCTGCTCACCCAGTTGAAAACAATTTGGTCTGCGACTGTTTTGGCTTCTTGGTTTGGAATGGCATATGCTTCAGGCCACTTGCTGAAATAATCCATGACGACCAGAATATAACGATTTCCATTATTTGTTTCCGGAAATGGACCCGCCACGTCTACTGCAATTCTTTCGAAGGGTGCTCCGACATTATACTGCTGCATTTGGCTGTGGTTCTTTTTGTTCGGGCCTTTGGTGGCAGCACAGGTATCGCATTTTTGGCACCACTTCTCGACATCTTCCCTTGCATGTAGCCAGTAAAATCGTTGTCGAACCTTTTCTAGCGTGTTGTTTACTCCTAGATGGCCTCCCGAAATTCCACCATGCATCTCTCGCAGAACGTCCATAACCTTTGATCTCGGTAAGACTAGCTGCATTACATAAGACTTTCCATCTGCTGATTCCCATTTACGTCGAAGGACACCCTCTTGGACATGAAACAAGTCCCACTGTGCCCAATAGGCCTTCAGAGTCGGACTTCTATCGGAAACATCAGTCCATTCTGGTTTTTCCTGGTGTTCCTTCCATCTCGTCGTTGCTCCAGCCATAAATGGGATCGGCTCTGGTTCGTTTGACAGTAACCACTTCTGTTCCTTCTTGTCTCTACAATGGTTACACTCTTGCCTATACGGTCTGCTCTTGTTCTCACGTTTCGTGTGGTAAACCTGGATGTAGTTCCTGGGGCTATCGGTACCAGAAACCAACTTCTGCCACTTAAAGTTGGTTCTTATTCGTGTTACCGGGTGGGAAACAACTTCGGAAGCAAAGTTGTTGGTGTTACTTTGACCAATTGAAAACTTTCTGTTTCCAAAGTGTTGCCATGCGGTAATCTGCACTGTCGCTGTTGATGCCCAGCCTTATTGCAGTTCGAGCATCGTACTAATCCGCCTCGCTGACTCCTTTTCACAGTAGCTTTCGGACAAGTGCATTCTTGGACTTCTAATTTTCTTACGCGATGCACGTTTTGGGAAGCTTGTTCTGCAGCTTTCATCGTCAGAGCGAAAGCGAATGCTTCTGATAGTGTTCGCTTTCCGGCAGTGCGTATAGCCCTTTGGAGATTTATGTCGCCCACAGCTCTCACAAAGGCTTCAACAGCAAGTTGATTTATTATTTCGTTACCAGCTGTTGGATACGCCAAGTGAACCAATCGGTCGATATCTGCCTGAAGCTGCTGCAGAGTTTCACCTCTTTTCTGTGTCCTATTGTATAGCTGAACTTGGAAGACTTCTGCCATGTGGCTACATACTATATAAAGTATTAAAGTATTTGTACCATACTAGCATAAAAATAATTAATAAGTATTAGCTCAAAAATAAACAATCGGACGGTCAAGACACTGCACCGAAGAACTTCGAAAACTGCATTTCTAGGGAAAAATCTACCAAAATATTCAAGACATCCTAGGCTGCTGCTCAGCAAAAATGGTCTGTAACGCCTTAAAATGGCAAAATGGGCTGTTAACGCTGTCACAATATGAAGACGTCTTTTATAAGCGAAGTTAACAGCCCGAAATCCACGCAGGGTACCATTCTTGACGAAAAGGCATGTGGCAAGGAGAATTGAGTTTGTTAAAGCGCATAGAGATTGGGCAAAAGAGAAATGGAGGAATGTGTTGTGCAGCGGTGAAAGCAAATTCGTTCTTTTTGGAACAAATGGTCGTCGAAAATATGTGAAAAGACCATAAAATGCAGCATACGAGTATATTATAAAAACAGTGAAGCATGGTGGAGAAAAAATTATGATATGGGCTTGCTTTTCATATTACGGGGTCGGGCCTATTAATCCTATCGGGGGTATAAGAGGTGCAACCGAGTAGGTATGTAAAAATTCTCGAGAAGGTTATGTTACCCTATGCTGAAGAGGAAATGACGTTGGTTTGGGTACACCAACAAGACTATGACCAAAAGCATACGTCAAAAAAGGCAAAATCATGGTTTGCGCAGAAGGAGTTATCCCCCGAATTTAACCCCATCGCAAATTTGTGGAGGGAACGCAGTTAATAATCAAAACCCTAGAATTCGAAAGATTTGTGGGTGATTCGTGGAACGCAATACCAGTCGAGAGGTTTCAGGTTTTAGTGGACATGATGCCCTGAGATGCGATGCATCATAAAACACAATGGTTATGCAACAAAGAACTAATTGTAAGCTAACATTATTTTTATACTTTCATATAACTTATTACAGTTTTTCTTACTTCTTACGTAATAGATCGAGTACTTTCTCATGCACTGCTATTTTTATGAACAGCCATATATTTAAAAAAAAAACGGTAAAAAATCAATAATACTTATTTTCTGTTTTTATGAATAAAATATTTTAGTTTGTTATTAAAAGTTTAATGAAATATATTATAACGTTGATATTTAAGGTTTTTTTGTTTTATTTGGAGAGCACTGCTATTTTTATGAACACAACTGTAGCTATCATTGTTTTCCATAATTGAAACCAATCATTGACATTTTTTGACTGATTGGTTATAGTTTTCATTGAACATTTCTGTCATTGGACACAAATTTCCTAATTAAAATCAAGCATTTGAGTTTAGAGTTGAAAGTAAAACTGAGGCAAGAATACAAAGAAAAGGCAATGCTTTCAGTGCAGTAGAACGATTATGTATTTCCGAAATTTGAAATCAACAATCACCAGAAATACTAAAAATAAAGTAAGAGAAAGATTTCTATGTCACATGAAGAATTTTTTTACAAACAAGTAATCTATAACTCATTACCTTTATTTCACTACCAAAAATTAATAAAGTTAACTTTCCTTAACGCTTCTAACACTCAAAACCAAATGTTCAATTATAAAACCCAATGATAGCTATAAGTCCCACCTTAACTTTTTCTAATGTGATTCTTGACTTGATTTGTGTTGAAAGCAAATTTTCGAACTATAGTTTTATTTTTCATAATGTCAATTAAAATCACACAAATAGTGTGTCAGTGTTCTTGCCATGAAACTCAGCTATATTGAACACGAACAGTCCTATTTTGAGGTGCAGTAAGTTTCTCAACGAGCCTTTGCAAGTTTTATTAATGTCATTACCTACGTCTTTTAGACTTAAACTCAGGACATGATTTTATAAAATTGACTTAAAAGCAAATCAAAGAAAGTTTCTTTACCATTAAACCAAAGCATACAACAAAAAGTTCAACTCTTCGGACCAGTGTTTTAGTGAGTTTGACATTTGTTCATAGATCTCAAAATAAATTTGACATTCGCCATTTGCAAAATAATATACAGCATATTTCAATAGGATGTCAAATTTTGTGCACCCAAAAACGTACCCCTTGAAATTATCTAAAAACACAAGTTAAAAAAACTAATCTATAATTTTAGCATTCCTCTCCACACCCCAAAGTGTGGTTTTTGTATGTCAAACTCATTATTTTTAACATAACATTTGTGCGTATAACTTATTCGCTAAGGTCATCCAAACCAATTCAAGCAGACACAATACATAAACAACACTTAACATTTTGACACTTTCAAATAATCTTATTATAACTATCTACACATACCTACCCATACTAAGTCTTATCTGAAACATAATCTCTAATTCGATTTCTGTCAAACTATGCATAATATATATTGCGGGTTGAACAGCACAACAACCAACAGCATATCCATAGTATAACAGTCAATGTCATTTTAAGCGAAAATGCTGTAAATTGAACCCAATCCGTATATTGACAGATCAATAAACCGCACATTTTATGCATCTTCAAGTTAAGCTGAGACGCACTTTGGGTCTTCTGTCGAATTAGTGATAGTGAACCCAACCCAAGCCAAATAGCAAATACATACTTTTTATAATTCCGAGAACAGAAAATATCGACTTTAAACAAACTGACAACAATTTTAAAATTATGTAGGTGGTTTTGGACATCATAGTAGAAACGATATAACGATTGAACTAAATGTTTTACACAAATTTATGTTCCACAAAGCCGGACCGCTTTATCAAGAGAAAAAATCAAATAATGTTGAAGTTAAATTTTTAATGGTACTTCGGTTTAAAAAAAAAATATTTAAAAAAAAATTAAAATAAATATAAAAACATACAAAGGGTGCTTTTTTACCCGAAATAGATTTTAAAATTTGAAAAAAAAACATCTTCTTAAAAAATACGTGAATGCATAAGTATCATTTTTATATTTTTGAACCTTGTTTGAAAGTCGTAATTATATTAATCCAAAGATAAGAAAGACCATAAAAAAGGACCAGTTTGGTAAATTTTTGCGAAACCTGCATACGACTAGTTTATTTTTTATTTGAGATTTTGCATTTTAAATTAAGATACAAGCAAATGTATAGACTTTAATCGCATTAACGCCGCCACATGTCATACCAAACAGTTTTAAAGCTCGATTAATATTGTTTTTGCATTTTCTAATAATTTAGTGGCGCCACTGTAGTTTTGTCTTGGCTTAAGGAGCAGAGTTACCAGATTTGAAAAATTCTGTAAAATATATTCAACTGTGACAATGATTATTACTGTTTTATGTATCTTTTTTGTCTTTCTTTTTTGTTCATGCAATTGTTTCCAATATTTCAAGAAACATTTTTTGAAAAAAAAACTTTTTAAGCTGTTTCCAAAACATTTCAGAAACTTTGTTTATGATACAAAAATGGGAAACAAAAAATATTTCAGAAAATTTTTTAAAGGCGTCCACAAAAACAAACAAAAAACCAATCAGAAACTTTCTGCAATGTTTCTGAAATGTTTTTGTAACGAATGCATAAGTTTTCAGTTACGTTTTTCAAACAAAATCTCAGGAAATGTTTATTTGGTGTAGAAACACCTTAGAACTCACATCTAACGGGTGATTTTTTTGAGGTTAGGATTTTCATGCATTAGTATTTGACAGATCACGCGGGATTTCAGACATGGTGTCAAAGAGAAAGATGCTCAGTATGCTTTGACAATTGGGTTTGTGTTATTCGACCACATGGAAGATTTTACGCAAAGATCTTGGTGTAAAACCGTATAAAATACAGCTCGGGTAAGAACTGAAGCCGAACGATCTGCCACAACGTCGTGAATGGGCCCTAGAAAAGTTTGCAGAAAATCCGCTTTTTTATCGACAAATTTTGTTCAGCGATGAGGCTCATTTCTGGTTGAATGGCTACGTAAATAAGCAAAATTGCCGCATTTGGAGTGAAGAGCAACTAGAAGCCGTTCAAGAACTGCCCATGCATCCCGAAAAATGCACTGTTTGGTGTGGTTTGTACGCTGGTGGAATCATTGGACCGTATTTTTTCAAAGATGCTGTTGGACGCAACGTTACGGTGAATGGCGATCGCTATCGTTCAATGCTAACAAACTTTTTGTTGCCAAAAATGGAAGAACTGAACTTGGTTGACATGTGGTTTCAACAAGATGGCGCTACATGCCACACAGCTCGCGATTCTATGGCCATTTTGAGGGAAAACTTCGGAGAACAATTCATCTCAAGGAATGGACCGGTAAGTTGGCCACCATGATCATGCGATTTGACGCCTTTAGACTATTTTTTGTGGGGCTACGTCAAGTCTAAAGTTTACACAAATAAGCCAGCAACTATTCCAGCTTTGGAAGACAACATTTCCGAAGAAATTCGGGCTATTCCGGCCGAAATGCTCGAAAAAGTTACCCAAAATTGGACTTTCCGAATGGACCACCTAAGACGCAGCCGCGGTCAACATTTAAATGAAATTATCTTCAAAAAGTAAATGTCATGGACCAATCTAACGTTTCAAATAAAGAATCGATGAGGTTTTGCAAATTTTCTGCGTTTTTTTTTTTTAAAAGTTCTCAAGCTGTTAAAAAATCACCGTTTATTATTTTTTTTTTATAATTTACAGGCACTCAAGGGGTTATTAGTACCCTTTGTACGTTTAGGGAAGGATTTTAAAGAAGATACCGGTGCACATTGGTCTTAAAGTGCTCAACATCAAAATGGGAGGGAAAAACAGAGTTGGCTTAAGCATTCCACATTCTCGATGTGCGATTTAAGGAAGAATGTCTATACTTGACAGTACGCCCGAAATTGAGCTCAAGGGTAAACTGATGAGCATTCCTGGAAGTGCGAGTATTACGGCTGAATCGTTTAAGGGGTGGAATGCAACTGGCTAGTTCAACAAAACATTGTTTGTAAAAAAGTCGATAAAACAACGAAAGGCATGAAATATTGCGGCGGTGTTCTAGCGGTGTAAATGTTTCATTTGTAAAGCCCTTTTTTGTATTATATCCAAGAAATTAAAACTTGTTTTAGGGGCACTTGCCCAGATATGCGAATTATATTCAAGCTTTGGACGGATGAAGGCTTTGTAAATTACAGCCAAATCAGAAGGGGTGACAAAATTTCTTCCACCGTCGCAGAAGTCCTAAGCACCTGGCAGCATTTTTGGCAATATCAAATATATGATCGTTCCATAAAAGGCAGTTGATTAGTTTCTTGGATGCAAGTGCCACTCATAGATAGTGGCATCGGGGGTGTGTTACGCTTTAACGACAGGAGACAGCATTGAGTTTTCGAAGCATTAAATTCTACACGGTTTTTGATTCCCCATTGTACAATGCTGTCAAGATCAGAATTTAACGAGCTTATCATACGCTGTCGTTGAAGTTCCACATCCGAAGGACAAGGATGTGAATCTATAAACGAGTATGAGAAGCTGAGGGTACTGTCGTCGGTGAAACAGGTTAATGGATTAGAAGTTGTAGACATAAGATCATTTATGAATATAAGAAAGAGAGTCGGAGACAAAAAGGAGCCCTGGGGAACACCAGCATTTTTTTATGAATTTCAGACTTGTAACCATCCAATACAACTTGTATTGAACGGTTAGAAAGGTAATTTCTAATCCAACGAAGAAGAGATTCATCAATACCAAAAGCACGTATTTTCGATAAGAGAGCTTGGTGCCAAACTCTATCAAATGCTTCTGAAATATAAAGTGCAATAATCTTACTTTCTCCAAAACGATGTAATGATTTGTTCCACTGTTCGGTGCGATGAACCATGAGATCAACAGTGGACTTATTGCTACGAAAGCCGTATTGCCGGTCATTAAAAATCTTTCGATCTTCAAGATATTTCTTGAGCTGATAATTAATCAGCGTTAACATGACCTTGGTAAGAAGGGACGTGAGTGCTATTGGACGATAGTTGGGGGGAGAGGAGGATTCGCCTTTTTTAGGGACAGGCTGGACAAATGTTATTTTCCATATGCTCGGAAAGAGACCTGTAGAGTAGGAAAGATGGAAAAGTTTACGCAGTGGTTTTGCCAGCGATGAAGAACACCTCTTCAGAACAATTTGGGAGATACTATCCGGGCCAGCGAATTTGTGTATGTCAAGGGGTTTCAGTGCTCTTGCAACTGCACGTCCCATAGAATCATTTACGCTCTCAAGAACAGAAGGACTCATGACACTCTCCGAATTAACAGCAATTTGTGCTGCAAGCAAATTGGCTTTATCAATCGAGCTTACATAGGGAGTGTCATTGTGGACGAGCGTTGGAACCGAGGATGACGTGGTGTTTCGTACGTTTTTTACAAATGAACAGAAATGTTTACTACCTTTGGGACATTGAAGTATTTGTTGCCTTAATTTCTGATCTTGCAAAAATTTGGTTCGACGAATATGACCATTACATGTCTTTCTAGCTTGTTTGAACTTATTCCGATTTTCCTCAGTCGGGTTGGCTTTGTAACAACGGAAACTTACATTTCTGATCCCAATAACCTCTTTACAGCTCCAATCAAACCATGAGTTCTCTTTGAGTTTGGTAGATTTTACCTTGTTCGGGATAAAATTTCTCATTCCACACAGAATTAAATTTGTAACCATATCTGCGCTGGATAAAACTCTACGACTCAATTTTAATTAGTTATTAAAAAAAGAAAGTGAATGCTCATGGTGGTAACCCATGCTGATAAATGATTATCTTATATTAGTTTTTCATTCAAGAACAAAATTGACTTTCTTGTTTTATCGGCTGTCAACACAGCTACCGCATATTCATTGTAGAATTTATAGCTTCTTTTTCAAAACCTTGGTTTCGTTAATTTCGATTTAAAAAAATAAAAATCTATTAATGCGTTTTTAAATCAATTCATCCTTTATTTAACTGAATAAAATTATTCCAGACACATCTAGGCGCCTGCTGCCACTGATAGATAATAAATGCAAATCAATTCTATTTTGACATTTGCCAATTATTTTGTTTGTTTTTTTTTTTTGAAGCTGTTGAAAAATTAAGTTCTTGTTTTTTATTCGCATCAATTGAAAAATAATAATTAATGGTTTTAGTGGTAAGATTTACACACTTTTATAGGGTTGTCCATTATTTGTTAATTTATATTTCAATATAACTTAAAAATATATTTTTATTTTTCATTCTGACAATTTGTTGTATTGTAGCTGTCAAATTTTAAAAGGTGGTATTACTTTGTTTTAGCTTAATGCGTGTTGAAAAATAAAATGAACGTGACGTATTACTACGAAATTATTACAATGTGCTTTCATTTTCGAATCAGAAATATATGAATATTTTGAAAATACTTTTCGCAGTCAAAATATGTCATTCATAATTCGTGGAACTTACTCGTGTTTGCGAAAGTAGGATCAATCTTCAGACAAATTAATTGCCCGTTTATAACTTTAACAAAATATTAATAACAATATTTTGTGTGAGATGAAAAATTGTAAGTCATTATCTTTCTTTTTTCTCATAATCTTGATTCGAAAAACTGTTTTTATCAGTTTTTTCTTGTTTTTTTAGGTTTTCGTATTTTGTAAAAAAAAAGTTGTCAATTGAATTTTTCTAAAAAAAAAAATTGCTACAAGTTTGAAACAATATTTTGCATATAATAAAATAAGCTTAATTTCAATACTTGTTTTTATTCGCAACATTTTTAGTCAAAAAAAAAAACAATTTTTATCAAAGCAGCACTTTTTGGAAGTTTTCATTTCTTATAAAAAAAATTACGATTGCATTTTTAAAG
The DNA here is from genome assembly GCF_945859685.1 of Eupeodes corollae. Taxonomy (NCBI): domain Eukaryota; kingdom Metazoa; phylum Arthropoda; class Insecta; order Diptera; family Syrphidae; genus Eupeodes; species Eupeodes corollae. Next base: position 67,555,007 of record NC_079148.1, on the reverse strand, counting down.
ATAAAATAATTTTTAAGTCAATACCTTGATCTATTTTCGAAATATTTAAATCAAACATCAGTTTTTATCAATTTTGTGTAGTACTTTTTGTTTTTCTAAAAACATCGTTTTTAATATTTTTATAAGATAGTATTAGTTTGAAGGCAATGGCGCAAAATTTTAAACGATTAAGTAAAATTTTAAAGCCGCTTTTAGCAATTCACTAACCTTAAAAATGATTTACCTAATTTTAAAATCTTACTATCTCTTAACAATTTGTAAAAATCACGGAATTGGTTATCTCCGTATGACATCTGCAAAATTATACTTATAAGAGCATTGAAGCGTATTTACTTTGTTTATTTATTCATGAACTGTCACTTTTTAGACATGTTTGGATGCTCGTTTGGAAAAAAAAAAAACAAAAAACAAATAGAAATTTACTTGTTAGCAAAACGAAAATAAAGGTTTAAATTTTTGGACTCCATTAGTAAATTGATAAATATCTAGCAAATTCTTAGATTTTAGATTGTTAAAACCTTAAGAAGAGATTGTTTAAAATTTTGCTTCAATATCTTTCATTTTTGCAATAGTCGAAACCCAATTTTAACTAGCTTTAAGTTCTTTAGGTTTTTATTTTTTTGTAAAAAATATTTACTTTGATTTTTCTCAAAACTTTAGAAGATGACAAAATTGTTATTTTGCGTTGTATATAATTGTTTTGGAAGTAATATCATTTTGTTTGTACTCAAAGTAAGAAATATTTGTTGTTCAATATTGTTTATTTCTAAAGAAAAACTATGTTGGAACCGGCTAAGGTTATTGTTGATAAATGACAGTCAAAATAATCAAATTTGATCTATGTAAGGTGATAGTCAAATTGACACCTAAAAAGCTGTCACAACAAAAATGTGATAGTCGTTTTTTCTACAAATATGAATGTCGTTTCTGAATAGAGCTTACAAAAAACGGTTGGAAAATTTGTTCAGTTACCTTTTTTAGGTACGAACCCATATTCTTGCGATGGACATTCGAAAAAACACAAGAAAAGTAGGAATGTTATTTAAACAGAGCCATTTGACACTTTTATTTAGATATTTTATAGGAATAATTTTAAAATTTCACCATAGCAAGAATGAATTGTGGCAATTATAATCTGACATTGTTCAATCGAATTGAATTGAGTTGAGTTAAATCATCTTACAAAGAGAGAATGAAAATTATAGACAAATTTTACTATCAAAAATATGATAGTCAATTATCACCTTAGCAGATTCCAACCCCGATTTTGTTTTCAAAATTATATTGATTTTGGTATCACAACACATAATATAAAAAGAGGCTGGGATGCGACCCACACTGATAACTGCCCATTCCGTCTGTCGATTTGTCTTTCTTAAAAGTTTGTCTATATGTACTCGTATCAATTTTTACCAAATTTGCGTACTATTTTTTGTAGATTTTATTTTTTATGAAAAAACGGACTGTTGGATTTTTATATAAAAATTACTGAATAGCGCAAACAATATCTTCTGTTAAATAAAATAAGTTTGAAGCCAATATTTTTAATTTTTGAAAAGCTATTTGAGTCGAAAGTCAATTTTTACCAACTTTTGTTAAATTTTTTTAGGTTTTTAATTTTTGGTACAAAGAATGTCAATTCGATTTTTTTTCAAAATTTTACGAATGTTAAAAACAATATTTTTTGAAAGATAAGATTAGTTTGAAGCCAATATCTACAATATTTGAAAAGATATTTGAGTCGAAAATCAATTTTTACCAACTTTTATACATTTTTTTTGTAGGTTTTTATTTTTTGTAAAAAAAAACTGTCAATTCGATTTTTCTCAACATTTTTCAGAACGTCGAAAACAATATTTCTTAAAAGATAAAATAAGTTTGAAGCCTAAATTTTAAGTTTTTGAAAAGATATTTGAATCGATATTCAATTTTTACCAACTTTGAGCAATGTTTTTTAGATTTTTATTGTTTATAAAAAAAACTGTCAATTCAATTTTTCTCAAAATTTTATCAGATGTCAAAAACATTATTCTTCGTTCCACGAAATTGTTTTGGAGATAAAATCATATTTAGTCGTAAAATTTTGGAGGTGACAAATTTTTTTTCATTTTTTTTGAGTTATAAAAAAAAACGGTTAAATGGATTTTTTTCAAAAAATATACTTCTTTGATATCACGTAACAATATATTATATAAAATTTAATTCAAGTCTCTAGCGTTTAGGGTTTGTAAGATATTTAGGGTTAACCAAAATGTTCACCTTTTTTTCAAACTGCTATGGTAAAAAAAACCACCCACGCAATTTTCTTGAGAGCCCTTTCTGCGTCTTTCTGCCTTATTATAGCAAAATTTATTTTAAGTCGATATCTCTTCTGGTTCTTGAGCTATGGACGACGAAAAAACGTCGCGAACGTACGGGCGTACGAACGTACGGACTCTTGGGACCTTGAAACGTCGAGAAATGTCCAAATTTTCAATTTGACAAATCGGACCCATTAAAATAACTTCCTATGGGAAGTTATTAATTTTTTTCTCTGTCCCATGTAAAAGGGTAAATCAACGTTTTGATAAATTGAAAAGAAAAATGATTTCTCCAGGAAAACTACAACACCGAATCACACTCATTTCGCCAAAATATTTAGGGATTGAAAAGAATAACAGTTTCACCCTGAGATTTTCTGTGAGGCTAAAATTATTTCAAATAGATAGACAGATAGATAGATCTTTATTGTAACAGAAATTTGTATAATTTAAACCTAGATTGGACAATTTACAGAGATATGGTGTCTTACATTCTACCTTACTACTGAAAATATTATAACAAGCATTCAATTTATATCACAGATTTATTACATTTTGAAGGAAAAGTTATAAGAATGAATAAATTAATAATAAATTAAAGAATAAATAAATAAATAAATAAATACATAAATAAATACAAAAAATAAGTAAATAAATCAACAAGTGAATAACAAATAATTAAATACAAACGAGAAAATAAATAAATTACTGAAAAAATGGTCAATAAGTAATAAATAAATACAAATAAATAAATAAAAATAAATAAATAAATAAAAATAAATAAATAACAAATATTTAAACACGAATAAACAATTTTAATAAATAATAAACAAGTGAACAAATAAATATAGAGATTAATAAGTAAATATTTTGATAAATTAAAAACCATTAAATAAATTACCTAAACAAATAAATAAATAACAAGAAACAAATAGAGAAAACATAATCAGTATATAAATAAATAATAATTAATTAGATAAATGCAACATTCATTTATTAATAAATAAATCAAGAGAAAACAAAAATTTACTAACACCTTAAGCAGCTAAGTATGAGATTAAATTGTTATCCGAACAATTACACGATAAAATATAACGGTCTTGTAACTTCGAAATTCTTACAGGAACCTCATCAATATTTGCTATTCTATGAAGCTCTTTTGTAGAAAAGTACCAGGGCAGATTAAGCATAATTTTTAATATTTTATTTTGCATTATCGGTAATTTTTGTATATGAGTTTTGGCACATTTTCCCCAGACAGGGGAACCATAGAAAATTATACTTTGGAAAATAGACTTAAATATCATTAGTTTGTTTTCTGCACTCATTTTAGACTTGCGATTTATAAAAGGATAAAGTATTTTTATCACAATATTCAGCTTATTTAATGTTTGCTGAATGTGCAAGTTAAACGTCATTGTTTTATCCAGGTGTACCCCAAGATACTTAGCACTTGACTTCCACTCAATTTGCTCTCCGTTCAATTGAAGGTTATTGTATGGCAGTAAACAAGGTTTCATTTTTTTTCGAAAAAAAAGAGCCGGTGTCTTTGATGCAATTATTTTTATTTTCCAATTATTAAAATAAATCTGAATAGTATTCAGAGCAGATTGCAAGTTGGTTTCAATGCAAAAACCAGTTGAATCTGATGAATAAACGCAAGAGTCATCAGAAAATATTGCAGTTTCACAATTTTGAAGTTTAGGGAAATCGTAAGTATACATGTTATATAAAAATGGGCCTAAAACTGACCCTTGGGGTACACCTGTAGTGATATTGTTTTCTTCAGTGTACCAGTTGTTCCCACAGACTTTAAATGTTCGGTTTGAGAGAAATGACAAAATAATTTTTACAATATAGTGCCAAACAGTGTCAAACGCTTTTTAAACATCAAAAAGTACCATTCCTGTGCTCTTTCCTGAAGACAAGTTATTTTTTACAAACTTTGTTATTCTGTCAATTTGGTTAGTTGTACTATGATACCTTCTAAACCCAAATTGTTCTGGTGGCAAGATATCAAATTGATCTACATGCGAAACGAGTTTTTTTATAAGTTTTTCTAAACAATTGATTAATAAGCTCAACAAACTAATTGGTCTATAACTAGAAGGATCACTAAGACTTTTTCCTGCCTTTTGGATAGGAATGACTCTGTGGGGAAGTAACCTGTTTTGAAACAATGCCTATTTTTGGAAGATTCTTTAAAAAAAGATTTTTAATTCCGTCAAATCCGGGAGATTTTGTGGTCTTAAGACTTTTTTTAAAACGAATTCAACGTCACTTTGTTTCTTTTAAAAAACACATTCCTATGACCGACAAAGCTTAGGACATTCGGAAAAAAGTAAGAATTTTATTCAAAATCAGCCAATTTGAAACTTTTATTTAGATATTTTATAAGAATCAATTTAAAATTTCACCAAGGCAACAACGAATTTTGACAATTTGAATCTGAAATTGTTCAATCGAATTGAATTGAGTTAAATCATCTTACACAGACGGAATGAAAATGATAGTCAATTTGACTATCAAAAAATTGATAGTCAACAATCACCTTAGCCGATTCTACCCCTGTTTTTGTATCTGATTCAAATTTAATAAAAATATATTGAATCTACTCTTTTTTTCTGCTTATCACTCTTGTATGTAGTCTCAAAAATTTCTAGAGAATGAAAAATCACTTGTGTATTTGCATTTGCGGTGAGGTTCCGTTTTATCTAATGTATTCAAGTTTAACCCTTTTGTCATTTTTACTTTCGATATATAGGACCTGTCCTATAATATAAGTATATAAGCCGAAAAAAGTGGGTCCCTTGATTTTGTCGGTCTGTCTGTATGTCTTTCCTGTTTTTTTTTTCAAACTAAAAATAACAGTTGTCCCAAAACGTTCAAAAATCGATAATTCGAATTTTTTCAAAAACAAACTGATAGATTTTTTTAATTCTTGCTCAAATGTTTGTTCTTAGTTTGGCTTCTTTCAATATATAAAATATTGTTGTATTGCTCCAAAAGGGTACCCCAGATAGAACTGTTATTTTGTTTTTAAGTTTTCTCATGAACTTAACTATTTTTTTTGCCAAAAATGTCATTTTTGTATTTATTTTACAATTTTTAATTTTAAAACAAATATTATTTTTTTTTTGAAATTTGATATCTTGAAAATGGGTCATCATTTTTTACAAAATTGAAATAAAAGACGTCTAATAATGAGTTCAAAACTAAAATTCAAAAACGATTTCAAATACAAATTTAAAAAAAAATAAGGTTTTCTTGAGAAATCAAATGACATTTATATTTTCGAAAACAAACTTTTTTGCAGGAACATTTCAATTTTTAAAATACAGGAACATTTTTGAACAGACTTTTTTTGATATTATGTAGCAAGTTCATGCGAACCAGTCGTACTTTTTGTTTCTTTTCTGTTTATTAATGTTATTTGTGTTAAGTTGTGCTCTAATATTACTTTGGACTTTATTTTAAACTTAACATAGTAATGGGTCCGATTTGTCAAATTGAAAATTTTGACATTTCCCGAAGTTTCAAGGTCCCTAGAATCGAAATAAATTTTTTTTAGAAAGATGTCTATGCGTACGTGTGTACGTACGTTCGACGTTTTTTTTGTCGTCCATAGCTCAAGAACCAGAAGAGATATCGACTTCGAATAAATTTTGTTGTACAGATAAAAAGGCAGAAAGATGCAGAAAGTTCTCTCAAAAAAATTGCGTGGGTGGTTTTTTCACCATAGCAGTTTGAAAAAAAGGTGAAAATGTTGGTTAGCCCTAAATATCTTACGAAACAAAAACGCTAGAGACTAAAAATCTAAAAAAGCATTACTCAAAGTTGGTAAAAATTGAATATCAATTCAAATATCTTTTCAAATACTTGACATTTAGGCTTCAAACGTATTTTATCTTATAAGAAATATGTTTTAAACATTCTGAAAAAATGTTGAGAAAAATCGAATTGACAGTTTTTTACAAAAAATAAAAACCTTAAAAAAAATTAATTTTCGACTCAAATATCTTTTCAAAACTTTAAGATATTGGCTTTAATTTACTTTTATCCTTCAAAAAATATTGTTGTCAACATTCAGTAAAATTCTGAAAAAAATCGAATTGACATTTTTTGTACAAAAAATTAACAAAAGTTGGTAAAAATTGATTTTCGACTCAAATATTTTTTGAAAAATTGTAGATATTTGCTTTAAACTACTTTTATCTTTCAAAAAATATTGTTGTTAACATTCAGTAAAATTTTGAAAAAAATCGAATTGACAGTTTTTGTACAAAAAATTAAAAACTGAAAAAAAATTAACACAAGTTGGTAAAAAATGATTTTCGACTCAAATATCTTTCCAAAAATTTGAGATAATAGCTTCTAACTAATTTTTACTTATAAGAAATCCTGTTTTCATTATTAGGACAAATTTTGAGAAAAAATCAAATTGACAGTTTTTTACAAAAAATAAAAACCTAAAAAAATGTATAAAAGTTGGTAAAAATTGATTTTCGACTCAAATATCTTTTCAAAACTTTGAGATATTGGCTTTAATTTACTTTTATCTTTCAAAAAATATTGTTGTTAACATTCAGTCATATTTTTAAAAAAATCGAATTGACAGTTTTTGTACAAAAAATTAAAAACCTAAAAAAAATTAACAAAAGTTGGTAAAAATTGATTTTCGACTCAAATAGCTTTTCAAAAATTTTAAATATTGGCTTCAAACTTATATTATTTCACAGAAAATATTGTTTTCGATACTCAGTATATTTTATATAAAAATCCAACAGTCCGTTTTTTCATAAAAAATAAAATCTACAAAAAATAGTACGCAAATTTGGTAAAAATTGATACGAGTACATATAGACAAACTTTTAAGCAAGACAAATCGACAGACGGGATGGGAAGTTATCAGTGTAGGTCGCATCCCAGCCTCTTTTTTTATTGAAATAATGTAATGTAAAAACATCTAAAATAATATGGAAAAGTTAATTTTTGAAATCTACTTCCATTTTTCTCAATCTACTTCACTTTTTTTCTAAAATCTACTTCCACTTTTGTTTTTAAGAAGTGGTAACGCTGATTTCAATCTATTGTCTAACTTATGTTGGAGGTTGCTTTATTTGATTAAAGCTTTTTGATGATATGTAAATAAACCTTTTCAAAATTAATCGTATTTCTTAAAGGCTTTTTATAAAAAAAAAAACTCCATATGCTCGAAAATACTATATCTATTACTTTATATTTTTTAAACAATCACAAACATTTAACTTTAAAAATAATGCTACCTGCCTAGATCTTTATTTAACTAGTCAACAAAGGTAATATTTTAGTAAAATTTAAATTTCGTTTCCATAAAAAGTCTAAAATTTAAAACAAATGTAACACTTTCATAGAATACTTTCTCACCTTGTTGAAGCTCCAACTTTAAGAAAAGATAAATAGGTAGATACTCTCTTCTCTGTTTTCAGTGAAAGATCGTGCTGCAAAAATTAACCCAGTATAAGTAGATAGGTATAGGTACTACACGCCAACTCAATTTACTTGCTAGTCATATAAAGAAGTTACAAAAAAAATAAGTCTTTACACAAAATTTCACATTCACAAAAATCAAAAAACAAAAATTAAACTTCACTGCAGTCTTCAGATTGCATGAGCGTTAGACTAGGTTGAAAGGTAGGTGTTTCTATAGGTACCCGTAAGTCCTTTAAAATATCGTCACTTTTGAAATTGCTTTAAACTCAAAAAGGAAAATCACTCAACTACCAATCAGACTTTCATCATCTTTTTTTGAGTTGATATCTTAAGTTGAATTTCTTTTAAACAACAACAAATACAAAGCAAATAAAACAAACTTACTTCCGAGTTAAAATACAATTTTATAAAAACATGTGCTTTTCAGCAGGATGTTGTTGTCTACTGTCGACTATCGAGTTCGAGATCGAGACAGATACTTTGTTTTTTATTTTATTTTATTTACAAACACACCATCACTCAAAAATTCTGCATCTTTATGCGTTTTTAGTTCAATTTCATTTAAAAAAATCAATATTTTGATAAAGTGAATTTAAAACAAAACATCTGCGCCTTATTATGGTGAAATACAATTGAAAACTTCCGAAATTAAATGAATTTTCAATGCCCTCAAAAGCGTCTGATTGGAATTAATCAAAATTGATTTTTTAAATTCAGTTAAAATCACTCAAAAAGATTGCAAATTAATGGTAAACATTTTAAATTGATCTCTACAAAGACGAAAGCAGCGGCGACGTCGGCGGCGGCGTCGATGCGGCGGCGTGCATTACTTTTTATTTACCCAACCGAAGAACAGAAGCCGCAGAAATTAAAACAACAACAACAAGCGACAAACAAAATGTTAGGTATATCAAAAAAACCAACCGCGAAATAAAAAACACAAGAAAACGCTTACTTTTTAAAACAAAACGACTACAACGACGATGTAGCGGCGATGCGGCGATGATGACGGAACGGCGCCGATGACAAGCGAAAAATACTCTGGAGAATTGTTGCTGATACTTTGTGCTTTTATACAAAGATAGTTCTCATTTCTCAATCTCTTCTCAAGACGTTGCACAGAAATCCAATTCCAAATTCAAATCCAAATACAAATCAATGGGAATTATATCCAGAGCCAGCCGAACTTGTTGATGCTCAAACTCAGACTGAGAAAAATTTCAAACTGAAGCATAAATTTAATGAAAAGGGGTTTCTTTTGGGTAGACGGTAGACGCAACGAAACGATTGTCGACAACGACAACGACGACTACTACGACCACGATGACGAAGACGATGACGGTCTTGGAATGGAGATAGAGATGGAGACACGACGTGATGGAGCTCTGGAGGTGACGGGGACGTCGACGATCAACGATCAACGATCAACGATCAACGATCAACAACGACGACTACGTCGAGTGACGGTAAGAAGCGCGATTGCGCTTCGAACTGCTCTGCGGGTCTGGGTCTGGCCATAGTCATATAGTAGAAGCACCGCAGCGCCCTCCGCTGACTGACGCCTCCTCCTAAGCAAAAAAAACTCTATATATCCAGCCATTATGGACATATAAAGAAAGAGAGTGATCTTGCACGCCTGTTAGCTGCTTTGCTTCTATAGCTACATATCTAGATATACATAGATACAATTGTGTATAGTTTATCTTATAGATACTTTTTGTTGTGCATTTCTTTTTGTTTTGGTTGTTGTTATTTTTTATCTTCTCTCTTTGGTTTCACGCGTTGTGTGTTCAGCGATCAGATCAGCGATATCTGAATCTGAGTGAGGCGCTAGTGTTTTGACCAGAGATCGTACAGGGTAACAAGCAAATTGGCGGCTAATGGTCGTAGTTGTTGTAACTGGCATTGCTGGTACTGGTTTTTCTTTTTCTTATAGGTATGTACGATAGTTAGGTACCAGACCTACCAGACCATATACCCGACGAAATATTCGTCGTCGTATTCGTTGCCTTGTTGTTGATGCCGGTGCCGATGCCGCCGCCATTTCTGTTATCAAGATCACCTCGATGTCGATGTCGATCGCCGACGACGCCACTGTTGTCTTTTGATCAGGACGATCGATGTCTACACAGGAACATGGTTACCTACTTGTGGGTAGCAACAACAAAATATGCACCTCAATCAGGGTTGTCACTCTTTTTTTTAAGAAAAATTTTTCAATGAAAACGAAATTACAGAATTCGGATTTATGTACCTACATATTTACATTCAGCAGTTCTTTGGTCTTTCCTTGTGTGTAACCTTCAAATTTTTTTGTTTAAACTATAGATATCATTTTAATTTTGTACCTACTGGCATTTTTTTAAAATCCTTCCCTTTCATAGAAAACCTGTAAAAAAGAAAATGCACGATATTACTTTGGAAAGGGATACAAAATTGTCTTGATGGGAGATTTGAAGACATGACCTTCCTGCTTCACAGTTAAGTCAATAAGAAATCAAGTATGGCAGTACTCAAACAATAAAACAGAAGAAATGTCAAAATGAACTATTTTTCTTGTGTTTTATGTAAAAAAGTGAACATGCTGTGGTAAAAGAAAGTTAAGCCCAAAAAACAGCTGCCAACCTGTCAAAACGAAGCTGATTTATTCTATCCGTGTATCTCAAACAGTAAATGTCAAAATTCAATTAGAACTTCCAATTCTGCATATAAAAGAATTAATACATAATAAGGATGAAAACAAATTTTAAAAAACATACATATGTGTACACAGATTCTAATGATTGAAAACGTTTGTGTTTTTGTAATCGGATTGTTGATTTACAACTGTCATTTCAAAAATGCTTCTGGCTGATTCTAAATCCAAATTCATAAACTTTTTCTCTTCTCTTTACAACTGTCACTTTGTGGGGCTAGTTTATATGATGATATGATAAATAATCAACAACTGAATTGATTACCAAACTTTATTTTATTCTCATCTCTTTCTACCTTTCACGTATTGTACATTTTTCTTTTCTCCTATGGCGATTTTGGTTATTATTTTCTTCAAAAAACAGTTTGAAATATTTATAAGCAGTTCGAATCAATTGTAATTTCATCTATTAACTTCCAAATAGAAAGTTATTGTAATCGGTTTGATTTGTCGAATTGAAAATTTTGACATTTCTCGACGTTGTCCCAAAAATCTAATGGGTAAATTAAGATTTCGGTAAAAAATTGATTTATTTGTGGCGCATGGAGCACGGTTGGAATTGTTTATTTGTGTTGTAATTTAGTATTGTAAGAGTATAAGTGCAAAGAGGGGCAATTTTTCCGAAAAATCCAGATCTGAAAGTTGAATCTTAAATAAAAATAAACCAATTTGTTTTTTGGAAAACTCCATAAATCATAGAATTTTAAAGAGTCGTCTGTGTGTTTGAACGTTTGGGATACCATTTTCGTCCTCTATATCTCAGGAACCATTAGATTTATCGAGTCCAAATATATTTTGTATTACAGATAATAACATTGAAAGATGCAGAAAGGACTTTCAAAACAAATTGAGTGGTTGTTTTTTTTACTAAATCAATTTAAACAAAAATTGAACATTTTGGTTGACGCCCAATATCACGGTTCAATATAGCTAGTCCGTCAAATAACTTTTTTTTGAAAATGCTATAAAAACATCGAGTGTAGCTTCGGCTGTGTGGCACGTAGTGCCGTCCTGTTGAAACCAAACGTTGCCAATATCCTCCTCTTCACTTTTTGTGAACATAAATTCGTTTTACATCGCCCGGTAACTACTTGCTCATTTTCGAAGGAGAATGGCCCAATTATGCCTCTGGACCAAAATTCACACCGAACAGTGACACGTTTTGGATGTAACGGCTTTTCAATGTATGTGTGCGGGTTTTCTGTGCCCCAAATGCGACAATTTTGCTTGTTTATATACCCGCCAAGATCAAAATGAGTTTCATCTGACAAAATCGGCATCTTGTCTTAGCGTTGTTCCCAGCGTTGTTGAAGCATATACGTAACCATATTCGTCCAGCAGAAGGATAAAACTAATTATCTGTCAAATCAGACATGAACTAAGTGTTACCATTCACGAAATAAGCACTAGTTAAAAAAAAAAAGTTAGATGGCGGAGCCTATATATTATATAATTGGCGTTTTTCGTTTTTAGTTCAGAGCTGAGCACTGAGCAGAGTCTGACCGAACAGAGTAGAGAAGAGTTCTGAGCAGAGTATGTTCAGAGCTCTCGGATTTAATTATGAAACAACTTGAGCACTAAACTGTCATGATTTTAAATGTCGTCTGTTTGAAGGCATTTAAAATTGTCTTCCATCTAATTTATTAACAAAAACAGTCATATCGTTGGTATATTTGAAGCCTGAAATAAATTTGATTCATAAACATTTTAAATACAATTGGTTTTTTCTAGATTGTCTTTCTTTCTGCACTAGAGCGACCATCCTCTTCCACCATTTATATTGTTTTGCCGATGATTTTTTTAATTTCCCGGCTTTCAAACATCAAATTGTTTGTGTTCAGCATTTTACTCCGTTTACTCTGTTATTTTATTCTGAGCTCACAGAGCGCGCTCTGAACGTGAACGTATTCTGAAAGAAATACGCATATGAAGCTCTGAACGCCCAGAGCTCAAAAAGAAACACAATTATTTTTTTGACAGTTCGAGCCAAATGTGACATCATACCAAATTAGTTAACAGAAGTGACGGCTTACAGAGCAATATCGCTTATACCAATTATGGCAAAAGTTTTTGAAAAACTGCTTCTGAAGAAACTTAGCAAAATCATAGAAGAAAGAAGGTTAATCCCAAACCATCAGTTTGGCTTTAGAAATAAACATTCCACGATAGACCAAGTTCCTAGAATATCGAATGTAATAGAAAAAGGATTAGAAGAAAAACAAGTATGTTCAGCTATTTTTTTAGATGTTGCTCAAGCTTTTGACAAGGTTTGGCATGAGGGACTTGAGTACAAACTGCAAAGGGATCTTCCCAGGCAGTACTTTGAAATATTAAAATCGTACATCTCAGACCGATTGTTTAGAGTAAGGTACGATCAAGAATACTCGGAATTGAAGAAAATAGAAGCCGGTGTACCACAAGGAAGTGTCCTAGGTCGTACCCTGTATTTACTATACACAAGGGATATTCCAGTTGGTAATCACACCATAATGGCTACTTTTGCAGATGATACCGCAATTTTGGTACCCGACAAATGTGTCTCTAAGGCAGCAGTAAAACTACAAAATGCCGTCGAAATAGTGAGAGCTTGGACCGAAAAATGGCGTATCAAACTCAATGAAACAAAATCTTCACATATAAACTTTACAAATAAAAAGATAAACAATATTCCAATATTCATTATTAATCAAGCTGTACCTTACGCCAAAACGGCCAAATACCTTGGAATGTCTTTGGATGCAAAGCTAAAGTGGAAAGAGCACATCAAAAAAAAAGAGAAGAACTAAACTTGAAATATAGAAAAATGTACTGGTTACTTGGTAACACCTCTAATTTATCAATCCAAAACAAAATAGTTGTGTATCAAGTACTTAAGCCTTTTTGGACCTATGGAATCCAATTATGGGGCTGTACAAAGAAAACAAATACCGAAATCATCCAAAAATTCCAAAACAAAGTCCTTCGTGAAACAGGTACTGCACCTTGGTACATAAGAAATACCGATCTACATCGTGACTTACAAATAGAAATGGTTACAGAAGTTGTTAAAAATTACGCTGTATCGCACAACCAGAGACTGCAAAGTCATACTAATTCTGAAATGGAGTCCGTCTTGAATATAAGAAACCATGTTCGGAGATTAAGAACAACCAAGCCTCATGAGCTTATTGAAAGACAAAAAACATGGGAAAGTATTAAACGTTTAAACTTCCCCCAAAGTGTTTGTACAAAATTAAGAAAGAAAAATCGGAAGTCGATCCTTCAAGATTGGTCCTGATGAAGAGGTGGTTTTAGTGTTTAAAAGTCCCACACTACTTAGTGTCAAATACTGCCAAGTGTCTTTTGAAGATTTCCTCCTGTCAAAAAAAAAAATACCAAATTAGTATAATTTTGACAAAATATAATTTTTCCAAAAAAAGTTGTAGATATTGCCTTCAACCTAATTTTATCTTACAAAACAAAGTTTTAAACAAACTATTGTTAAGGGCTTAAATATTAAGCAATTGACGAAGTGAGTCCTAAATTTGAAACCTTTCTTTTTGTTTTGCTAGCTAGCAAATTGCAAATTTCCTTTTGTCATCCAAACATGTCTAAAAAGTGACAGTTCATAAAAATAACAAAGCAAATACGCTTAAACGGACCTATTAATTGGAATTCCCAATTGTTGATTGGACCACTCCATCCCATGCTCTTATGAGAATAATCATACAAATGTCATATGGATTTAGAAAATTGCTAAGTGTTGAAGTAGCCATTCCGTAATTGTAATTTTAGAAAATTGAAAAGATGTTAAAATCTATGTTAAATGATGTTATGTCTATTCTGAATCCAATTGCAGAAGAATTTAATTTTCTGTTCTATCGGTAAACCTTAAAATCTTGTGGAAGTCACAAGGCTTTCATTCACAATAGACACTAACGATTATAACATGAAGGAAATTGTGAATATTTGATTTTGTTATTTGCATTATGGGCAAAATTAAGTACTTCCTATAAAAAAAACTATTTACTATAAAATAATTTTTTGATACATTATAAAGTTATAAAGTTCATTGTTTTGAATATCTTATCATACAATTCATCAAATTTGGTAACCGTGATTTAAGATCTTTATAGGTAGACGTAGAACTAGATAGGTATGTTTTAGCTGATCCCTGGATTTGATATATTCAACCTTCGTAAACGTGCTGGATCAAAATATCCATCAAAAACAGTAGATATCTCCTACCAAAGCAATATACAGAATTAATTTTAGCTCTAGTCTCATCAGATATTATAATCTACACACAGTATACACAATGAATAAAAATATTCCAAAGAATAAGAGACTTCCTGGAAAAGAGTTCCAGGAACCGGAACCTCTCACCCACTTCATGATCTTTTATTGCTATCATTTAAAAAAGAAAATAGCCAACAAAACAAATTACAAATCTGTTTACCTATAAAAATAGAGTATCTCGCTTTGCGTTGTATTTTATATATATAAATATATTCACACTCTTTACGGCTAGGGCTCGGGTGTCCAAGAGTTTCCCAGCGGCGCACAGCTCCGAGAGCCAACGCCACTCCGCTCGCCGCCGTTCATCGTCTGTCCATTTAGATTAGAAACGACAAGCAATTTAATGAATGAATAGATTGGAATAGATGTCGAATGGCTTGAATAAATGAATGAAGTTTGCTCTTAGCTCTTACTAGATAAAATAAACATATATGTACATATGTATCTACGTGTATACCTTTTACATAGGCTAAGGTTTTATAAGACTTTTGAAGTGGAATTAATAGGAAGAGTGGAGAAAAGGTAAAATAAGGTGTTTAGTAAGGTAGGTAGTTGCGATCACAAAGAAATAAGAAGATGATGATGATGATGATGAAGAACGAAGGTGATTTAAGAAAAAATAGATCGTGCAAGAAGTTATCTGCTTATAATATTATAGCTCTATTGAGACGTTTTAAATTTAAAGTGAAGTTTGTATAATTAACTTCAAACGATAAGCGAAAAAGCGTTGCCTTTGATGTGTCAATAATATAAAGTGAGGAGGCGTGTAAACGTTAAATGCCATTGTCTTGTTTTTACAGTTTGTTTACGTAATAATTATAATTGCAGGTTTTTGTATGTACCTTTAAAGTGGTAAGGTCTTAAAAACTTTTATATTTTAACTTAATAAAATGCCAACTTATCTTAAGGGGCCGGTTATAGCTATAAGTAAAATCCATCAGTAAAAATTTGATTTATAGGTTTTGAACATGTTACAGATTTATTTCTAGGAAAAGATTGATGAAATAAGATGAATCCTGTATTCAAGTATTTTTTCGTAAAAGATTTAAAGATCCATTTTATTTTTTTTAAATGATGAAATTTCATTTTACTGAACAGCTGACTGCCTAAAGCCAAAAAACAAACCATTTCGTTTAGCTGTGGGTGTTCCAATTTATAGCTTCCCATAGTTAACTTCCCAAGTTATTGTAATGGGTCCGATTTGTCAAATTGAAAATTTTGACATTTCTCGACGTTTCAAGGTCCCTAGAGTGGAAATAAGAGATTTTTATAAAGATGTCTCTGCGTGCGTGTTTCGTTGTCCATAGCTCAAGAACCAGAAGAAATATCGACTCCAAATAAATGTTGTTATACAGATAATAAGGCAGAAAGATGCAGAACGGGCTCTTAGGAAAATTGCGTGGGTGTTTTT
Organism: Eupeodes corollae; assembly: GCF_945859685.1. Lineage (NCBI taxonomy): Eukaryota > Metazoa > Arthropoda > Insecta > Diptera > Syrphidae > Eupeodes > Eupeodes corollae. The sequence goes on along the minus strand of NC_079148.1, from coordinate 67,538,851 downwards.
TTTACCATAGCAGTTTGAAAAAAGGTGAAAACTTTGGTTAACCCTAAATATCTTACAAACCAGAAACGCTAGAGACTTGAATTAAATTTTATATAATATATTGTAACGTGATAACAAAGAAGTATATTATTGGAAAAAATCCAATTAACGGTTTTTTATAAATCAAAAAAAAACTGAAAAAAAATTTGTCACCTCCAAAATTTTACGACTAAAATATGATTTCATCTCCAAAACAATTTTGTGCAGATGTTTTTGACATCTGATAAAATTTTGAGAAAAATCGAATTGACAGTTTTTTTTTATAAAAAATAAAAATCTAAAAAAAACATTACTCAAAGTTGGTAAAAATTGATTTTCGATTGAAATATCTTCTCAAAAACTTGAAATTTAGGTTTTAAAATTTTTCTATCTTATATGAAATATTGTTTTCAACATTCTGAAAAATGTTGAAAAAAATCGAATTGACAGTTTTTTTACAAAAAATAAAAACCTAAAAAAAAATGTATAAAAGTTGATTTTCGACTCAAATATCTTCTCAAAACTTTGAGATATTGGCTTTAATTAACTTTCATCTTTCAGAAAATTTTGAAAAAATCGAATTGACAGTTTTTTACAAAAAATTAAAAACCGAAAAAAATTAACAAAAGTTGGTAAAAAATGATTTTCGATTTAAATATCTTTTCAAAAATTTGAAATTATAGCTTCTAACTAATTTTTACTTATAAGAAATATTTTTTTCAGCATTAGGACAAATTTTGAGAAAAATCGAATTGACAGTTTTTACAAATAATAAAAACCTACAAAAAAATGTATAAAAGTTGGTAAAAATTGATTTTCGAATCAAATATCTTTTTAAAAATTGTATATATTGGCTTTAAACTACTTTTATCTTTCAAAAAATATTGTTGTTAACATTCAGTAAAATTTTGAAAAAAAACGAATCGACAGTTTTTGTACAAAAAATTGAAAACCTAAACAAAAATTAATAAAAGTTGGTAAAAATTGATTTTCGACTCAAATATATTTTCAAAAATTTGAGATAATAGCTTCTTATTAATTTTTACTTATAAGAAATATTGTTTTCAACATTCGGTACAATTTTGAAAATTGAAAATTGTCGAATTGACAGTTTTTTTACAAAAAATAAAACTCTAAGAAAAAACAAAACTAAAACTTGGTAAAAATTTACTTTCGACTCAAATAGCTTTTCAAAAATTAAAAATATTGGCTTCAAACTTATTTTATTTCACAGAAAATATTGTTTTCGATATTCAGTAATTTTTATATAAAAATCCAACAGTCCGTTTTTCATAAAAAATAAAATCTACAAAAAATAGTACGCAAATTTGGTAAAAATTGATACGAGTACATATAGACAAACTTTTAAGCAAGACAAATCGACAGACGGGATGGGAAGTTATCAGAGTGTGTCGCATCCCAGCCTCTTTTTCTCTGTTCCGATCACATCATTAAAAATTTTACTGATAAAAGCAACAGTAACTAAATTGTCTAAGGCGCGAAGCTTTAAAGTACCATTTAATTTAATGACATAAATTTACTGATTGCTATTAACGCTCATCAGTAAAACATTTCAGATTCCTCCTGTTTCAAATTACTGATAGCTTTAACTGACCCCCTAGAGATTTCAGGGCTTTGATGCTCGCAATACTACATTGGCAGATGCAACGGTGGAAACACTACTTTTCCCCACTTTCCACTAAAGGGAACTCACGGTAGTTGCATAGAGATACACCGAAAATGAAGAGATTTTCTTAAATGCAGATTATAGGAAGTGCCATAATGCTGATATGAAGACGAAAATAGGTTTGTTCAACCAGAAAAATGCCAGGTACAGTGGTGTATTTCAGTTCATGAACACTGTCAGAGCCGAAGTTGGGCTCGAGGGTATACTGATGAGCGTTCCTAGAAGCACGAGTATTACGGTTGAACTGTTTAAGGGGAGGAATGCAACTGACTATTTCACTAGAGCATAAGCCGTTAAAATAACGGTAAAAAAGGGTCAGACAAGAGTCCTTGCGACGATGTTCAAGCGATGTAAATGAACTTATGATGATATTATCATCTATAAATTCTACGTTCAATATTATCCAAGAGGCTTAAGTAAGTTGCAGAAGCACCAGCCCAGAGATGGGAGTTATACTCAAGCTTTGGACGTATGTAGGTCTTGTAGATAACTGCCACATCAGAAGGGGTGAAATACTTCTTGCATCGCCTAAGGAAAACCAAACACCTGGCGGCATTTTTGCGACATCGCGTATGTCATAATTCCACAAGAGGTGGTACACATACCGAGAATATCGAGGTGTTCAGTCTCATTGATGCAAGTGGCATCCATGGATAATGGACAGCATTGGGTTTTCGAAGCATTAAATTCCACGCGATTTTTTAATTCCCATTGAACAATGCTGTTTAGGTCGGACTTTAATGAGGTTGTCATATTTTAACGTTGCAGTTCCACATCCGAAGAAGAGGGATGTGAGTCTGAAAACGAATATGAAAAGCTAAGAGTACTATCGTCAGCGAAATAATGCATTGGATTAAAAGTTGCAGATAAGAGATCATTAATAAAAATGAGAAAGAGTGTTGGAGATAAAACAGAGCCCTGGGGCACACCAGCATTTATTTTATGGTTTTCAGACTTGAATCCATTCAATACTACTTGTATTTAACGATCCGAAAGGTAATTACTAATCCAATGAAGCGGGGATTCATGTAAGCCAAAAGCACGCATTTTCGATAAGAGAGCCTGATGCCAAACCCTATCAAATGCTTTTGAAATATTGAGTGCAATAACCTTAATTTCTCCAAAACGATGTAAAGATTTGCTCCACTGTTCGGTGAGATGAACCATGAGATCATCAAAGCCTTATTGCCGGTCATTAGGAAGCTTTCGATCTTCAAGATATTTCTTGAGCTGATAATTAATCAGCGTTTCCATGACCTTGGAAAGAAGGGACATAATTACAATCGGTCGGTGGTTAGAGGGTGAGGAAGATTCGCTCGGAACGAGATCTGAGGAGTAGGATAGATGAAAAAGCTTACGCAGTGGTTTTGCTAGCGTTGAAGAACACCTCTTCAGAACAATGGCGGTGATACCATCCGGACCAGCGGATTTATGTGTGTTTAGATCTCTAAGGACCCTTGCCACAGTACGAGTGCGAAAAAAGATTAGTTCAATAGAATCCCTAACTCACTCAAGTACAGGCGGAGTCATAACAATCACTGGCAGCGTAGAATTGGCGGCGAACTGCCTAGCAAGGAGATCAGCTTTCTCTAAAGAGCTAACAAAAGGAGTGTCATTGACAACGAGCGTAGGAACCGAAGAAGAGGAAGAATTCCTCATGTTTTTTACAAATGACCAAACATTTTGACTGCCTTTGGAACATTGCAGTATTTTTTGCCGTAACTTTTATAGCAACGGAAACTTACCTCTTTGGCCCTAATAACCTCTTTACAACTCGCATCAAACCAAGCGTTTTCCTTGGGTCTGATTCTTTTAACCCTGTTCGGTATAAAAGTTCTCATTTCCAGGATAATTAAACTTGTGATCATATCAGCGCTGGCGTCAACGTCACAATCGAGGAAGCATAGTGACCATTTAAATATCCTGAAGTAGATATTGAGACCGTCCCAGTCGGCTTTCTCGTATTGCCAAACGGTTCTCTTAGGAGCTCTTTATTTAACTGAACAGTTTTGGCACGAGAAATTTGCTAATATAACACAATGGTAAGATGTGCCTATAGAGGAATACTAACAATGTACTGATCAGGGTCAGAGGTAAGAAACAAGTCAAGAGTATTTACTGCTCGACCTTTAACGTCCGATATTCGGGTGGTAGTTTAAATCAAAAACACAAAACGCAGAAAAGTGGAAGTACTGATTAACAATCGAATAATGACATCAGCTGGTTTTGACAGTTTGTACTTACCTGCACAATCTCAAAAGGTAGTGAAGAATATTTAGAACTAGAGTACACTAGGTCATATCTTTGGTAGGTCAGTGAACTTTTCTGCAGCTATTTGAACACATCTAATGTTTATCGTCTTGGAATAAGTTGTTTGTTTTACAAACATCTTATCCCTCTCTATTCTTTCTTTTAACTATACATTTAGACAAATGTTAATCCGCCATTAAGCTCATTTTAAGAGAGAAATATCTGAAGTGGACAAAATAGTCAAGTGTCGGAGATCCGAAAAAATTGTGTTAACTATTCCTCTTCTATAGACTCTAAAGTTATAAAAAGATAGTTTCTCCGAACGAAAGTTAAAAAAAGTTAGCCATATTTAATTTAAGTAAAATAAATCATAGTTTTGAAGGTATGTATTCCTTTTCTTACCATTTCTCAAAATGACAGTTTCACCAAAGTTTGTAGTGGCTGTTTACCTATCAAAACTTAAAATTAAAGAAACGAGACGAAAAGTCCAAGAACTTAAATAAATGAAATAAATAACGTGGAGCAAAAGCACTTTGAGAATCTGACTTTAGTTATTTAAAACTATCAACTCTTCCTGTGTACGAGTATTGTCATAGATGGAGAGGACCTACAGTTTATATGCCGAATCCGAATGACTAGTTTTTGAGAAGAGGTGGTTCCCATGAAAAATGATTAGATTGCATAGGCAGGGATTGAACCCAAGACCTAAAGTTATGATAGTCCTACGCAGTAACCATCAAATCAAATCAAATGGGTTGGCGCAACAGTCCGTTGTGAACCAGGGCCTAGTGACTTACAACTCTCAACCATTCCTGTGTGCGAGTACTGTTGTCAGGAATGGAAGGGACCTACAATTTTAGGCCGAATCCGAACGGCTAGTTTGAGAAAGCACTTTTTCATGACAAGAATTACTCTTGAAGGATTTGTCAATTCCTCGCAAGAGGCAGTACCCGCGAAAATATTTTTTTTTTTTAAATTAAGGTGGCACAGGCAGGGATTGAACCCAAGACCCCTTGCATGACAGTCCAACGCACTAACCATCATGCCACGTTAGTGGCAGTCAACTTCATTCTTTGAACTTAAATTTTGACCAAGCCAACTAGTTAGTTTTCTAAGTGTCATGAATTTCAAATTCAGAACTTTGCTTGACAAATTTTTATTTTAAGTTCATAGTACAAGAACTGCCAAACACATTATTGTCTAAAAAACACTCCTCAGACAACCTAAAGAAATATAACTTATTTCTTTTTTAAATTGAAAAGGAACCTCTTACAGAAAACATTAAATGGAATTGTGCAAAAAATTAATAAATTATAGAGTAGTAAAGCTCAGCTCTCACTTAAATGAAAAAACATGACAGTTGTCATTTTGAAATAAGTTAACTTGACTTGATAGTTAGGGAGATTTTTCTTGACTTACTTTCCACACAACTTTCCAATAAAGTTGCCTTAATTGGAAGGCATTGTTTTGACAGCTGGACAATCAGATACTAGAAACTTGTCTTACTTTCAAGTCCCTTATGTCGCCTGAACCTGCCCAATGCCTTCGCCAATATGAACATGTTAGTGTTCCTTTCCTAATAATGACATTTTCTTATAATCTGCATTCGTGAAGACACCCTCTGGTGATCTCGTCTTTGTTTTAAAGAAATCAAACTTAGATGCACATAAATCCAGTAGGATTTTCAGTCAGGTAAATTGTTTTTTCACCTGAAAATGTTTCACGTTTGTTGTGGAATTTATCGAATTCCCTATAAAAGATGATTAAGACGATTTATACTCATAAATAATTCGTAATATTTTTTATAGCAACAGAAAGATAAGGATATTCGAAAACAAACAACATTTCTTAGAACTCAAGTATTCACCTTAAAAAAACTTCTTTCCTACAAAATGATTTATTATTTTGAGATAAAAAACTTCTTTATCTACTTAAAAGTATGACGAAGTAGGTTTATTAATAATCTTCGTAAATATTTTTGTTTAATAGAAAGAAATTAAAAGTGAGCTCGTTTAGTTAAACAATACAAATATCGTGTGCCATTAAGTTAATATTAGCACCAGTTATCGTAATCGTCAAGTCTGCTTTGATTATTGATCGGAAACCGTTTAACCCATTTATTCTGAGATTGATTAGATATATTACTTCTGAACACAATTTATCTGTAATCAGGGTTGCCAGGAACTTCAAGAATTGTATTTAGTTCCAGTTGTAAACTTTTGATGCAATATTTAAACCAAGGTTGAGACATTTTAACTTACTGACTTTGATGACTTTAGTTGGATTAATCCATGATTCAAGGTTATATGTGCTTATTCATCTACTTAACCTGTCTTATAGTCTCCTTTATACGAAACACTAATTGCTTCAGATATTGCTATTAACATTGAACTTTAAATTATTGAAATCCAATCCCCACTTGTGAAACTATCAAAATCAATATGACAATAAAGGGAACTGACATTTAGTTTTAGTTTTAGTTTTAGTTTTATTTCATCAATCAGATTACAATCTTTATAGACTAGATACTAAATAATACAATTGTTGGGGGCTGTATGCTTATATAAATAAATAAATTAAATAAATATTACTATAAGTTATACATTATTATTCGTAATTTTACAATTAATAAATATAAGTTTTAAAGTCCGTTCTTAAATTACCTGTTTGGATTCGGCTTTAAACTGTAGGTTTAGCCCCCCCCCATTCCTGGCAATATTTCTCGCATACAGGAATGGTTGAAAGTTTTAAGTCACTAGGCCTTAGTTCTTAACGGACTGTTGCGCCACCTAATTTTTATTGAAATTGTTACATTGGTATCGATAAAACCACATTTCTAAAACGGTTCTTATTTCGAAAATTAACCACTGCTAAGCTATAATGTACGAGTTGAGGACATATTTTATAAAATAACTAATTAAAAAAGTAAGGTTATTTCTTATACTATTTCAGAGAGTCTTTTAGATCCCTCTACAAAGACATTTTAAGATTTAGGTCTACCACAAACGAACCTTGTCCAGTTTAATCCTTACTTACTTACTTAAGGTGGCGCTACAGTCCTGTGTGAACTAGGGCCTTACCCAACAAACTTCTCCATCTAGCTCGGTCCCTAACTAGATGTCTCCAGTTTTGCGATCTAAGTTGGGTGAGGTCACTTTCCACTTGTGCGCGCCACCTGATCCGCGGTCTTCCTCTACTGCGCTGTCCTGTGGGTGAGGATACGAAGATTTTCCGGGCCGGAGCATTGGTTTCCATGCGCTCTACGTGACCCAACCATCTTAGTCGTTGGTTTACCCTTCTGGCTAAGTCTACGTCGCTGTACAGACCGTACAGCACGTCGTTCCATTTTCTCCTCCACTCTCCTTCGATGTATACGGGACTGTAGATCACACGAAGAACTTTTCTCTCGAAGCGACCCAAAGTGCTTTCATCCGCTTTTGTCATAGTCCATGCTTCTGCACCGTATAGCAGGACAGGGATGATAAGGATCTTATATAGCAACACTTTGGTCCCTCGAGAGAAGACTTTACCACTCAATTGCTTTCTTAGTCCAAAGAAACAGCGGTTAGCAAGAGTTATTCTGCGTTTTATCTCTGCCCTGCTGGTGTTATTTTCTGCGTTTACAGCGGAGCCTAGGCAGACGAGGTCCTTGACTACCTCAAAGTTACGTCTGTCGATGGTAAGGTTTTGACCAAAACGTCGGGGTTGTATGTCCTCCTTGACGACAGCATGTACTTTGTTTTGCCCTCATTAACCGTTAAACCCATTTTTGCCGCCTCAATTCTCACAAAAGCCCCATTGACATCACGCTGAGTTCTTCCGATTATGTCAATGTCATCAGCATATGCCAGTAATTGGACAGACTTTTGAAAGATAGTGCCTCTAGTGTTAACGTGTGAGCTCTGCACTATTCTTTCAAACACGATGTTAAGAAAATCACATGACAGCGCATCACCTTGTCTAAAACCTTTTTGACATCGAAAGGTTCTGTTAAGTTGTTTCCAACCTTTATGGAGCAGCGTGAATTCTCCATGGTCATCCTGCTCAAACAGACGAGTTTGGCAGGGATGCCAAAACTAGACATGGCTCTATACAGCTCGTCCCTGTAGATGCTGTCATATGCGGCCTTGAAATCGATGAAAAGATGGTGGGTGTCGATTTGGTGTTCTTGGGTTTTTCCAGGATCTGCCGTAATGTGAATATTTGATCGACTGTGGACTTTCCTGGTCTAAAACCACACTGATAAGGACCTATCAGGTTGTTGAGGATGGGCTTTAGACGTACACATATTACGGCAGAGAAGATTTTATAGGCGATGTTAAGTAGACTGATTCCTCTCGAGTTGGTGCAGTTTAGAGGGTCTCCTTTTTTAAGGGTCGGGCAAACAATATTGAGGTTCCGTTCATCGGACATGCTTTTTCCAACCATATCTTACAGATAAGTTGGTGCATGCTCCTAACCAACTTATCTCCAGCTGCTTTAAAGAGCTCGGCATTCAAGCCATCCGCTCCAGCGGCTTTATTAGACTTCAGCTTAGGTGTGGCAATCTTTACTTCGTCTAAGTCGGGAGGACGGGATTGTTGGCTTTTGTCATCTATGTTGAATGGATCATCCTGCCTGACAGCGGAATTCAGTTCTTCGGCGCCGTTATACAGTCTGCAGAAGTGGTCCTTCCATATCCTCAGCATTGACTGCGGTTCCACTATGATGTTTCCACTTTCGTCTTTGCAGCCTTCGGGTCTAGGTTTATGTATCAGTTTAATCCAGCATTTTGAAATACTGGGAGTCGATTTCGCAGTCATAAAACAAACCTCTCATCACTTTAGTCATATAGAAATATTTTAAATGCGACATTCACAAATCTTAGTTAAGTAAAATATTATTAAAACATGAAGAAACTGTCAAATAAATAAAATATAGATTGGTTAATATTCAAAACAGACATTACTATCGTATATAAATATCTATGTGTGTATTGAATATTTTTCAATAACAAATTAGATGTTTATTGTTGTTAACATTGTGCACTTACATTATTTAGCAATAATTTAATTTTCTTGCCAACCTGTAATGCATATAAATTATAACTTACTGTCACACCTAAGATAATCTGTCAAATTATTTATCGACTTTGACAAACCTAAAAAAAAATACATATTATGAAAACAAGCAAGACGACCACACCGCAATGTCGCGCCACAAGTGTCAAAGTGCCTAGGGATGTCGGCGACGACATGTCATATAATTCCACCCGTCATCCTCCCTTAAGCGCCAGTAAGCCCACACTGCCACACTGCACGCACCATACCCATCAAAAAGATCAATTCCCAGTCAAAGTAATCGATTGATTTGATGGATGGGCTGGCGAGCTGACGCGACTTTCATTTCATTAAGATCCCATTGCCATGCTTTTGGCGTGGCTTTAGCAACTGGCAACTGGCAGCCAACATCTTCCAAATCGATTAAATCTGACACAACACCCCTCGTACCCAGCCAGTCAGCCAGACAAAAATATAAATATAGCCAACCTCAAGAGTCAAGAGAAACTCTATGGCGCTCACAGTCAAAGGTTCAATAACAAGCAATTAATCGAGTCACAAAAAGGCAATTACTTAATTTAATTCTAATGACAGCTACATGAGCATGAAGCGCGACGCATGCCGCGTCCCCTGATACATGACTCCATTATACGAGTGCGAGACGATGGATGTGAATTGTGTGAACCCTTGTGGCACAACAATCTCAGCCGGCATCAATTCCATCGTAGCTCGTAGTCGTACTCGTAACGTAGAGCATTGTATTATGGAACTTTGCCGCCATGCCGCGCCACCACCGCCGCTGCCATAGTTGCCGCCGACCGACTGCTGGCTGATCGCTGATGCCGCTATATCTTTAGTGGGCATTATCGTGGTACACTCCCCTCTTCTTATCCTCCTACAACCTACACAAAATGGGATTATGAGATTATAATGTAAGGTTTATTAGATACCGCCACCGCCATGACGTCGCGTCATCGTCGTCATCATAGCATCAGATCAAAATGCGAATGCAATTACTCGCCTATAGAATATAGACATAAAGCTAGCATCTGGATATCAAGCGTTTGGTTTAATCAAGAGATCACGTCCAAACTACAAAGTTAGTTAAAGAAACAAGCCTAACCCATACGACTAAACAATCTTCTCGTACGATAAAAATTTCAATAGTCATTACGTGCGTATGATCGATAATTTCTATTGGATCATGTCTGTTTGCGATCGCTAATCCAACAGCTGATCATAATGTGATGGAACAGGCAATCATGACATTTCGATGATCACGCTGATCGCATTTCAATTCGAATCAATTTTGACATTTTTAATTGGTGCGCGTCATAGTCACAGTACGCAGATTTGTATATTGTGGGAAAATGAACGCGTTTGTATTTATATCAAGATCCGCTTACTTCAATGTGCCAATCGCAAAAAAGCAATTGTAGTGTAGACAGGCATTAATATCTCATATAGTGGAGAACAACTGTCAGTGTCAGTCTCTTGTTTTCTTGTTCTTGGTTACACTCGTAATATGCCAATTTATGATGTCAATTTTATTTTTAAAAGAATTTGTAACAAAACTCAAATTAATTGCTGTATTTTGAAATGCGCATAGTAATAAAGTCGCCCTAGGCATGTTTTGCGATACAATTTATGTTATAGAAATTCATAGTGACAGGTCGTTGTAAACAAACACTAAAGCTAACCTTATAATTATAAAATGGAATATAATTTGTTGTTAATTAATTAATTACTATGAAAGATTATAGCGATTTGTTTAATATCTCCATACATCATGCCGCGAAATTCCGAGCAACCTATGAAAAAGATGAAGTAATGTGAATTTGTAAAAATAAAAAAAGTCCCTCCTTACCACACATGTTAACCTTAATTAGATTGATTAAGATCTATTATTCGTATTGCATATATCTATTTAATTGATTGTAAAAACTTATTTTTCATTTTCTTAATCGTAAGTAAAAACTGAATAGACATTAGATAATCATATAGAAAAATCTTATTGCTTTCTCGTGTTTAGTTTGAAGTATGAACACTTCCCGTAGTTTATAGAGTCTGTCAAATTTTTGCAAATATCGTTTGCGAATTTTAACTGGGATGAGAAAATAGTTTAAACAAAAGGCAGTAAAAGATTCGGATGATAAATTTAATGAGAAAAAAGTTAATGTTGGAAGATTTAAGCAAACTTTAAAATTAGATGAAAATGAAGCAGTCAATAATAAAAATTAATGATGTTCATCGTCTCTCTTGTGTTTAAATATTTTCAGTAATATTTTTTTTTTATTTATTTTAAACCCAGATTGACGACAAAGTAAGAGAATTAAAGAAATTCACCACGCTCGAAAATCGGAAGGGATTGTGTCTGCTCTTTCTCTTAAAAGCTTTTAGAAAAATGAAAAGAATTTCAACAAGTATTCAGTAACCATTTTCGGTGTAAAAGCAGTGAGTTCTAACAGTCCAGTTTTTTCAAATACTGTACACCTTTATTTATGTTCAATAACACTAAACTGGCTCAATTAGGGCTAAATGAACATCATTGGTAGATCTGCAAATGTCGCCAAATCAGATAATATGCTAACGAAGTCTAAAAATAAAGTCTTACTTTTAAGTTTTAGAAAATTTGAACATTGTCTGAGAATTTATTTTAATTATGCTCGCGTTACATGACAATCGTGGAATATTGCAAATAACTGTCAATTTAAAAGTTTTACAAGGATTTGGATAACCCTAGAATTTTCGAAAAAAAAGATTTTTTTTTAGCTCAAGTCGCTCCCTGGTACCTTCATAATGTTGTTAAAAAAGATTATAGCTGGGTAAAACCCTAGGCGTGATGTTTAGTGCCTACTACTAGCATGCTAGAGGTCCTGGGTTCTAAATTTTTTGGATTGCAAAGTTATGGTTCCACTTGTGGTGTTGCATCGACTTTCATTATTGTTGCCGATGAAGCGTTTCCTTCCGCTGAAGGGGCTTCTGTTGGGGGCGTGTTTATCGTATCTTCATCTTTTTTATATATGCGGATCATGATTTCATCAAAACCATACCTAATCACGCCTTTGGTCGCGGCCAGTGGAGCCAGTGATTCCCTATTGATCAGCACGAGAGACGATCTATAGTGACCCACTGTCTCCTTCTAAACATTTGGTACTTTCCAGTCGTGCGTAGGCAGGCCCGGATTACTTGTTTTGATAAGTTTCATGATCATGTCTGGACAGTTGTGAAGAGCCGGGACCATTATACGTGCTCTTGGCCGGCAAGAAATATTCTCAATTGCAACAACCTCGAGCTTGGCACCCGGCCAGACTTCTGGCAAGCCATTGACAGCAGCCCTGTATAGATCGAAAGATCTCTGATCACCACAGGCGATGAGTTTGATACGATTTTGGTACCATCCTGCATCGGCTGTGTCTGGGAGAGGCCCCGGATTTTCCTCGATGACAGATACAAATCTGAAACCGAGGTGAGCCTTGACCTCTGCCCAATGATCATGAGAGATGTTACCATCCACATGACTCCTGTCAATGACCGCGGCAATGATCTTACCTTTGAGCGCGTCGCTGAAGGAAAGATCTTTGTTGACTGCTGTTGGAAAGCACCTTCTGCCTTTTTGGTTCGGGCTTGTCGCCCTCGAAAGACCTATTTCGCTTTGACGTTGAGTCACCGCAGGTCGGTTTAGCTTTATTGATAAGAAAGCCAGTAGCCCACTCGAGTTTACGCCTTTGCTCTGGGGTTCTTTCCGTCGCCGGTATGACACTGACTGCGGCTAGAATCTTTTCAGCATTGCGTTGGTCTCGATTGGCCTGTGACTTCTTGGACTTCTTTTTGGCCGGCCCAGAGCTACATATGTCCGTGTGACACAGATGTGGGTCCACCTCCAGATTTAGTCGCTACCGATACCAATCCGGGTGTGCCCTCACCCTTCGAGTCAGTTCCACATGTCGCAGATTTTGTCTCTCCGGATGGGGTGTCCCTTCTTGGGGTCGCTTGCGACGTCCTAGCAGGAGCGGGGAAGAGGTGGGGTGTGGAATTACCACCCTTGGGACAGCCGAGCGTCACAGCTGTTCCACTGACGGGTAATTCCTTCAAGTAAAGGTTGCGGCTAGTAGAGGGAAAAGGACTCTAGCCACTAGTAGCAACCACAGGGTTGACAACACGTTCACACACCTGATTTGGCTCGACAGCCTTTTCAGGAGATGTGACCGCATTGGCAGCCATGGCGCGATTTTTTTGTTTTATTATTGTTTTGTTTGATTTTTTATGATTTGAATTTTCCATTTTTATTCCCACGACTATTGCGGAAAGACGGTCAGCCCCGGCAGAGCCGCTTGCCGGGATAAGGCAGAAATATGACGGACCCTGCCACAGCATCCGAAAGAGCTCGTTAATGGCTGGTTTATCCCCCAGCCTTTCATTCTTCGGCACGGTTTTCGTACAAGTACGCTCACACCACCACTGAAATTAGGAACCTCTAAACTATGATTAAATTGGGTTTCCGAACGTTGCACTATTACAACAATTACAACAATTCAGCGATCCAACTCAACCTTAGCTAATCACCATCCTGCCAAAAACTCACAGGACTACTGTGGTGATCATTGCCCGCCTGGCACCCACTTGGAGGGTTTGAATGAGGATTTTGCCGGGCATTTAGAACCTCAAACGCGTTTATTTTCAATACTGCTTTTTTTTAGTTTGCTGGACTCATATTTACCCTACCGATCAAAAGCTTGAGGCCACCTCTGAAATTGGAGAAATATATTGAGTTTTAACCCCTAAATTGAAGTTTAAGGAAAAAAGTGAATACGTGAAAAAATTGAAGAGAATGTCTAGTTGTAAATGATAGAAAAATACAAACTAGTTTAGTACTAAACATAAATTATTTATTTAAAAAACCAATAAAAGATTTTCATCAAAAAACCCTCCTTTAAATTCAATAATTTTTTTTACGATTCTGGACAATCTTCTTACAAGGTTTCGTATTTTTTCTTGTGGAATATTATTCCAGCAATTTTGTAGAGTTTCCCAAAAAGCAGATTCCGATGTTATGTGGTGATTCCGGACATTTCTGTCAAGCTCTTCCCATAAGAGCTCAATGGGGTTAATAAATGGAGACTGCGGTGGCCATACTATTAATTTTGGAATTTCCTCATCTTCTTTTTGTTTCAGGTATCCCCGGCAAAGTTGTAAAGTGTGTTACGGGTCATTGTCTTGCTGGAAAGCAAAACCTTCGCCGATTAATCGGAGTCCAGATACCAAAACGTAGTCTTCCAATATCGTTTTATAGACTTCTTTATCCATTCTTCCATGCTTTACAGTTGCGACCAAACAGTATGGTAGCATCTTCTGTTCAGCACTGCGCCTGACGTACACTCTGCGATTTGAGCCAAATATCTAAAACTCATCGCACCATAAGACTCTATTGAAGTCTTCATCTGTCCAATTCTTATGGTTTTTGGCCCATTCCAACCGTTTGATCTTGTTTTGGAGTCGTAGAAGTGGTTTCCGCACTGCATGCGCCCGAAAAGTCCATCATTCCGTACCCTTCGTTGTATCGTTGATACAGATAATGGTTCTTCCTGGATTTCATTGATCTCGGAGCGTATTTCTGGTGCTGTTTTCTTCCTAAAACGCTTGCTTGTGGTGATGATATGCAGATCTTCGATTTTCGTCGTAACTCTAGGTCGTCCTGACCTTTGTTTATCCTAAAACCGCCGGTGCTAGAGTAACGCTGTATGGTCCTGTGAACCACTCCTTTGGATATCTTCAGTTTTGTGGTGAATTCTCTTTTGCGAATAGCCTTCTTCAATAAGGGTCATAATCGCAGATCGAGTTCCAATAGTTAATTCCTTAACTTTTCCCATGATGCGCACTTTGTTTACTGGAGAAGACCACAGTCTCAAATAAATTTAAATTGGATCAAACCGAGCATTATATACAAAATGTTGAATATGCAGGTATTCAAATTTTACATTTGTTGACGCTTTAATATTACCCCAGTCATAAAAACATTCCAAATTGAATGTAAAAAGTCATAAAAAATAAAAACTATGGGAAATCTAAATAGAAGCGAAAAACCCAACACTGGGTTCTTTTACTCATTCATAAACCCAAGCGCCAGGTACAAATAAAGCAACCCTTTGAAGGTTTTTACAAATCTTTTGACCGGTAGAGTACATATATACGCGAACATAACTAGAACAATTTTCAACGGATTGAATTAAAATTTGGAATATATTTTTGAAAGTTCATTTTCCATTGGTGACTTAAGTCAATCTAAATCAAGTAATTTTTGTTTTAAACTGAAAGTTAAAACTCGAAGTTTAAAATTATCTTTTAACACAACAAGTTACAAGTTATTTTAATTAATGACTTAAAATCAATTGAAGAATTGACTCAAAATCAAATTCAACATGCCAATTTAAAATACTTTAAAAAGTCAAAGTGTCCGCAGTCGAATTGAATTTGAATCAGTTGACTTCTTCAAAAACGGATCGGATTGCCAAAAATGTTGTTTACATCTCAAACCTTTGTTTGAAAATTTATTCCAGATCTGGCTATTCAGCCCTGATTATGCAAGAAGGTAGGAACATAACTGAAAATTGTTAAAATAAAAAACTTGAAGTATAGCTCTCAGAGATTTCACTTACCATGAAAGTGCTTGTATAAAAAAGTATTCTATTTTACTGAGCTGAACCTCAACACAATTCCCTAGTTTCAGCTTAAAAAAGAAAAACTTCTATTGGTAAAATTTGTTTACAAATAGTTGTATATTTCTTTTTCATAATTAAAACCAATCTTTCAAATCTTTTTTATTCTTATTATTATATTTTTAAAAATGTAAAATCAGTTGTCAGTTGTTCATTAAAAACTTAAAGGTGTTCATTGACAAATAAAAATGGTCTTAGAGGAAAGTTAAACAATGTATTTTTTAGTAGAAAAAGCTACAACTGTTACAACAATTACGAAACAAAATGTTCAATGATCTCTATAAACCACCTTTTGAAAAATTAAAATGATAGGTTTCAGTGATAGCTACAACTGGACCGAAGGTTTAACTAAATTCTAAAACTATGTGCAAAAAGTAAAAAAATGAACAATAAAGGTAGTACAAAAGAAATGAATGCCAGACACAATTATATATTTATAACGATTTATTAAGAAACTCTTTGTTTGCTATTAGCAGTAACACATTCAGTTTCGGAAGACTTTTGAATATGAATAACTGATATGATAAGAGTAAAATAATTAGATAGTTAAAAGAAGATACACACTTAAAATATGTTTTGTTACAACTTTTCGAACTTAGGAGCGATGTTGTCGGTACAATGCCGCCACATACATACACATGGAACGACATCTATCTCTAAAAAGGCGTACGAAGATTGTATTTAGTACTATCAAAAAAAGGCGTATTCACCAAAACTAATAGATCTGGGAGACATCTATCACTCAATTGTTTCAGCTTTGTTAACATGCATTTTTGTTTTGAAAAAGAAATAAAGTGAAAGCTAACGCCGCCGTTCTAACTTTTGACTTTTGTTTTATAGAGATGGCAAACTGGCATGTCTCAAAAGAGAATTCCTTCTCTGACCACAAATACATTCAGTTTGAGCTCGAAGATGTGGCAAATACATCAACGGGTTTTCGCAATCACCGTAATAATAACTGGGAGCGATATATGGAGGTACTAGCACAACTGCATGATCACAACCTTCTTAAAAGCTCCTCCAGTAAAGATGAACTCGACCTTTCTGTAAACCATTCAGAAAGAGCTGTCGCAAACTCTTCAATAGATCTAAGTACACTAGATCTCCTTCAAAATGGGACTTATACAAACAAGCTCTAAAGCGATATAAAAAAGAATTAAAAAAGAGTAAGAGGTCTTCTTGGAGAAACTTTTGTGGTAAAATAGAAAATACTTCAGAAGCCTCAAGACTCAGGAAAATTCTCAAAAAATCCAACAATACCCAGTGCTTTAAAGACTCTCTTAATCTGTTATTAGACACCCACTTTCCAGTGGCTCTAACATACTCAACGACTTAACATCAGAGTCTCAAGCTTCTACAAGCGATTTAGTTGATCTTATAACGCGGGAAAAACTGCAATGGGCCATAGACAGCTTTGATACATATAAATCTCCAGGACCAG
Organism: Eupeodes corollae; assembly: GCF_945859685.1. Lineage (NCBI taxonomy): Eukaryota > Metazoa > Arthropoda > Insecta > Diptera > Syrphidae > Eupeodes > Eupeodes corollae. Next base: position 67,521,700 of record NC_079148.1, on the reverse strand, counting down.
ACCGAATCATTCCGGCCGAACTACAAAAATGCTCAGATATGATCATTCCACCATTGGAAATCATGCTGACAAGCTGTGTAAGGTTGAGATATATTCCCAAAGCTTGGAGAATGGCAAAAGTAGTCTTCATTCCTAAAGCAGGGAAACCCCCACACGTTAACCCTAAAAATCTACGACCAATCAGCCTATCATCCTTCCTTCTTAAAACCTTGGAAAGATTGATTGAAATTTACATCAGACATAACTTAAAACCATGTCTCATTTCCACAGCTCAACGTGCATACTCTAAGGGAAAATCAGTAGAATCAGCACTTTACTCGATGGTACGTATTATTGAATATTCAATCGAATACAAATAATATAACTTACTCGTAGTAGCGTTCCTAGATATTGAAGGAGCTTTCAACAACGTCATTAGCAATGGATAAGCGGAAATTAGAGAAATCACTCATAGATCTTATAAGTCTCATGCTCAAAAGCAGGACAATAACTTCTAGCATGAGACGTTTTACTACCACCAGATCGGTGAATCGAGGCACCCCCCAAAGTGGGGTTCTTTCGCCTCTTTTTTGGAATATGTAATAAACGACCTACTTACATTATTGAAAGCAGAGGGTTTCAAGGTGATTGCCTATGCTGACGAAGTTGCAATAGCCGTATCTGGGAAGCACCCCCAAGTTCTCTCGGAACTCCTACAAAATGCCTTAAATAGGCTAACAAAATGGGCTAAGCAATGTGGCTTGGACGTCAATCCACATAAAACAGAATTAATACTCTTTTCGAGAAGATGTAAAATTCCTCAGATTAGCCCACCCAAAATTAGAGGAATACCATAAAGCTTTTCCGACCAAGCTAAATATTTAGGCCTAAATTAGAAGGCAAATATTGATGAAAGAGTAAAAAAGGCTACTTTTTACTTGTAAAAAGGCCACAGGATCAAAATGGTGCTTCTCCCCAAAAATAACCCACTGGCTATACACATCGGTAATCAGACCGATTCTCATTTATGGAGCTGTCGTATGGTGGACCGCACTGGACAAGATGGTAAATCTAAATAAGCTCATCAAAGTCCAGCGGCCAGCAGGTAAGTGCATCACAGGAGCACTTCGCTCAACACCAACCGCAGTGCTTTTAAACCTAACACCTCTTGACATCTTCTACAAAATGTTGGCAGCCAACTCATGTGTGAGGCTTAGAGCCACCTCTCAATCGAACAGTAACAGTACTGGACATACTACCATTCTAGACAGTTTCAGATCTATCCCAGATCGCTTAGACTATACCACCCCAAAAATGGTATTCGGTAAAAGCTTCCATGTGTCCATCTCTTCAAGATCCTTCTGGGAAGAAGAGAGACCCCTGGAAGACGAAGCGGTACACTTCTATACAGACGGTTCGAAGACCAATCAAAGAGTTAGAAGTGGTATCTATTCGGAACAACTGAATCTCAGTCTATCCTATAGACTTCCCAATCAATGTAGTGTATTCCAGACAGAAGTTATGGCGATAAAAGAAGCACTATCCTAGCTCAAAGAAAACGTTATATCTTGTAAGGATATACGAATCTTCTCAGAAAGCCAAGACGCTCTTAATTCTCTCGCGTCTGTCTCCACAAACTCTAAAACAGTCCACGATTGTCGATCATCTCTGAATGAGATGACGGAACAGTTTAATATTCACCTCATTTGGGTGCCGGGCCACAGAGACTTTCCGGGAAATTGCAAAGCCGATGAGCTCGCCAAAAACGGAACACTTCTGCCTAATGTTAGACAAAAACATAACATATGAAGACCACTTGCTACATGCAAATATCTTCTCAAACAATATGCTCTAGAATCAACAAATGCTCGATTGTCACAAAGTACCACCGACCAAGCAACCAAGCAAATATGGCCAAGCATAGACTTAAAACGGTCAAAAGGCTTGACATCCCTGAGCAGACAAAGTACTTATAAGCTCTACAATTGGAGTAATAACAGGACACTGCCTAATAGGAAGACATGCTCTGAGGCTAGGGGTCTACACAAATGACTTTTGTAGAAGCTGCATGGACGAGGAGGAAGAGGAAACAGTCCAATACCTTCTATGTACATGTCCAGCACTCTCCAGTAGAAGGAATAACTTTCTAGGTAATCCCTTCTTCGATAATATCAGTGAACTTGCAACGATTTACACAAAACGTCTCTCTAACTTTATTAAAAGTACAAAATGGTTTGTTTAAGTTCATTACTCTCCCATGAGCAACCTCATTTGTGGTATCACAATGGACCCTTGAGGTCTACGTGCGTCAATGACATTTGGCCAGCCACTCCAACCTAACCTAACCTTTATAGAAATGAGAGACAAAAATTCAAAGTTCGTTGATGTTTTCACTTTTTGAAGTTGACTGTAGATATGTTAAAGCCTTTTTAAGGTCCCCATTAGAAATAAGATTCCTTTGATTTGGTTGACGCATTGAAATAGAAGATTCTCATAGAAAATCAACCTTTAAAGTGTTATTTAGAAATGTTTACACACTTGAAAGTTTTTTGGAGAAAATAAAAATAATTTTAAATTCCCATCTCTTTGTTTCCTTAACTTAAACACTAGTATTTATAAACGAAGCTACATACTACAAAAAGGCATAATACAATAAATTTCGCTTTTCGGTATCTTTTGTATGACATTGCATCTATAATTTAATAGAACCTAAAATAAGCTCTTAAGCATTTTGTTATTGCATACATTTTCACTTTGAGGTTTTTCATAAAAACATACAAACTATAGTTGGAATTCCTTGTTTAAATTCATATGGAATTCCAAAGCTGGAATTCTGTACTGCTGTGTTACTTGTGTTTCCTTCCCAAACTATACACTACGATAACTGTCACTTTTGACATCTGTCAGCTGTCACTGCTAGTTCATTCAATTTTTCGTCTCAAGTGTCAGAATTCCCATCCGATTTCATCGGTATCTGTAATTTATATTCCATCTTTAAGGTACATTTTACTTAATTTGTTTATAAATTCTTAATAGTTTGTTAAGAAACAAATAAGATTTCCATTTTTAAATAATTCCCCTCGACATATAAATTATTCACCTAGTAAAAATAATACGCAAAACAAGTCTTATTTAGGTTAGAAAATAAGTCTATTCTTCGATTTTTTTGCTTATGTAATGAAAAATGTTACCGAAACAATTTAAATTTAATTTACATACAAATTACAAACTATTTTAAATTTTGTTATATAAACCAAAAGTTTATGTCTATTTTATAATAGAATAAAATGTTTCGTGCGCCGCTTGTCAAGGCATTAGCTGCAGGCTCGGGCTCTCCCGTTCATCGGGTAGCCAACGTAGCGGCGATACGTACCAGCGCAGCAGTTGCCCAAACGCCAGCCAAGGCACCCGAGAAGATCGAAGTGTTTGTTGATGACATCCCAGTGAAGGTGTTGCCCGGCACCACTGTTTTGCAAGTAAGTTTAAAAGATCGATGCGCATTTGGGAATTTAATTATATAAAATAATTTTCGACTCTTTTTTAGGCTGCAGCTATGGTTGGTGTTGAAATTCCAAGATTCTGCTACCATGAGCGTTTGGCTGTTGCTGGAAATTGCCGTATGTGTTTGGTTGAAGTGGAGAAGAGTCCCAAACCTGTGGCCGCCTGTGCTATGCCAGTTATGAAGGGCTGGCGCATTAAGACCAATTCCGATTTAACACGCAAGGCTCGTGAGGGTGTTATGGAATTTTTGCTTATGAATCATCCTTTGGATTGCCCAATTTGTGATCAGGGTGGAGAGTGCGACTTGCAAGATCAAGCTATGGCTTTTGGATCAGATCGTTCTCGTTTTGTTGACATCAACCACACCGGCAAGAGGTTTGTTTTTATCATTGAAATTATGTCAAAATCCTAATAAGATGTTTTCGATGTCGTCTTCTTTAGGGCTGTAGAAGATAAGGACATTGGTCCATTGGTCAAGACTATCATGACACGATGCATTCACTGCACTCGGTGCATTCGGTTTGCATCTGAAATTGCTGGTGTCGACGATTTGGGTACAACTGGACGTGGTAATGACATGCAAATCGGAACCTACGTCGAAAAGTTGTTCCTTACTGAATTGTCTGGAAACGTTATTGATTTGTGCCCCGTCGGAGCTTTGACCAATAAGCCATACAGGTATGTAATAATATAAATTTTTTTGTTTGAACGTCGCGAGAATAAAAAATATATTTCCTTGTGTCTTCTTGGCCTTGAACTATCGATTTATTTTAGAGTTCTACGTAATAAAAACTGTAGAAAAACAATATTTTGATTATAAAAATAAAGTGAAAGCCGCAAAGAATCGACAGAAATTGAGTCATTTTAAAATGAAAACATTCAAATTTCTATATACGTGTCATAATCAAAAAATAATGCATTGATTAAAATCTAACAAATGCGTGCATTTTATTTGACTTTTGAAGTTCTCATAAGTAAATAACATCATTTAGGAATATTTTTTAAACATTTTTGGAGAATTTATTTCGTATGAGTTTCGTTTACAGACATTTGAAAGTCTGTAAAAGAAAAATACATCCCTAAGTGAAATTCAATTAGATAATAAGTTGTGTACTTTTTCATGACAAGAGTAGGTTAGGCCAAAGTATGGTCCGTTGTGATACCACATGGATCAGTTGATCAGCTTAACTCGTCGAACCAATTGGAGCTCCGAATGAAGCGTAGGAGATAAATAATGTTTTAATTTTTTAGATCGCTGGTATCGTTGAAGTAGTAGTCTCCAAGGTGGATTCTACGTCTTTCTGATAAGGCAGGACGTGTGCACAGAAGATGAGAGATTGTCTCCTCCTCCTCCTCGTCCATGCAACTCCTACAAAAATCATTTGCAGGATCACCAAGTCGAATAGCATGCCTTCCTATTAAGCAGTGCCCAGTCAGGACATCTATAACGTAGCTAATGTGCAATCTACTCAGAGATATTATTTGTTTTGAGCGCCTGGCGCTAAGATTAGGCCAAATTAGTTTTGTCGCTAAACAGGTGGTGGTGTTATACCACCTGAAGTTTGTTTTCTCTATTGCTTTAGCATGAGTTTACATGTAGCTTAAGGGATACCTATGCTAGCATTGTTGTAAAGTTGTTCCGATTTTTGCAAGTTTGTCTTACTTACTTAAGGTGGCGCTATAGTTCATCCGTTGATGTCCATCCGCTCTACATGACCCAACCATCTAAGCCGTTGGACTTTAATTCTGCTAACTAGATCAGTGTCGCTGTACAGCCTGTACAGTTCTTCGTTATATCTTCTCCATTATTCATCTATGCGTACGGGACGAAAAAATCACCCGAAGAATTTTTCTCTCGAAGCATCCTAAGACCCTCTCATCTTTCTTTGACAGGGTCCAAGCCTTAGCGCCATAAATGAGAACCGGGATGATGACTGTCTTATAGATGGTGATTTTAGATGCTCGAGAGAGGACTTTACTTTTCAATTGCCTTCTAAGTCCAAAGAAGCAGCGATTTGCAAGAGTTATTCTTCGTTTGATTTCAGCGCTGGTGTCGTTGTTTGCATTAATAGCGGTGCCTAGGTAGACAAAGTCCTTAACTACCTCAAAGTTATAGCTGTCCATGGTGACGTTTTGTCCAAGACGTCGTCGTTCAGTGTCCTTTTTTGATGACAGCATATACTTGGTCTTGCCCTCATTGACCACTAAACCCATCTTCGCTTCCGTCGCAATGCTCAAAAATGCTTCACTGACATCACGCTTTGATCTTCCAATTATGTCAATATCATCTGCGTATCCGAGTAATTGGATGGACCTTTGGAGATTGTGCCTCTAGTGTTGACGGTTGAGTTTTGCACAATTCTTTCCAGAACGAACAAGGCATCGCCTTGTCTAAAACCTTTTTTGACATCAAATGCATCGGTAAGATCTTTTCCGACCTTGATAGAGCAGCGTGCATTCTCCATCGTCACAAACGGATAAGTTTGACAGGGATGCCAAAACTAGACATTGCTCTGTAAAGCTCTGTAGATGCTGTCATATGCGGCTTTAAAATCGATAAAGAGATGGTTGCTATCGATTTGAAGTTCCTGGGTTTTTTCCAAGATCTGCCGTAGTGTGAATATTTGGTCGATAATGGACTTTCCTGGTCTGAAGCCACACTGATAAGGACCTATCAGGTTGTTGAAGAACGGCTTCAGACGTTCACATAATACGGCAGAGAGGATTTTATATGCAATGTTAAGGAGACTGATGCCTCTTTAGTTGGCGCAATTTAGAGGATCTCCTTTCTTATGTATCGGGCACACTATGCTGAGATTCCACTCCTCGGGCATGCTTTCTTCCGACCATATTTTGTAGATGAGTTGGTGCATGCTCCGTACCAAGTCATCGCCTGCTGCTTTGAATAGTTCGGCAACGATGCCGTCAGATCTAGCAGCTTTGTTTGACTTAAGTTTAGATATAACTATCCTCACTTCGTCAAGGTCGGGTAGGCGGAATTGTTGATCTGCGTCGCCGAGGTTGAGTGGTTCTATCTCCCTTACAGAGGAATTCGGTTCGTCATCGCCTTTATATAATTTGGAGAAGTTATCTTTCCATATTCTCAGCATCGACTGCGGTTCTACTACGATGTTCCCCTGATCGTCTTTACAGGCTCGTGGCTGGTACCCTTGGGAGGTTTTTTTTACCTTTTGGTAAAATTTACGAACCTCATTCCTGTTGTGACATCCCTCTATCTCCTCGATCGCGCGCTTCTCATGCTCTCTTTTTTCCATCTAAGAAGCCGGTGTTTCTTTCTCCTCTTCTGCTCGTAAAGCTCGCGAGCAGCTCTAGTCCTTTTGTGCAGCGCCGTTTTGTATACCTCTTGTTTCGCTGCGTGCGCTTGCCGGCATTCGTCGTCAAACCAGGGGTTTCGCTGTGGTGGCCGTTTGAAACCTATCACTTCAGAGGCGGCATCTCTGATGGCTGAGAGGCAATGTTGCCACTGGTTTCAAAACGGCGCACTACAGCGCTAATTGGATCTCAGGCTAGGTTGCCTTGAGATCGCCATTTCTACCTAACGTCGAATCTTCTCACAGTACTTCCTTTTCCAATAACAAATCCACACCCAAATAGACGCGGTCTTTGTTCTCGGTAGCAGTCGCCGTAGTATATATCGAAGTCTTTTATTTTGCGTTTGCCCGGTCCATCCCATTGCACTTCTTGGATGGCGGTAATATCTGCCTTGCAGCAGTTTAGGGCTTCCGCTAATTGTTCGGCTGCACGTGGTCTGTTAAGGGACCTAACATTCCACGTACATATCCGAAGTTCGTTGACCTTATTTTGTTTGCGTGGGTTGTCAACAGTGAATCCGTCCGTATCCGAGGCTTGTTGCTGCTTCGCAACTAAAGATATTTTTTACGTGGGCAGAAGGTCACCCGACGGCACAACCCCCAACCTAAAGGGCCAGATTCTTAGTATAACTCCAAGGAAGGGAAGCCGGATAAACCGCTCCTTACAGGCCTTGGCTCCGAATATGTCGAAGAAGCCCTATAAGGTTTTCACTAAGTAGTTCAACCTTACTGGAACTGTAGACGCCACCATTGATTCTATCTCGAGAATTCATCCGCTGCCGTCTGGATAAGGAGAGGTGCCTTAGTGGAAACATCTCCCCCCCTCTCTCGTTTGCTGCCCCACAACTTTCCACTGAGTTTAGAACCCAATATCCAGTTGAGGTACTAGGCGCCCGATGTTCACCACTGGGAGGTGAGAGTAGGAGTTGATAGACAGGAATGTCTCTATGGCCCGGAACCCAGAAAAGGTAAATGTTGAACGGTGTAGCCATCTCCGTAAGAGATGGTCGACAATTTAGCGCTTAAGTTTAGTCTATCTGAGTATACGCCTCCACCAACCCCATCCTTCGTTTTTGATCCGTCTGTATAAAAGTTTATAGGATCATCGTTCAAAAATGATGTATTCTCCCAAGAAGACCTGAGAGGTATAGTCACATTGAAGCTATAGTTATTAAACTGAGGATGGGGTATGGTGTAGTCAATATTACCGTTTATAGCTCTGAACGAGTTCAAAATAGTGGTGTGGCCAATTCCATTATTGATGCACAGAAAGGAGGCTTGAAGCCGTATGGCTGTATTAGCAGCCGTTTGCCTGCTGAAAATGCCCAGCGGTATTAGATGGAACAGAACATCAAGTGAGGCGGAGGGTGTAGAGCGAAGTGCTGCTCCCATACACAGGCAGGCTTTGTATTTCCTTGTGAAGAGGACAAGGTCGGTTTTTTGTGGGTTAACGCCTAGTCTCCACCGATTTGCCCATCTGATGAGCTTATTTAAAGGGTTTTGTAAGAGTTCTTTTAGTATATTGGAGTGTTTACCCGTTCCTGCCATAGCAACATCGTCCGCATAAGCAAACACTCTGTATCCCTCTCTTTCTAGACTAATTAGTAATTCATTTACTAAGTTCCAAAGGAGAGGGGATAGGACACCACCTTGTGGCGTACCTCTGCTGACACCCCTTTGTGCAGTAAAATCGCCCAGTTTTTAATTGATAATCCTGTTTATCAGCATAATCAATTCCCTGATCGAATAATGTCAATACACTTGCATTTGCAGATGCAGACATTGTTAAATGCACCTTCTATATCTAAAAAGGCAACTGTGTAGAGCCGTTTCAACTGATTTCCCTCTTTGAAAGGAGGGACTTATCAATACTTGGCCTTAAGTGGATATTGATCAAACGTTCAAAAGTTTTGAGAAGGAATGAAGATAAGCTGATAGGTCTTAGGTCTTTAGGGTTAACGTGGCTAGATTTTCCAGCTTTTGAAATAAAAACGACTTTAACTTGTCTCCAAGACATCGGGATGTATGCCAATTTAAGGCATCCCTTGAAGATGTTTTTTAGGATGGGTATTAGAAAACTTGCATATTCTTGCAGTTCAGCTGGAATTATACCATCCGCACCTGCAGATTTATATGGCTTAAAGCTGTTAATAGTCCATTTGAGTTTTTTCCTAGTGACTAGACCTTGTGGGGGAATATAATGTATTATCACAACTATTTGGTACAATGTTATTAATAATATTAGAGCTACCAGGAAAGTGAACGTCTAGTAGCAAGTTGAGCGATTCTTCGCTTGAATTGGTCCAGAGGCCAAAGGCGTTTTTCAAGCAGCTTGGCATGATTGGATTTTTGGAAAGCATTTTGTGCAACCTGGATGCTTCAGAGCAATCTTCCACGTTGCTACAGAAGTTTCTCCAGGATGATCGTTTGGTTTTGCTCAGTTTTTTTTTATATATCTTCAGTGATTCTTTGTATGAATTCCAGTCAGAAATTCCTCTAGAAGCTTCCGCCCTGTTAAAGAGTTTTCTGCATTCTTTTCGAAGTGGATCTAGCCCTGAGTTCCAACAGTGTGGTTTCTTTCTTTTTCTTGAATAGATACAACAACTTATTGTTTTAAATTGTTATATTTTTTTACCAGCTTCACAGCTCGTCCTTGGGAAATTCGCAAAATCAGCAGTATTGACGTTTTGGATGCAATTGGCAGCAACATCGTTGTAAGCACTCGCACCAATGAGGTATTGAGAATTTTACCCCGCGAAAATGAAGACATCAATGAAGAATGGTTGGCCGATAAGTCTCGATTTGCCTGTGATGGTTTGAAACGCCAACGCTTAGTAGCTCCAATGGTTAGAATGCCAAATGGTGAGTTGCAAGCAGTTGAATGGGAAGGTGCATTGATCTCTGTGGCCAAGGCACTTCAAAAGGCACCAAAAGGATCAGTTGCAGCTGTTGTTGGTCAGTTGGCTGATGTTGAATCGATGGTTGCATTGAAGGATTTGATCAATCGCATTGGATCAGAGACACTTTGCACAGAGAAAGGTTTCTGCTCCAAGGGATCCAGCATTGATTTGCGGTCAAATTACTTGTTGAATTCAACAATTGCTGGTGAGTTTTTTTTTTGAGAATTGTGTTTAAATGAAGTTGAGTTTGACTACATTTTTGTTTTAGCTTTGGAGGAAGCCGATGCAGTTCTTTTGGTTGGTACCAATCCACGTTATGAGGCCCCACTTCTTAATACTCGTCTTCGCAAAAGCTATGTGCATAATGAACTCGACCTGGCATTGATTGGACCTAAAGTTGATTTGTCATACAAACACGAACATTTGGGAGACGATGCAAGTTTGATCACTCAAGTATGCAACGGAAGTCATCCATTCTCGAAGGTTCTTGAGGCCGCCAAGAAGCCAGCTATCATAGTTGGTGCTGATCTATTGGAGCGTGCCGATGGTGCTGGAATCCATGCCACTATTCATTCCTATGCAAAGAAGTTAAGCAAGCCAGTAAGATTTTTTTAGATTTTATGTTGTTCAATAATAAACGAGATCTTTAAAAAATTTCTATCAAAAGGAATGGAATGCCTTCAATGTGTTGCAAACTAATGCCTCACAGGCCGGAGCTTTGGATATTGGTTGTCAGCCAGGTATTAATGCAGCTATCAAAGCTCAACCCAAAGTATTGTTCTTGCTTGGTGCCGATGCTGGTGTTGTTAAACGTGATCAATTGCCAAAGGATTGTTTTGTTGTGTATATTGGACATCATGGTGATGCTGGTGCAACAATTGCTGATGCTGTCTTACCCGGAGCCGCATACACAGAGAAACAAGCAACTTATGTGAATACTGAAGGTCGCGCCCAACAGACACTTGTCGCTGTATCACCTCCTGGATATGCTCGTGAAGATTGGAAGATTATCAGAGCTTTGTCTGAAGTTGTTGGTAAGTTCAAATTGAGATATTTTTAAATCTTTCTCTACTAATTACGAAAATGGATCTCTCTAGGAACCCCCCTCCCCTACGATACACTTGACGAACTGAGGAACCGCATTGAAGATATCGCCCCACATCTAAACCGACATGGAAAACTACAAGGTTCAGCATTCGGTGCACTTGCCGAACAATTGGCTGCGGTAAGCTTTACCAAACTATAAATAATTTCACATGTTCACTTCTAACTAAAAACTTTTTAACAGCCTAAATTGATTGAAAACACAAAGGTTGACATCAAACAGAAGGTCCTCAAGGACTACTTCATGACAGATGCAATTTCAAGGGCTTCTCCAACAATGGCCAAGTGCATAACCGCAGTAAAGAAACAGCAGTCAAAGGTAGCCATGGCTCAATAAACAACTCATGGCGCAAATTGTTATTTTTAAAAGAATTAATTAAATTTTCAAAATACAATTATTAAACAAACAAAAACTCTACTCAACATCAATGAATATTTATATTTAAATATATATTGAATCTACGAGGCGATAATAATAATGAGGCACATCAGAATCTTCTTCTACCACGCTGCAGACTGATGTCATGTTTGTACATTTAACGAAAACAAAAATAAGAAAGCAAATAAAAAAACAGGAACAATGTTACTTCAATAAATTAAAAATAAAATACAAACAAAATTAAGATCAAGAAATTATTGTTTCTCATACAACAAACTAAGTGACTCTCGGTAATGACTGAAGAAGCTTTTAAAATTATCTTCATTTTCCTGATTATTTTGTGTAATGCAGCTGTTTCCTTCCATTTTAACTTTCGGTTGCTCTTCGATGGGCTCATTCAATTCTTGATTTTCAGATTGTTCTTTGAATTTTATGAATTCATCCATTGAAATGTCTTCATTTTTGTCTTCATCTGGTATGAAAATCGGTTCAAGTGACGAAGTTAAAGTAACATTTTGCTGTATCGATGGAAGATCAACTACTGTTGTAAATGACACAGAGATGGGGCTGTTCTGCTGTGTAATACTTTCAACTGGTATTGCTGGTTCTTCGTTAGACATAGTTTTTACTTCAAAACCATTTGGCGGTGATGGTGGTTTTTCTGTAGGACTGGAAAGAAACGAAGTATTATGGATCATGGTTTTGTTAATCGTTAGCTAAGGAGTAAAGATATTTGTGGTAATTTTGGCCATTTTCAAGAGCATCTAATTGACGCCAGGAAACGACAAAAACACGAACTTGAAAGTCACGGAAAATGAAAGGTTAAGTTTGTGTTACCTAGGTTAAGGAGGTAGAAACTATTCATTGAAGGCAAAACCCCAATTATTCAAATTAATTGAAGCTACATTGATTCCTTAGTCTAACTTACAAACAAACCAACTTTTAGTCAAAGAGAAGTCTGATTAAAAAAAAAGCTTGTTTCTAGAAGTGTTTACATTTGCGAGATTACAGGCTTGATGTGTGGAAAGATGAAAGAGAGTATTTTAAAATAACGAGTGTTCGTCTTACAGACGATGGGGTTTCAGAATAGTTATAGCTAATATACCCCAAAAGAGGCCTTGATATGGATCGAAGGATCAGATAGACCTGGGAGAAAACGTAGTTGAACACTCTTAATTCCTACAAATAAGTACGCATTGAGGAAGGGGCTCGTTCATTTACCACACGACAGAGACAAGCCGGGTTCGGATTCGTTGATTATTGACTTGCTGAAAATCCGAATGGCTCGACAGAGCCATATCAAGTCACCTCAGTTTCCCCACACACGGTCGATTTTGGCTCGACTCGGGACCATTAAGCTTATTGGCTCAGTCAGTCTACAAATATCGTATAATGATTATCTGATAGGCATATTTGAGGATATAAAGGCCTAGTCGAGTTATCGGGTAAAAAATTCGAAAGCCGAGTGTTAAATTTGCTTTAAGTTCATTTTATACCGTCTAGTTCAGCGATTCCTTAACTTTTAAGATACGAAATTCTCCGTTAATCACAAATAACGTATTTGTTATCTTAACAATAAGAACAAATGAAAACAACAATTTAAGTTATCTTTATTTTTTTTAAAGATATTTTATTAGAGTGAAGAATGAAACAATTTTATTGCTTGAATTATAATTTTTTGAAAATTGAAAAAATTGGGGAGCGTCTAATCTCAATCTCTATTTAGTTTTGGTATAAGCTTATGCAAAAAAAACCTGCTTAATAGCGATACGTTGTGGCAAAATCTCTCTCTCTAAAGTACTGGAGAGCTCTAGGTAACGCTACTTCGGTGGCCCTAGGTTCAATGAAAGGAAAATCCCTGTTTGCACCTTCTCGCGGTAGAGAGCGGGTAACGCTAACGCAAAAGAGGAACGAACAACTGCCAACCCAGCTTTGCTGGATGGAGCACTGACTTGTCCCTAGGTTGAAGAAAATCTCCCTAAAGGCGGAGGAACTGCAGTTTGCGGTCAACGGCATGGAAGTCTGGTGGCGGATGAGCTTTTTAAGAAGGCGTTACGGTAACAGCAAGTAGCGTCTGTATTCCAGAGTGGGCGGCTACAAAAGGAGTCTGTTTTCCCATGTGCTCGACCATACAAAAGGCGGGAGTGCCTGTCGAATCTGAGCTTACGTATGTTATTAATCTTATCTCGGAAAACACCATGGTGGAAGGGTGTATGCTGTTACATGAATTATGACAACAACTGGAAACGAGTAACGTAAGATGTAAAGTTTTTATGGAGAATCCTTCTACAGCTTTGGCTTCAGTAAACCGCACATCGGATTTGGGGGTGCGGCATCTTTCATACAACAGCGTCAATCAAGACGCCATAATAATAAATGAATCGTCAACAATTAGTAGAAGTCTTTCAAGAAATGCAATGGATACTTTTGGCTATGGTATACGTACAAAAATCGGAGCTTGGAACATTCGATTCTTGAATGGCGAAGGATGATACGAACAGCTAGAGCGCGAAATGCTTCGTCTTAAGATCAGTATCATTGGCATTAGTGAAACAAAGTGGAGAGGAAGAGCTGAATACAGATTGGACAAACGAGAATGCTGTATTCCGGAGAGGATGGAAGAGAGGGTGGCCAAAGGCTGCATGGTGTTGGAACTATGTTGAACGAAGTAGCTGGGCGCAGTCTTATTTCCTGGACGCCAATATCTGAAAGAATAATGACTACAAGGTTCGCTCGAGTTATGGAAAAAAAGGCTTGGGGTCACGTAATGAAAATGGTGACATGCTTGTCGACTTTTGTAACGCAAATAGTCTTGTAATTGGTGAGACTGTATTTAAACATAAGACGTGCAACAAAGTAACATGGGTGCACTTAGCTATATCAACTTCCTTAACTACAGAGCTTCGTCATTAAATGTGAATGTTGACTCAGATGTTGACGAGATGTGGGGTGAAATTAAAAGTGTTTTTATGGAAGCTACAGAGCTTCGTCATTAAATGTGAGTGTTGACTCAGATGTTGACGAGATGTGGGGTGAAATTAAAAGTGTTTTTATGGAAGCTTGATTCGAGACTGTACCTAGGCGTACGAGAGTTAGTGACTCTTGGATATCCCAAGACACCTGGGAAAAAATCGAGCTTCGTAAGTCGTTGAAGCTGCAAATAAACACCGAAACAGACGCTCAACGAAAGGCTGAATTGCGAAACGAATATCGGATTGCACACAAGATGGTCTATCGTTGTGTGAGACGTGACAGGAGGGTAAGGATAGATGGACTCGCTGATAATGCTAAAAAACACTTGAAGAAGAGGAGATATCCAGATCCAACTAGCGGAATTCCTGAAAGCTGATCTCGCCACAGCAGCTAGTACCTTGCATCCGCCTATACAAACTGTTTGGGAAAACGAAACCTATCCCAGGGAATGAAACGATGGAGTGATTGTTAAGGTGCAAAAATGGCAACTTTAATCCTCGAACGGATAAAGGATAGAATTGAGACTACACTCAAGAGGAATCAGGCTGGCTTCCGCAGCGATCGGTCGTGCGTTGACTATATCAACACCTAACGCATTGTTCTTGAGCAGTCTGCAGAATGCATAATGGGCAGCTATCCGACTCTTTCGAAGTGCGTCAGGGTGTGAGACAAGGGGATGTTTTATCGCCAATCCGTTTTCTGCTGGCGATAGATGATGTTCTGACGGCCAGCGTAGGTACAACTGAGAGGCAAGGTATTCAATGGAGAACGTTTGAAAGGCTTAGCCATTTAGACTATGCCGTTGATATATGTCTCATGGAAAATAACATCAGTGGGCTTTACTTTACGGGTGAAAGGAAAATCGTGCGGTCTTAAAATGCCGATCTGGACGTAAAAACCAGATTAAATAAAGCTTGCGTTGCCTTTGGTGCTCTGTCACAAATTTGGAAATCCAGTCAAGTCTCCTTAAGCACTAAACTGAGATTCTTCGAATGCAATGTGAAATCCGTGCTTTATATGCTTGTGAAACATGGAAAGTCTTGGCCACCATCTCGAGAAAATCGCAGGCTCTTGTGAACCGTTGTCATATCCTTAAAATTCGCTGGCCACAGACAATATCTAACCAGGAATTGTGGCGTAGTACAGGTCAGAGGCGCTTGGACATCGACATCAGAAAGCGCAAATGGCAATGGATTGGTCACACACTGAGGAAACCAAACGATGATATTGTGAAGCAGTCCTTTGAATGGAATCCTCAGGGGTCACGGCGGGTTGGAAGACGAAGAACAACATGAAAATCTACAGTGCTATTGGAAGCTAACTTCCAGAGAAAGACGTGGCCACAGTTAAGCTGCAGATCGAGATGGATGGAGACGTTTTGTTGACGCCATATGCCCCATACGGGGTTGGAGGACCTGATGATGATACAGAATCAAATACAAAATGAAACAATGTTATCAGTTTTACTCGAAGCTAGAAAGTCAGACATGGAAACTCGATCTTCGGAGTAGATGACCCCACCATAAGAACTTTTCTATCAATGGAGGTAAAAAGATATAAATGAAATTTGCTGGATTTTCGACTAAGAAGCGTTCAAACTTTGCTTCTAAAAATTCAAGACAAGGTAATATACAAAATCTGGTGGTTAAGAATATTTTTGTTGCTTATATTTCTCGAATAAGTTATCACATTTAGCCGTTAAAATATTCTTCCTTAGGAACACGTAAAAAATAAGGTCTATGCCAATGCTCCACAGTCGATTCAAGACCTTAAAGTTGGAGTTTGTAAGCTATCGATGACATATAGCAGTAAATGTACGAACATGGCATTTAAAATATTATGAATAGGATTGTGGCCATGTGACAAATATCGTTTTCCAGTGTTAATGGCATATCTTTTGCCTTACACTGAAATAAACAACCACTCTTTTCGCTTTAAAATTACTCATTTTTTGAAAATGAAATGTCTTATTGAAAAAACCTATATAAAACTTTTTTATTGTAATTATGTATGTTTCAACTCACTTTTAAAAGGATAATATAATAATATTGTTGTATCAACTTACCATAAATTAGCAATCTGCTTTTCCCCCTCATCATTGTTCTCACTTTCATACATTGGCAAATAAGGTCCGAAAAAATTGAAAACTTGTTCGTTGGTGCAGTTACCATAAAAGCCCGCATAAGCAGTTCGATGTTCATCGCCCATATACAAAACACTATCATGTGGGTTTTCAAATAATTCGGCTGACAATTCGATCACTGAATCCTCCTCATTGCCTTCTATGTTCTCCTTGGCCATTGCTTTCATTTCCGATGCTTTAAGTTTGATCTGTAAAGCTTTAGTTTCTGATAAGAAATGCAATATCAATTGATGTTTCAAATGTGCTCTGAACAATTGGGAACTGGAGCCAATGCACCTATAGCATAAATCTTCTTCTGAGCCATTAGCACCATTATTCACAGAGGAGGAAGTTGGTTTCTCTTCACCTACAGCAATCGCATTGATGTCATTGGTTTTCCTTATTCTAGCCAATAAATCAATTCGATGACGGAGGAAGTGCTCGTGACTGAAGTGCATCACAACTTCACTGTATTTTGGAGCTTCGAATTCAACAGAAACAGATGCCGAAGATTCTTGTGGAGTAGCCTCTTGACTATCTACAACTTCTGTTTTGTTCAGTTGAAAAGCATAGCTACGCAAATAAGTCACAAATGAAGAACGACTTTTGACCTTGAATATTGACTTTGGTCGATTGAGATAATTGTCCAATGCCATGAGATGGACTTGAATTTGAGTTCCGTCAATGTTCCATTTGATGAATTCGCATGTCACCGAGTGTACTGCGATCCATAGTTTGTATGGAAAGGGGAAATTATAAATATCTTCGTGGCAAATAGAAGGAGGAGTTGAATTCATGTTTAAATAAATTTAATATTTAAAGAAAAAAACAAATGAAATCAAATGTTTGCGGTCCTGGTTGATAAAATTCGGAATCCAATTTAAACAATATTTTATACTGTTTATATTACGTTTCTTACGATACGTGTATTGTTAAATCATTCCATTATGTTTCTATCAATCGTTTTTAACGCCATCTACAATCTCAACCTATACTGTTCTTAAAACAAAAATTTAGATAGACAGCGGAAGTGTAAATAACAATTTATTCAAACACCAAAGTTCTGTTCGTTTACTTTACAATTCTGTTATTTTGTGTGCATTTTTTCAAAGTTTATAGAATGCAAATTGTTGAAAATTGAGATTTGATACTTTGTTTTTAAAAACTTAGTTTATTTTATCGTTATTAAATTGTACTAATTTTTATATGTTTGATGTATTGAAAATAAATATTATTACTGTTCACAATCTTAAAACATCAAAAATAAACGTTTCTACTTCCATTAAATACACGTTGTGTGCACGAAATATATGCCATAAACAATTTTAGCTGCTCTTTCAGGCGAGTAGTGGATATTTGACGTGATATGCACCTAAACCGACTTTTAATCACTCTTAACGATCTTTCTACTGAGAGATAAAAAGAGATTATTGAAGGCAAAATGTTGTGGTGAGTCAATAACCACGGTTAAAGTTAAAGCTTAAATCATATTAATTTTGGTCGATTGAAAACATACCAACAAATCAAAAATAGATACATTTGTTATTAAAAATGTATTTATCAATGATATGTTATTTTTGACTTACTTTGGAACAATCTTTAGTCGACTGATCCCGGAAATCGGGCACCAGCATAAATTATTTTTAAGCTAGCATCAGTTATAACTAGAACAAATGTACTGGCCAAGAATCTTGGAGTATTTATGAAACTTGAAAGATTAATTATATTTGTGTGTTGAGATGGTTTTCTATTAAAGAAAAATTCTCTTAGGTATGTCTTACGTTTTGAGGGGATGTACAGAGGAGATGAAGAACTGTTCATACAGCTTTAAATCTAGAGTAGGGCAAATATTTTTCGTTGCCTGAAAGGTAGTGATTGTATTCCATCTGACGTAGGTTTTCCATATAGCGATTCGTTCTAGTTTACAAGTAGCGAGTTAGTAGACAGAGCTGAGAAAATACGGATGTCAGGTGATGATATCGCGTTTTCTTTAAGCCAGGACAAGACTTCTTGTATAGCCAAAAGTTCCGCATGAAACACTATACAACGATTGGGAAAGCTTAATAAGAAACTTATTTCTAGTCGGTTAGAATACCCGCCCTGACTTATTCGTTAGTTTTTGATTCATCTCTATAGCAGAAAGATCTGGAAGTTTCTATCGAATTGTAGTAATCTACACTGTAGATGGGGTAGTCTGTGTGCTTTGAAATTAATTCTTGATAATTACGAATTACGGAGTGACTATTGTTATAAGTCCACTGTCCACTGTCGAAATCATAAAAACTCAGCAAATCCCTAAGCAATGGAGAGAAACAACCATTACACTTATACATAAAAAAGGAAAAAAAGACGATTTGAACAACTATAGACCTACATATAAGTAACATTTCGACAATTTTTAAGCTGTTTTCAAAAACAATCTATACAGAAACATTAAACAAGATTTTAATTAAAACAACCTAGGGAACAAGCTGGATTCAGAGAAGGTTTCTCAACAACAGACCATCTACAGACGATGAATCAACTAATTGAAAAGAGCAAGAATTTCAACAACCAATATACTTTTTATTCATAGACTTCAGTAAAGCATTTGACAGCGTTGAACACGAAACAATATGGACATCTATAGAAAATCAAAATATGGACCCAAACGTTATAAGGACTATCAAAAACATATACAAACATAATGTAGCACAAATAAAAGCAGAGAGTACAGGACGTAAATTTAAAATAACAAGAGGCGTCAGACAAGGAGACCCGCTTTCATCACCACTATTTAGTGCAGTCTTAGAGGATATTTTTCAAAAGATGAACTGCATATGGTATAAGGATATGTGGACATCTTCTAAACAATCCAAGATTTGCGGACGATATAGTACTAATATCTACAAAAGCTTAACATATACAATTTCTTGTACTAGCTTGTGCAAGAACTATGGACTACAAATCAACAAATCAAAAACAAAAGTGATGACAACCACATCAGAGAAGATATAATTCTGGATCATGAAAAATAGAATACATAGAGGACTGCATATACTTAGGACAACTAAAATCTTTTAAGGACCAAGAGAAAAAAGAAATCAACAGACGCATCACAAACAGCTGGAAACAATTCTGGAGCCTCAAACTGATTTTAGAACTGAACCAAAGTGCAGAAACACGAAAATATCTCTTCGACTCCGCTATTTTGCCGGTGCTTACTTATGGACTTTAAACCCTGAACTTGACTACGAAATCTCTTGACCAGCTAAGGATCTGTAAATCCAAAAAGGATCTGTCAATCCAAAAAGAAAAATCATCAGAATAAGACGCAGTGAAAGGATAAGAAATGAAGACATCCGAAACAGTACTCGAATAATTGACGTGATAGATAGAACCAAAAGACAAAAATGGAGTTGGGCAGGACATATTTCAAGACTACAGGTTCAAAGATGGACAAAGTTGGCAACAAAATGGAGACCGGAAAGCAAGAGACGAACAGGCGACGATCTTTGCCAAATAAACGAAAATTGGTACAGTGAGGCGAAAATTCGAGACCTATGGACCACTAATAATAAAAATTGAAAAAATAAATAACCAACCTTTTAAATATCAATTATCTTACTTTTCCACTATCTAATTAATAATTCTATGTTTGTAATTTGTATCATTCTATCAAATAATTTGTAAAAATTCGAATTAAAACATTTAAAAATTGTATCTTTAGATGTATTTAAATGTATTTAAAATGATAAGGCAATAAAAAGCTTATAATAATAATAATAATAATAATAATAATAATAATAATAATAATAATAACGAGTCCACTGTCATCAAGCTCTGAGGCGAATAGCATACATACAACTCAGATGGGAGTTCTTAATTATAAAAAAGGTGTCCTATGCCTTCTTTTACCTGTTTTGATTTATTTTTAAATGCATGATAAACTTGAATTTTTCACTTTTTTGAAGAGCATTTAGCTGATGAAATAATAAAATAAAAGACATTGTTGAATAGAAAAAAATAACAATAACAGCAAGAAAAATTGTTATTTTCTGTAAGGATGGCCGTATACGACCGAGTCAATTGTATCAGAGACATTTAGCCCCATCCCTGTGCTGATTAACATAAAAACAATTATTAAAAAAAGGATTTGTCCGCTATTTGTTTAGAAAAAAGCATACTTAAATTACGAAGTTTTTAGTTGGGAAAAATTACTGAAAATGGTTATTGTGTTTACTATCTTCTTCCGGAAAATTTGTCTAGAGAAAAATATAAAACAATAAAATGAACTATAGATAGTTAAATAGTTGTCCAATTGTGTAATCAAACAGAACTACTTGGCTCGTTCATTTACCACACGACAGAGGTAAACCGGGTTCGAATTCGTTGATTATTGACTTGCTGAAAATCTGAATGGATCGAAAGAGCCATATTAAGTCACCTCAGTTTCCCCACACACGGTCGATTTTGGCTCGTCTCTGGGCCGTTACATGCTCGTTTGCATTTCCCCCTACACGGCGAACACTGTTCGCGAACATTCATTTCGTTCCGATTCTTCAAAGAGTAAACATCATGTGCGATAAGGAGCAAGTCGTTGCTCTTCCCATATAGCACTCTCATTTCGTAAGAATTCGATGAATTCTTCAATAAAATCGCGGCTGGCTGTGGCCATGTGTTTATTTTTTGATGTGCACTCAACGAAGTTTACAGCAAAAATGAGGTTTGCTCGCGAACATGGCCATACACGGCGAACATTGAAACCAACGAACACGAGAAAATCGAAATGTTTCGCCAACAACGAGCCGTTCGCGAACTAGCCCATACACGACGAATATCTGGCGAGCACGAGCATGTTCGGCGAGCATGTTCGTCGTCTATGGCCACCTTTAGCTCATTTTCTCAGTCGTGTATGGTCAGCTTAAAAATATAGAATAATGATTCTTTCAAATAATAATAGGACAGTTTGGAAACTGGGTAATAGTTTTTAGAGGTCAGTTATGGCTATCATTGGTTTGTATCATTAGAACCAATAATTGGCATTTTTTCGGTAGATCGTTTATAGCCTTCATTAAACATTTCTGTCATTGAGAATAATTTCCTTACCCAGACATTTTTTCTGTTTCCAATAAACTTGCCTAAATTGAAATCTAATTTTTTGGCAGATGGCCAATCAGGTAATAAATAGAAACTTGCCTTACTTTCAAGTTCATTATGCCGTCTGAACCTGCCAAACCTTCCCAAAGCTTCAAGTTTGAATTTTATGAAGCTCCATCGTCTTCGTTGTGTATTTAGGATTCTATTTTTGAGCCTGTAAACGACAAACGTGTAGTACCCGGGGCATGATGGTTATT
Organism: Eupeodes corollae; assembly: GCF_945859685.1. Taxonomy (NCBI): domain Eukaryota; kingdom Metazoa; phylum Arthropoda; class Insecta; order Diptera; family Syrphidae; genus Eupeodes; species Eupeodes corollae. Next base: position 67,500,074 of record NC_079148.1, on the reverse strand, counting down.
CCGATGGAATGCCCCTTCCCAGATGGAGAAGTTTCGGGTGTTCGAGCGGCAGTGTTTACGACGCTGGCTGTACCGGCTTATATCGAACATCCTCTTCTTATGTGTATTACTATTCCAACGAGGTCCTATAAAACGGGGCTCGAATCAACAGAATTGACAATTTCGTAATAAAACTCGTTCGAGGTCACATTGCCAGAGCGGGATGGGGTTTTGAGCCTTGGCCGGCTTACACACTTGTTTTATAGTTTTAGTGTTTAGTTTTAAGAAGAATAGGCATGGTTGCACAAAAAAAAATTAAAAAAATGAAAAAAAAAACATGGAATATAAAAAAAACAACAAAATATGAAAAACAAAAAATGTTAGATTTGCTGCTGTGGTTGTTCTAGTTTTAAGTAGTTTATAGGTAGAATAGTTAGTTTAAGTTAGCTTTAAGTTTTATATCAAGGACCTTATTTTAAATAGTTTATAAGTAAAAATAAAAAAAAAATATCGATATATTATTTTTTTTTCAAATTTTCTAATAAATACAAAAATAAATAAAATGAATTACAGTAAAATAGATCTTAGGGACGAAAGGCATTAGAATTGAGTATTATTGTTGGACTTAGAGTGTCCGTATGGGACCATTAAGTTAGTTGTAAGTTATGGTTATTAAGGTTAGTTTTATGAATTTTTGTCTAGCTTTAAAATAGGTTTAAGGCTGAATTAATAAAAATGAATTTACAAAAAAAAAAAACGATGGACTGTCATGCGAGAGATCTTGGGTTCGATCCCTGCCTATGGCACCTAAAGTCTTTTCACGAGTACTGCCTCTTGCGAGGAATTGACAAATTCGCCAAGAGTAATTCTTGACATCAAAAGTGCTTTCTCAAATCTGCCGTTCGGATTCGGCTTAAAACTGTAGGTCCCTTCCATCCCTGACAACAGTACTCGCACATAGGAATGATTGAGAGTTGTCAGTCACTAGGACCTACATAAATAGTTCTCAAACGGATTGTTGCGCCTCCCACTTTAGTTTTATTTTTAAACGACAAACGGAGGTTTTTGCCATTTGAGCTGAACCGGTTGAATTCCGATTCGTCACTCCATAGGCTGATTCCAGAAAGCGCGGCGAATCGCATTGAAAGCGAAAATTCAATTTCGACCGCCCTCGCTTTGAGTTAATTTCAAAAGCGAAAAGAAGCTAATTATTTAAATATTCAAAGAAAACTATATAAAAATTGGGGGGTTTGTCTCTTGATGTTCCCCCCAAAGAGTGCGTATTTAATTATCTTTTTCCAAATTGAATTTTTTTTAATGATTTTTGTTCAATAAGGTTTATAAAATTGTTTCGACTATCGCGAGAAGCATTTGTGTACGTTTTTAAAGAAATCAAAGATGATTTCAAACAAAAAAACACTACCTCTTTGCCTCACTTTCAGCTCCAACAATTTTTTGATGTTGCCGCAGAAGTTCTAGTGTGGCGAGTTGGTATCTTTTGTGCATGCTCTTCCATTTCTTTGTCGAATTTTTCTTTTTCCGGTTGTTCATTTATTCCTTCTGACAGTAAAATTTCAGATTCCTCAAATAGTTGACGGGTTTCTGGTAAAAGATGTTGACGTATTTGTACGATTTTTTCTTTAAAAGGTTCTCTGGTTGGAAAAGCATCTGCTGTTCCAAATTTCCTTACTTTGAGACCACACACCTGGGTGTTTAAGTCCAGCAAAGCAATAATGTCTTCTTCTAAGACCGAGAACACATGCTGTTTGTTCGGTCCACCTCCTGTCCCATGCATGGATTTTTTGTTTCCTCGCGATATATCCTTTATGTGATACTTAAAATCTTTCCATACCTTCAATGCAAATAGAATTTGTATTCATTATGAACACGAAACTGAGAGAAAGCTCAGTGAGCAACTAACTTCCTATTAACAAATGTCAAAATATAAATAAAGTCGAGGAAGTTTCAAAAATAAATGTAATTTGCATAAATTCTATAAAATGTTTTTTCACTGCGACTATTTCCATTGGTTTCTCTGGAGGACCGAATGCATTTAGCTTATCAGTCAAAGCCTTCCAAAGAATTTTGGATTTGGCTTTGGCTTGACTCGTCGGCAAGTAATTTTTTGCTATGTTTGGATTGGTTTCCATAAAAGCTACCAGCAAATCCAACTGCTTAGCATTAGTTGTAGGCCTAGAAGGTTAGAAATAACTTATTTGTAAGTTTTTGACAATTTTATTTATTATTCACTTACATTTTTTTGCGCACTTAACAAAACAAAAACCAACCAAACAAAAACAAAAAAATAAATGACATTTGACATCTACCCCCAAAACGAAAGCTGAACGAGAGCTGAAGGCACTGGTAAATAAAAATACGAGTATCGTCATTTTTACGGTTCTCGTTTTTCTTAATCGCAATTTGACGATTTAGTGCCTTTACAATCGTTTTTTCTAATCGCAATTTAACGAATAAGCGTTATTTTGAACGAGTTTCGTTTTTCATAATAACCCCCTGGAGGTCCAAGACTATTAAGCACAACCGTGATTTCATCGCAAAGCTCCCTGATATTGGCCTTTTATTCGGGAGCATTTAGAATTCCCTTTGCTTTTCCGCTATTCTCTTTTAGGAATTCTACGAGGGTCGCAAATTGCTTCGTGGAGGTATGTTTGTTACTCCTTAATCAAACAAAAAAATCGTTAAATATTTAACAAAAATAATTAATTGATATCTTTAATTTAATATATTTAAAAAAAAAACACACACACAAATAAAACTTATTTTTGTTTACATTTTGTTGCAATCCGCCACTATCACGCCTGTCGCTTTCAAAACCCACTAGAAGAATCACATTTTGTTGGAAAAAACTTTCGCTTTCCAAATGGAAACATAGTTTTCTGCAACCGCATGCATGGGTCTACTGTTTGATTAAATCAAAAATGTCTCCAATTTCTCTAAAAGATGTCACTTTATGGTTCTCTGATACTTCCCTCGATTCGTTAAAAACTTATTACGAGAAGCGAATCGAACATTCGACTTAAAGCGAACGTTTGAGAAATCCAATATAGAGCTAATTAAGATGGATGAATTTCGACTTTAAAATGGGTTAACATCTATTTTTTCAAAAAGTTGGCGTAATTTCAAAAACTTTCGCTTCTCTTAATTAGGACCAAATAAAGAAACAATTGATGAAAATAAAAAAAAACACATTTTAAAGCGAGTAACAATATTATTGTTTTGTTGACTTTATTTCATTTTTTGAATTAGTTATTATATACTTAGGCATAGTTCTCGTAGATACATCAAATATAATAATGTTATTATTTGTAATGTGTGGTTGTATACATAATTCTCTTTTTGTATTTACTTCTCTATTTTTATATAATGTAAATATATATTTATATATATATATGTATACTTTTACTACATCATTTTTATTTTTATTTTATGTTAAATTAATGTAACAGAACATTATTCTCAATTTTAAAAAAATATATATATAAATAAAACAATCTATAATCTTCTTAAAATGTCTTATTTAAAATTGTTTTGTTGTTATAAGAATTGTTTTAATCCAATTTTGATTTTTAAAATTTTATATAAATTAAATTTCAAGAATTAAAAGAACAAAAAAACTTCATATTAAAATTTCTTTTAACTAAGAAATACATATAAATGAAATAATAAAAAAACAAAAATGAAAACTTAATATTTTGTTTAAATAAAATAATCGGTGATACAGAGGGACATAAACGTATTAGTTCTCTTTTATATTTTGTCTTCCTTTTATTTTTATTTTTTTTTTTTTTTTTTTGCGAAATAAATGTTTAATAAAAGTCTTTGTATTTTGTTTTAATATTAAATCGAATATCACACAGAGGAATAACAATTTTTTTAATTCTTTTTTTATTATTATTATTATACTTGTTTTTTAATGAACCCTTATTCATAATTAATTATTATGGTTGGCAAGTCGAATTTTTTGATTGCGTTTAATGATAAAAACTAAGCTGCCAGTAAGATTAGAAACGCTTAAGACACAAATAAAATGTGACTTGTGCAAACAAAAGAAAAACGACTCAACTTAAGTAAGAGCTATGAACAGTAATTATTCATCTTTTTATATTATAATATTATATCAACCTTTTAATGTAAATCTATTTTGTTAAATTAATAAATAAATAAATGGGAATTAACCGTTATTTTCATTTATATGTCAATTATTTCATTCTCGGTTTCTATCTATTTTTATTTTATTTTTGCATTTTAGAGATAAGATTTTGTGACATCAATAAGGGATTTTTAACTAGAGTTATGTGTAAGACGAGACGTATGTAAATTTGTAGACATTACTCGAGTTACTCTTGGTTGGATTAATAATAAACTATATAAAGATATACCATATTTAAATTCATCTATTACGGTTTTTGTTTATTTATACATTTCATAGCGATAAAGTGGCGGTAGGTTCAGTATTATAACAATGTATTGAGGAGTAAGTAACTTTGTTTTATAGTGATAAGAAGTAGGTATAGTTGTTATTTATAGGGTTAAATCCAATGTCAACATTTATATTTATTATTTTTAATTATTTTCAGTTTATTCTATTTATGATTTAGAAATATAATCCACGTTTTGATTTTAAAACTCAAACCTCCATCGAAGGTCAAAGAGATGTATGTATTTGTAATTTGATTTATTATTTACAACAGATCACGATGAAAGACCCAAGTGTGTTTTGTGTGGGCGAATTTATGAGAGAGCCACTGAGATTCCAGAAGATTGAATCGATCCTGGCTGAGGTATAACGGTTTACCACGTCTAAAAGTTAACATACAAAATTTATTAAAACGCGCTTTTCTAAAAACATAAAAGAAAACAACTTACTTCAAATCACGATCTTCTTCATCGAAATCATCTAAATACAGTGATCCCCATAAACAGGCTCTCCGACCTCTTATTACTATGATGTATGTCGATGTGACAACTAAAAAGATGCCAATACCACCGCCGCAAGAAATTGTGTGCTAAAAAGGTTCATAAATAAACACCTACAAAAACATGTAAGACAAATTGAAACTTACTCGAACTGCTTCACAACAATCATTTTCAGCACAGCAATTTTGCTTGAGACAAACTATTGCTCCGCACAGCAGGCAAATGGAGCTCTCTTTTGGCACTTTATTGCAATTTTCACATGGTCTCTCATGATAGTACTAAAAATTAATACAAATATTATAAACATATATTATTTGTATAGAAAATAAACTTACCGTAAACAAACGCTCATATTCTCTAGGGAGCCCAAGCAACTTTGGTTGTTGCCACGCAATATTCTGATTGACTATCACAAAATCACGAATGGCTTCGACTGGTGGATGAACATCAACTAATTGTTCGCACCAGAACTGTGGCAACGACTCCTCAGTACCGGGAATGAACGACAGTCCTTTTGATGCATTGAAACACTCCCAATCCATACTATCGGTGACCAATTCCAAATAGTATACTAGTCGTACGAACTCTAATGGCGGAGCTGAGATCTCTGGCATTTCATGGCGATACAAATGATGTCTTAGCAAAGCAGCGATACGCAAAAATGGTAAACATAACGTCTGCAACTGTGTTTCCATCGATTTGAGATTCACTTCGATGGGTCCAGATTGATCAATTGACGCCGGTAGGCAATCACGACGCAATCTCTGCAGTCTATCGGTGTGGCTGAGAACAAGTGCCATTGCTTTACCCAGATGTGGAGTAGTGTTACTCCGGGTTTTGTATTTTTCCATAATGAAGTCACATTCGAGATCAGTCAGAGCGACGCATAGTTTAACAACGATCTGATAGTACAATAGGTTGTACATAACTTTCACTATGCAGTTAAAGTAAACTAAAGAGACGAGATCATTTATAGTTAGCATCATTTTGATTGATGAATTTGTTATACTTTACCTTGGTCTAAATGTAGCGGTGCCAAGAGGATGAATTTCAAGAGCAACGCTATGGGGTCAGCGAATAGACTAGGGATGAATTCTTTGCAGTGGGAAGGCACGGGTGCTGAGTCGATCACTGGCATACCAGCCAGAGACGCCCAAGAACGCCACAACGGCCACTCAACGAGTACTCTCACATGGACAGATAGAACGTGCAGCAATGGAACGATACACTCCCGCTTGGGCTTGTAACGCGTTGATTGATTGGAACAAAGTGTCCCACCACGTTGAATTATTTCGGATTCTAGATTAGTTCGAGCTATCGACGTCACAAACAGAAACAGACTTCGGAACGTCGGAGGAAATCGATTGATTTTGCGATGAGTTATGTTCGTCATGTCTTCCATTGCACGACCCATCGCTTCGGAGAGCTTAGTCGTCGTCTGTGAAAAAGAGTGGAACGTGTTAAAAGACTGAAATCAATTTTAAATCAATGAGCTATGTTTCATATCCAGCAGAACTTACTCTCAGCGGTGGTCTCTCATTTTCTTTGATTAAGTTCATCAGCTCGAAGACTAGCGTCCCGAAAGATTGCGTGCCCGATCGCACAACAGGCGCAGGTCTATCCAACTGGGGATTTAGTGGAAGAACCGAATTGGACAGCTGCCTGCAAACAGGACAGTAGAACTCTCCCCGATCGTGAAGATGTTGCCGTTGCGTGGCGTACAGGGTTTTCAGATATGCATCTAGACAACTCAAATGAACGTGGTGACCACACGACTGTACATACACTCCGTTTTCGTAACCTAAATTATTTGACAGATACCAAGATTCCTCACCGAATTTTTCGCTTAAAATTCTGTTGCGTCGATTAAAGTCAGTCGCAAGGATACTGCTGTTCTTAAGCCTCTTTTCATCTTCAAGATTTAGTGGAAGTGGTAGTCGTTCGGACACTTTCCTACGATGTCCGACAATACCACTCGATTCGACAAGAACTACTAAACCTATGGGGTTTGCGTCTGTACTGGCACTGGTACAATTACAGATTATGCAATCGTATTCCTTTTCACGAGGCTGTTCGTACTCCTCGTCGTCTTCGTCGTCGCCACATTCCATGCTCTGGCCGGCAGTTTGCATGAATTCTTTTTGTTTGTTGGCAAAGTCCTGCATTAGTTTGCGTTGTCGCTCCTTTGCTCTTCGAGACCGTTCCTCCTTTTCTCTTGTTTCCCGGGCCTTTTGTTCGGCTTGTTTCTCTCTTTGGTTCGGCCATAATCGGCTACGAATCTCTTCGATGTTCTGTGCACATTTTTCGTCCCGTTTAGCTACTTTACGCAGAAGATTACCTATGAAGAAGGGCCCGTCACCGATCCGAGAATCAGATATTCGAATATCTCGAGTATTGGTGTGCCGTTGACTAGATGACGATGACGAGCAGGATGACGACGAAGATGACGGCGATGGACCTGCTTCATCACAGTCAACATCCATAGTTGATGAACCAGGCTTGTCATCATCGCCGTCTTTCAACGAGAAACTATCCAGCGTGCCGCTCAGTTGCGAATGCAACTTCAACAGCAACGACAGGATACTCTCTTCGATGATTACTTCGTCTTTATTTAGTCCGATAGCGTGTTCCACGTTCCTCATTCGGCTGCCTGAGTCAAAAGTTCGACGTGAACCACTACTACCACTGCCACCAAGAGAATTGGAGGGAACAATGTCTAAATTGCTACTAGGGACAGCGACAGGCTGTACTCGTTGGAAGGGCAGCAACATGCCACCAGCAATGTGCGTAGTCGGGGAAAACATTTCACTCGGCTGGCGGTTCGCTACCGTTGAAGTAGTCACTGAGGCTCCATCACTTGTTGTAGCCAGACCCAGGTCACGACGTATGGCCACTTCCATTCCTGATTCCGGCGGGGCTATGGGCTGCAGGGTGTAACGTGTTGGCATACTATTCATGGGCTGTAGAGCCAAAGAGTGGGAGTCTTCAATTTGACTGTCGCTGTCGTCATCAATGCTTCGGATGACAAGAGAAGTTTCAGGAACCACCGAAAGATCCTGAGGCAAAGCGACTTCCATGGAAAGGACAGCCAGAGAGTTATTAGAGTTCGATACAGATGCTCCCGCTTCATTTTCTCCTCCAACGATCATGGGTAGCGTCTCGCTGTCCACGTCAAAATCAATATCGTTATAGAAAGGATTCGAACGATAATTGGCTGGCGAAACCTGTGGTTCCTGCGATTTTAGTGATAACTTGTCAACTACATGGCGTAGATTCTCACAAAGATTGTCTGTGGGGAAGCACTGCAATAATTTTGGTGGATCTCTGCGCGAAAATGAATAAAACGCTTGCTGATAGGCCGATTCACATTCTACAATGGCACCATTGCTGGGCTCGTCACTAACTTCAACTGCAATCTCCAGAAGGAATACAGCCAAGGCCAGCAAGTGCTCGGATACATCTCGCGAATGTACCGCTCGGAAGAATATCGACAGAATGGTCGAGTGAAAAACTCTGGAATTCAAAATCCGACATGGGTCACCAAATGCCTTTCCCACTGGCCTCGGAAGTCTAAATGGTGGCCAGAGATTTCCGCTTGCCGGCATTTTACCTTTGGACTTGACAAAATTGGTGAACCTATCGAGCGAGCTTTGGAAATCACGTCGATGTACTGCACGGAGCAATACATGCAGCGGATCGTAGTAGTTCTCCCAAACTTCGTCGATTGGAGTGAACAATCCCTGTTCTAGGTTATCCGAGCCCGACGAAGGTGCCTTGTAAACGGATAATTGTTTAAGAAACGTCTCAAAATTCTTCGTATGAACGTTTCCAGAACGTTCCGGCATAAGTTCCAGCAATTGGCTATGCGTTTTGTTTTCAGTAGCCAATAGTGCACTGATTTCTATGATACATTGAGTGGCTTCGTCGTTGCCCAGATTAGTTCGGGATGTCACTAAGGTGGCTAGAAACGTTAAAAAGCCCTCCAACATTGAGGCTTGTTCCATTTTCTGTGGGGATTTGAGTGGGGCCATTTCCAGCCATTGGCCAACGCTGAATAGGTCAATGGCATTGGTCAAAAAGAAGTAATCGGGCAAATTTGTGGCGCATATTTGAAGGAAGAATAAATCCATATCTGCCATTGAATTGCAGAAATTTGCCTGGATGTAGGTCATTGCTTGTCCTTTTATTTGCAATCCATTTCGAACCCATTTTCCAGCTAGAATTTCATAAAAGAAGCTCTAAAACAAAAGAAAAGAAGAAATGATCAATTAGTTATTACATTTGAAGTGAGAGGGAATTTAGGTATCTAAGGCAGCTTCAAAAGATCGGAAATATCAGAAATGAAAATGTGTAGCTACAAATTAATTGTTAGGAATTCCCTAAAATAAAATCTGAACCATGGCTTGAATCAACTGAGGAAGAAATTAAGGCAATCGCTTTTTTGTGCAGTTGCGGTCATGAATTCATGTCAATGGTGCAAAAGAGGTTAATAAGCTGTTTGGACATTTTTTTTGATTCCATTTAGAAACAAATGATTAAAGATTAAACTGAATTATTAAAAGAGTCCAACCTTGCCAAAAAAAACAATGAAGTTAATGGTTGTTTTTTTGTTTGACGTGCGGTTTTAAACATCACAATAGTTTTTCCAAATTGGTCTTTTTGACAGCTGTCACTTGATATAAGCTCAGTTCAGTTTGCAGGTCATAATGAATGGATTAACTCCTGAATAACTTTTGCAATTTTTTTACTAGGTGAGCCTGTGGCATGTCTTACATCGCTCGACTATTTTTTGTGTAGTTATGCGAAGTCGGTTGTTTACGCAGATAAGCCCCAATTGTTAAAAGAAGTAGTAGAAAATTGTTGTAACTCAGCTGGAATTTATTTAAACCAGCTTCGGTGGCCACTTGCCCATTTTAAAATTAGAAATGAATTACATACTCTTATCTTTATAATATTCGTATAGCTTAATTCTTGGCCATAATGTTGTATTCCTTCTTGAAACCCTTAAAATAAAACACCCAATATGTGCAGAGTTCCCCTCACATATTGTACAGAGCAAAAATATATTTTTTTAATTTAGATTCTCCGAAAAAAGTATTGCCAGATTGAAAACTGCAACTCTAAGAAAAACATCTGTTGCATCCATTAGATGCTTGCTTTTAAAATTCTTTAGAATTGAAGCTTGAGAAAGTGAAACACTTATCGAAAACAAAAGAGTAGAAATGAAAGGCAAACAAACATTTCTTTTTTATATACAAAACTAACAAATCAACTCCATTTAACAAGATGGGAATCTCAGACTTACATTTCGGTTTGCCTAAAAGCTAACTGCATACTAAATGTGAGTGAAATGATTGCAAAAACGAAACACATTCTCACATTTAGTGTTCCGGTAGATAAAAATTCTTCATTTTAGTCCTCATGCACACCTAAATGCTTCATTTTGGCCTTCGTTTAAAAACGAAAAAACTGGACCAACAGAATCTGAAGTGCTGACATGGTCTTAAATTGAAAGATTTGTATAGCTTTTTATTTTAAGTCCAAATAAATGTTGTAATTGTATATTAAATTAAATAAAATTGACCAAATACATATTTAATGATTTATTAGTGCTGTATTTTGTTCAACTGGTTAATTAAAATTGAAAATGGACAAAACTGTAACTCAATACTTTGTAAAACAACAAAACAGAAAAATTTTTCAGCTGTAATTTGCTTAGAGCATTTTTTGTTTGGCGAAGAAGTTCAGGTTGAAACAGTAGGCGGGTATCTTCGTATTATTTTGTACAGACAATGCACCGAGAAACATACTTGTGAAGTTCCGTTGCCAACATTACCTAGTTCAGATTCCTCAATTAGATTAGTTATTGTCAAATCTGGCAATGCCGATAATGGTAAGCACTGAAAATATCCGGCGCAGCCATCTTGCTTTTGCACAGACAAAGAGAATGTGCAATAACCTCACTTGAGAAGAAACGTTCAACGAGACGGAGCAAGTTCCCGCAATTATATAGCTACTTGATATTCTTATTGTAATTATTAATTAAAGAAAAAAGAAGAAGATTGTAAGAAAAAACTAAATGTAAGTTCAAAACAAAATTAGTATATTAAGAAAACAAACTATACAATGTTATATATCTACAGGAAATAAAAGTCACTTGAATTGAAGTAAAAATCTATTTGCTCTAAGTGGCTTAGTTTTCAATTGGAAAACAATCTTAAGCGAACAGTTAGTATTTTCATCATTTATGCAGTTCGATAATTGCAAGACCAAATTTAAGATTTGTTTTTTGCAGACATTTTAATGAACATTTCTTTTTAACGGACTATGTTAAAGTTAGAATTTTGTTTTTAAAATAAGTTGCTTTGTGTAAAGTATCTTTAAGGAATAGAAATAGGTAATATGGTTACACACAATACCAAATAAATGAGTGCAATAAATAGATTTAAGTAACTTTTTTTATTCCAGTATGGGGAAACCGAACACCCAAAAGAAAAAAACCGGCCAACGCGCCAAAATCCATATTTCTCGACTAAATAATGTTATCTTCTATGCTTACGAATTTACGAATTACGAATTTTGTAGCATATGAACATTTCTAGACATTTTACAATGTGAACAATTAAATATGCTTTGAAATAATTGCTAAATAAAATTGCTAAAATAAATAGTGCTAAATTTGTTTCTAAAAAGTTGATGAAGGTTAGCCTAAGCGGAAATTTCTCTAATGAACATACCTAAAACATTATTGGCTTTCTCGAAAATATTTTTTTACGCTAACCTCTGCTTAACATCTGAAAACTATTGTTTATGTATATGTTCTTTTATGTTCTGCATTTATAAAATGTAATCTACGGGTAGTATTTATTATATTAAGAAAAAAAATAGATCCGTAAAACTCATTCATCTGTTTTCATTATAAGCAGCAATTTTACCAAACATACCCTTCAAACAATGATGAGTAAACTTGAACTTTGGTAACTTAACATTTTTAAGGAATTAATGAAAATTATATTTTGCGTTAAACTGTGGGAATTTACTAAAAAAAACTTCTGTACGTCAACATTAAACATTCATGTCAATTACATTATCTACTGAATGAGTTGTGCATGAATTCAGAACGATTTTTTGACGTTTCTATTTTGTGATGAACGTCAAAATTTGCATTTTATTTGCTCTGCATTTATTTAACAGGTTAGCTATAATCGTTCTGAATATTTTTTTTAAAAACATTGGAGTTCCTTGCATCAATCAATGAAGAATGTTATGGATAAGGTATTTTTCGATTATAACTTTTTTTTTTAATTTAATATTTATTAATCAAAATGTATAGTTGCAAGGTTAAATCATTAATAACAAACCAATACAGATTTTAATTACTTGCAAAAAAATTTGGGCCATTCATTAACGAAAATTTATTAAAATTAGAATAAATTGCGCTCGCACCCTTAACTTGATGGTTCTTCGAACGCATCTTTGATACAATAATCCGAAGGTATTTATGAAATTTAAAGAATTTCGTAGTGATTGCTCTAAATGAGTGAATTAATTATATTAAACTGATGTAAAGATGCTTTTTCCAAAACAAAAATTTACATTGGTTCGCTGTCAACAAAATGACTTCAAAACTAAAGCTAAAAACTGACTTTATCATCGCAAAAAGGAAATAGACAAACCTGAAACAAAAACTTATTAACCTCCCCATTTTGTTTTTGCTTTGCTTTACAAATACAACAATGTAAACAAATGGGTTTTGGAGAATGAAACGTACGAAACATTCAAATCTTGGTAAATGGAATATTTTTAACTTCCCATAGGAAGTTATTGTAATGGGTCCGATTTGTCAAATTGAAAATTTTGACATTTCTCGACGTTTCAAGGTCCCTAGAGTTGAAATAAAAGATTTTTAGAAAGATGTCTGTATGCGTGCGTGTGTACGTACGTTCGTACATCCGTACGTTCGCGACGTTTTTTTCATCGTCCATAGCTCAAGAACCAGAAGAGATATCGACTTAAAACAAATTTTGTTAAACAGATAATAAGGCAGAAAGATGCAGAAAGGGCTCTCAAGAAAATTGCGTGGGTGGTTTTTTTACCATAGCAGTTTAAAAAATAGGTGAAAATTTTGGTTAACCCTAAATATCTTACGAACCAAAAAAGCTAGAGACTTGAATTAAATTTTATATAATAAAGTGTAACGTGATACCAAACAGGTATATTTTTTGAAAAAAATCTATCTAACGGTTCTTTTTCTAAATCAAAAAAACTGAAAAAAAAATTTGTCACCTCCTAAATTTAACGACTAACATATGATTTCATCTCCAAAACAATTTTGTGCAACGGAGAATAATGTTTTTGAAATCTGATAAAATTTTGAGAAAAATCGAATTGACAGTTTTTTTTATAAAAAATAAAAATCTAAAAAAACATTACTCAAAGTTCGTAAAAATTAAATATCGATTCAAATATCTTTTCAAACACTTGAAATTTAGGCTTCAAGCTTATTTTATCTTATAAAAAATATTGTTTTCAACATTCAGTAAAATTTTGAGAAAAATCGAATTGGTAGTTTTTTTTACAAAAAATAAAAATTAAAAAAAAAATTTAATAAAAGTTGGTAAAAATTGATTTTCGACTCAAATATCTTTTCAAAACTTTGAGATATTGGCTTTAATTTACTTTTATCTTTCAAAAAATATTGTTTTCAACATTCAGTAAAATTTTGAACAAAATCGAATTGACAGTTTTTTTTATAAAAAATTAAAAACCGAACAAAAATTAACAAAAGTTGGTAAAAATTGAATATGGATTCAAATATCTTTTCAAAAACTTGAAAGTTAGACTTGAAACTTATTTTATTTTATAAGAAATGTTGTTTTAAGCATTCTGAAAGATGTTGAGAAAAATCGAATTGACAGTTTTTTACAAAAAATAAAAACCTTAAAAAAAATTTATAAAAGTTGGTAAAAATTGATTTTCAACTCAAATATCTTTTCAAAAATTGTAGATATTGGCTTTTAACTACTTTTATCTTTCAAAAAATATTGTTGTTAACATTTAGCAAAATTTTGAAAAAAAAATCGAATTGATAGTTTTTGTTCAAAAAATTAAATACCTAAAAAAAATTTAACAAAAAATGTTAAAAATTGATTTTCGACTCAAATATCTTTTCAAAACTATAAAATATTGGCTTCAAACTAATTTTATCTTATAGAAAATATTGTTTTCAACATTCGATAGAATTTTGAAGAAAATCGAATTGACGGTTTTTTACAAAAAATAAAACTTTAAAAAAACAATACTAAAACTCGGTAAAAATTTACTTTCGACTCAAATAGCTTTTCAAAAATTAAAAATATTGGCTTCAAACTTATTTTATTTTACAGAAAATATTGTTTTCGATATTCAGTGATTTTTATATAAAAATCCAACAGTCCGTTTTTTTCATAAAAAATAAAATCTATAAAAAATAGTACGCAAATTTGGTTAAATTGATACTAGTACATATAGACAAAGTTTTAAGCAAGACAAATCGACAGACGGGATGGGAAGTTATCAGTGTGGGTCGCATCCCAGCCTCTTTTTGGTTATAGTACTGCTGAAGGTAGGTCAGTTTTTAAGTCCAGTACAAATACTGTAATTTTAATAATTTGAAAGCCCCGGTCACAGCTTCCCCTCATAAAAGTACGGGAAATCCCCTATATTTATAATAACCAATATAAATTAGGGTAAGTGCCTAACAAAATATCCTTTTTGTTGAACTTGAAGAGGTGATTTTCTAAGAAAAAGATCTCTAATTTATTTTTAAAGACATTGCCATTTCCTTAGAAAATAAATTTCCACACAAACTTATATACCGTTGTTAAAAAAAGACATGATATATCGGATTTAACAACAAAAGAGCAACAATTAAGAATTAAATTTTAATGCGAATTTATATTTAAGTAAAATTTATTAAAAAAAAAGGATGAAAACCCTTATATATGATTTTTTCGTTATTTATTTAACGAAAGTGTTTCCTTCATTTCATTACTGTTTAGGTCATCGCTTGTAAAATGTATACTACTCCAAAGATTTCGAACTCCACTAGAGTAAGCTATACTTGACGTTTGCCTGGGTGTTACTTCGATCGATTCTTTACGTGGGAGAACTATTGATTTTGTATACAATGTTTTGGGTTTACTTTTGTAGTAACCTGAATTTGTGTTACTTTTGCGCATTGAAAAAAAAAAAAGAATTATGATAATGACCACCCTAATGCCCATATTTATACTTTTTGAGTTTTTGTTTGATCTGATTTGATGCTCTTTTTCGTTTAGAATACAGGGTGCTTCACTTAGAAATTATATAAATTAGTTTGCTTATATCAAGTGTCAAACTACGGTCAAAGGTTCATGAAACCTTAGAAGCCTAAAAAACTCACAATATACAAAATATATCTTACATGAAACATGAACTATTCACTCAAAAAATTAAAATACATAATATATAAACATATAAGAAAACGTTTACAATAGTGGAGCACTGGATCTAAACAAAGATTTCCGTAACACTTTACCTATTTAGATTTAATTAAGACTTGAGGGAGTATAGAATGCTCATACAATCTAGAGTTTCAATCCTCTAATAGTTACGGCTGTATAAGTCAATACGTAATACGCCTGGCAATTCAAATGAAATCAAGATAATAAATAAGATGCATCAATTTCACCATTAATAAGTTGACTAAGAAATATTCAATCATTATTAACTCTCCTTTGGTGGAGAGATTGCGTTTAAAGAAGCTGAAAACGATATTCATCGGGAAGCAGCTCATTGGGATCAAGGCGAATGAAATTATGTTCAAAATATTAAATACGCTTTCTATGAATTTCGTTATAGGAATTCCATACTTATGAAGCATATTAAAGATAAGGAAAAACATGACAATTGTACAAATTTATATACATTTACTCATAATTACAGAGAAACAATGCGAGTTTCTCGGCTGTCTTTTTTTGACAAATTTTTATTTCAACTTAACAAAGGATTTACATATGCCTTCAAACCTGGTTTACAAGTTTATTGTATCTGGAAGTATATTCTCTTTTTACTTTTTTATTTTTTTTTAGATTTCTGTACTTTTAATTAAACTACACAATTTGTAAATTAGGTTAAATGAATTCAATATATTTTATTGACGCAAGATTGCATTCTCTTACAAGTCTGCTGTGAAACACCCTGTTATTTATTATTAGTACATTTTAAATGTTTTTTTCTTTGTCTCTTACTCTCTTCAATTTTGAATCTCCATTTCTCAATTAAATCACATTTTTTATAACTCTACATTTACACCACAAAATTAAACGATATTCGCACTCTCTTACTCTTTGATACAAATACGTCATGTACATACATACATACATAAATGCAATGCAAAGCACACTACGACTACAGTTATATTATTTTTATTGAGTTGCAAACAAAAATGAGATTCCACAGTGGAGAGGACGAGATAGTGAGACGGCGAGACAGATCAGAGTAGGATAAAAAGTAACAATATTGCTTTTGTATTGATGTAGAGTTAATAATAGTTTTGTATGTGTATTAAAACAATTTCGAAACATGAGCGGATTTATCGAATCGGTTTGTTACTGTTTGACCCGAGAATGTGTGTAGAATATATTACAGTGTAATAGGCAAGAACCTATAATTTTTCATAAATCAATAACACAGCCACTTTTTCGCAACTCTATTGTATTTTGGTACTCAGAGTAATTGTGTTTACAGTTGCAAGTGATAATTTAAGGGTAAATTCTCATTGCTTTGTTTAAATGGCGCTTTGTGTAGTGTGATTCATTATTTTAGGCGAGCAAAATAATAGCAGTGATTGACAAATTTAATTTAAATAATTGTGTTTTAAATTAAATTTTGATTTCAAAAGTGATAAAAAGTAAGTCCTGTTATTCTATTATATTTTCCATTAAAATTGTAATAAAATTATTGAATTTATGAATTAAAAGTGGGTCGAGGCAAGCACTGCACACTGGAGAAGCGGGAAATTATAAAAAAAGCTTGTTTTGGAAGGCAAAACCTATAAAAAGAATGAAGAACTTCTTGGCTGTGCGGCGAAGATGATATGGAACGCCATTACCTTTGTAGGAAAAGCAGAAACCATGGGACGAAAACAATATCTTACACCATCTTATAAAAAACGTGTGTTTCAATTTTCAAGGAATAATCCTACATCAGCAGCTACAGAGATTGCAGACGAGCTTGAGTTTTCGTGCGGTGTGCATACGGTGAGGAGAATACTAAGGGAGCATAACCTAAATCAATCCAAGAAATGTTCCGCTTTTAAAGATGAACCATATATGTAGTTAAAAGGATAAAGTTTGGGCGTAAGCATTTAGGATGGGCTGCTGAAAAGTTGCGAAACATTCTCTGGACCGATGAGAGCAAGGTGGTTCTCTATGGTGGTAAAGGATTTCGGCAGTTTGTGAGAAGACCCCCGAACATGCAATATAACCTCAGATACACCACAAAAATAATTAAGCATGGGGGATCCAGTACAATGGTTTAGGGATGCTTCCCCTATTATGGAGTTATAATATACTAGATCATTATAATTCAGCACTCTTACGTGGATATTCTTCAAAACACCATGCTTAGATATGCCGAATAAGAAATACTGCTCAAATGGGTCTTCCAGCAGGATAACGACCCAAAGCATACCAGCAGAGCAGCCAGGCAAGCGTTTACAGATAATAGGATTTCGGTCATGGAGTGGCCTGAATAGTCTCCTGACCTCAATACCATCGAGAATCTTTGGGCAGATATTAAAAAAGAATTATTCAAGGCAAAACCAAAAAATAACAGAGAGTTATGGAGCGTTGCTGAGCAGGCTTGGCAATCAATAACACCATCAAGATGTCAGGGACTTGAGAAGTCAATGAAAAGTCGCTGTGAAGCAGTTGTAAAAAATTATGGTCATGCTTCCAAATACTAGTTTTTATTTAATTAAATACCGTTGAAAAGAACTTTTTGTACCCTTGTTTTATTTTAATTTAATAGAAAAAGAAAATCACTGTTTTTTTTTGCTCGCTTTATTTTGTTTTTGGATTACTGCTTAGGTAATTAGCAATAAATTAAATTCCATTCTTACTAAAAATTTAATTTTAATGAATCTTAAGGAGTTTTACTTAAAAACATTTCCACCACCAAAGCTCTTTTTATGTTTTATGTTTTATTTAAAATAATTTTCCATGCACTGCTATTTTTTTTGCTGGCAGCTGTATATCTACTTACAATTACATGTTATAGTTTTAATATTGGATTATTTAAATTTACAATAATAAAATTCTTTACTTTATAAAAGTTACAAATTCTCTATGTAGGTAATGCCTACTTACATTTAACCACCTTAACTTCTTTGAGTTGAAAAGACAGATAAGACCCCATTTCCTTTCAATACAAGATTTCAATCATCAAATTTTAACTTCTCTCTTGAATTTTGAATGAAACAGATGTGAAACATAAAAATATGCTGCGAATTTATGTAAGTAATACGAGCTCTTATGAGAGTAGAACTTAAGGAAGGTCACATTCAGCCCAGCGTTTTAGGAAATCTTTCTTAAATTCGATGCACAGAACCATTACAGCCAACAGTGCGAACAATAAAAACACAATTAAATGTAAATTGGCATTACTGCAAATAAATTATCTGAGACAAAATACGTGCATAATCTTCGCCATGTAAAACAGGCTAAAACAGATCAAAATCAAATGGGGTGGCGCAACAGTCCGTTGTAACCAGGACCTAGTGACTTACAACTCTCAACCATTACTGTGTGCGAGTACTGTTGTCAGGAATGGAAAAAACCTACAATTTAAGGCCGAATCCGAACGGCTAGTTTGAGAAAGCACTCTTTCATGACAAGAATTACTCTTGAAGGATTTGTCAATTCCTCGCAAGAGGCAGTACCCGCGAAAATTATTTTTTTTTTTAAATTAAGGTGGCACAGGCAGGGATTGAACCCAAGATCCCTTGCATGACAGTCCAACGCACCAACCATCATGCTACGGGTACTACGGCTAAAACAGATATGCAGCTTTTTTCAGGCATCATTTCCATGGCGAAGAGTGTGCACGTGTATTTTGGATGCAGAACAACATTGAAAGATGTGTGCATACTAGCTGCACATCTATTGTAGCCATCATAAATGGTGCATAGTTTTGTCAAATAAAATGAGAGAAGCCGATATATCTCTCCTTTTTTGTCTCAAAAGAAAGTTATACCAGAGAATTTAAATAACAGTGCTGCCAAATGAAGATTGTTGGTGTTTATATTGTTCGCAATATTGGCTGCATTGTGACATTTTTATTATTCAAATGCAAAGGAACGTTTACAACCCTACCTTGCATCTGCCTTAAAACCTAATGGGTTCGAAGCATGGGCTTTGCAAACCTCTCAGTTAGTACGCTGTACTATTTCATTAAAAAACCTTGTTGTACAGTTTCTCAAAAAAAAAAAACAAATCACAAAAAAATAAGATTAAATCCGAAAAAGAAAACATTTTTTTTATGACTTAACGATGTTTTCTCGCTTTAATACTTTATACCTGTTCTATTGAGATCAATACCTAACTATAGAAATAAACAAAATTAGAAGGATACTCGTACTGCGGTAGTGAAAATTCGCTCCAAAACTTCACTCCTAATGAAGTCTACCTTTCTTTTGCAATTTTCAAGCTACAGCGGTAATGAAAATTCGCTCCAAAACTTCGCTCTTAATGAAGTCTACCTTTCTTTTGCAGTTTTCGACCTACAGCTTCAGTGTATCATCAAGGCCTGAAAACATAGTAACTGCGCTCCTGTACAGAATTCAATCATAGTCACAACACAAGCTACCCAGCTCACCAGCTGCCTACTTTGTCTGTCTGCCTTTGCGTTTCGTTTGCCTTCCACATCAACACGCCACACCACATTTGTGTACTAGCTCTCACTCGACTGACAACAAACCTAAACTCAAGTCCCAATCCCAACAACCATTCATCCAAATCCAACCTCAATCTATTATGCTGTCTCTTGTTTTCTTTTTCTGTTCGCAATCAAAAATATAAAATAAAAATAATGTCAAGACAAAAACAAGTGAAATACATAATAAAAAGTTTAAAATAAATCCACGGGATCTTCAACAAAATTAAAATCCAGTGCCATTGCCATAAAAATAGAATAATTATTTATGCAAAATTAACTTAAAAGAAAAAAAATGATAACAATGCAATTAAATAAATTTCAATTATTAATTACTTTGTTACTTGTCGTCTGTGCCGGTCGTATCCCACATGCTAATGCCCTAATCGAAGACGTAATCGATGTTATTCATGTGACCAAGGAAGTAGCAACGGGCATCCTTAAAACATGGGATTTTGTACAGCAGACGAGTTTCGGTGAAAGTGTTGAATTGCCTATATTGAAAGAGAAACAAAAGAAGGTCCTTCGCCACATGAAGGAGTTGTCTAGAAAAATCGATCTTTCCGAGAGTAGGGTACGAATAATTTTCTAACTTTTTATTTTGAATATAATAACAAATTATTAAAAATTTCTTTTATTTTACAGTACGCAAATAACATAGAATGGGCGATTGAATCTATAAATAGTTTCACCAAAGTGAATACTCGCTTGGAGTTGCAAATGCACGAAATCGACGACATAATGAATCGAATTGCGACACGCTACAATCAAATGCAACGCTATGAAGCCAACCAGGATAAATTGGAACAGACTACGCTGGTGACATTTGCTGAATGGTCTGTCTCTCCAAATGCTTATGCAGTCAATAATCTACTGGAGCAATTACATTTGATATTCATTGGAAACGAGGCTGAGAGCCGAACACCATCGAAAAGTGTGTTGGAAATGTTTGCTGAATTATTGCAGGTAAAAAAAATGGTTAATAATTATTTTTTTTCTTTTGTTTAGCACACAGTTAATTCGACCAAGTTTGTCTCAAGTAGTTAAAGACGGATTAATCTCTCTTCTTAAATGACGTCATAGTTGTTCAGAGAATATTTAACTTCAACTTGGTTTTCCGGTTTATTTGTTATGTTTCTTTTTATTTGTTTATTTATTTATTCCACACATGAGTGGTCAATGTTTAAAGTAAAAGGAAAAAAGAGTTAATTTTACTTCACACAAAATCATCACTCCACTGTAGGCTTGAAGGGAAAGTTTGAGAATAATTCTTGGCGAATAATAACATTTGTAAATGGATGACTCATTTAAACCGTTGACCACTTATCGACTTCCCAAGCCAACCATTCCAGATATAAGCAATGAATGACAAAGACTTTAATGATACTACTGAATTTATTAATTTAAAACCCGTTAAGATTATCCAGGCAAACCACGTTGTTTGATAAAAACAAATGATATCTATCTACCTTACCTATGGGTGACAATGATCGTTGTTTCAATTTTCAAATAGTATAATAAACTTTACATAATGCAAACAATGACCTGCTACAGCAGAGAAGATATAATCATTAAAGCAATAAAAGTATTTGTCACACACCACAGTTCAAGTATTTTATCTTGAACTGTCATAACAAAAAATTGAATTAATAAGTGTAAATAAGTGGGTGTAAGAAAGAGGTACACATTATCTCCTTTTGATACCCAGAAGATTGAGAAAAAAGGAATGGTTATTTAAGGCAATGATTCAAACGAATTTTAAGATTATACTGAACTTTATTGAACCTATGAATTTTGTATTCATTGGCAATTTTTAGTATATTCGAAAATCACATTTAGAACTCGAAATGTGACTCAAAACTTATTTTATTTGATATTTCCAATTATTTGTCTTTCTTGTGACACAAGACACCCTACTTACACAGTTTTGAGTACACTGCATTTCTCTTCATAAAAAAACTTGTTTCCCATATTTTCATGAATAATTTTTTTTCTTAAATTGAAACAATAGAAACCACTGTCCCTATAGCCTTTTGATCACTCACTAATATTAGGATACTATGATTTTTTTTCTTTTTCAAAGACTTGAATTTCAAATCATTGATATTTAATATGACTGGTGAGTAAAATGAGTCCATTTATTAACTTAATTTCTTTGATATAACTTAATTTGTGAGAAAAATAAGCTCTTTATATTCAACGACCGGAAAATGGAAGTCGGTTCGATGTCATCAAAAAAGACTACTTTCGATTTTAGCATTATGTTTGATATTGTTTGTTATAGCTTAACCATAATTACGCGTTCGTTCGTGCCGATTTTGACACATTGAATAGAAATAATGGACTCTTATGAAGGAATCAGAAATGTTACTTCAAGCTTTGCGATCGCTTTAGATCGTAAATATCATAAGCTGGAGCTCAACGCCTGAATTTGAAGCTTCATTACGTTTTGCAAAGCCTTGGGTCGCGCTTTGTGAAATTACACTTCATTTAAATTTGACGACTTAAAAAAGGCGAATTTATAAGTTTTCAAGAGTCTAGAATGGCTCATGCTAAACTTCAATGGATCTGGATTTAAATTTTCGAAAACCTAAAGATAGATAGATTGATTTATTGTTTTTTTTTTTTTCAAATTTAAGTTACAAAAAAGTATGGTTCTTTAATTTTAAGACATAACTATAAAAGCCGTCTGTCCGAGTTTAACAAAATGTACATAATAATGTATTGTAAAAGGTATGTTACAAATTTTCTTCAATTATAGCTCTTCTATATTTCGATGCTTGTTGACAAGAGTTGTGCAATTTTTCCCAGTTTTTTTAAAACCATTTTTATTTCTAGTTTCCCAAAAAAATGAATCCTGAACTCCTTTAAGACAGGACATCTTCCCAGGAAGTGATAAATGTTTTCCCTTTCATGCATATTACAAATAGTGCAGGAAATTTGCAAATCTTCTCTGTGGGGTATAAAGTTAAGGTCCATACTTTCTCCTTTGGCCTTAAAAACAGTAGATATTGTGTCAGTTGAATATTTTTTTTTAAATAGTTGTTTTCGCAAAGATTATGGTTTAAGGTGGCATATATTTCGCGATGGGTTGAAGTTAGTGCTTTTTCAATGCTTTCCGCTCGCATTTTTTCATCTACCGCTTTAATTAAATTATCGAACTCTTCCTTCCATTGATGGATATTATCCAAAGTGATCCTTAAAGTGTGACCAGCGAGCGAACTCTGCGAGTGCTTTCCAATGTTCATAAAACAACATTATCTTCTATATCACGTAACTTGCTATTCGTTTGGTCAACCTTTCTCCGTCCAGTACCATAGTTTTCGCAATGAAGTTGAAATGAAGTCGCAATGTTTCTATGAATAGTGGAGAGATTCCTGTTTCAACAAATAGCATATAGTTTGGTGAGGATTGTGGAAGCTTGAAAATTCGCTTTAAGAAAAATCGGAAAAATCAAATGGTATTTGATTCTCATCGACATATGTTAATCTTCCAGACAGTTTTTTGATGCGGCACTTATAGCTGATTTAGATGAAGATAGCTTCTCCTGAAAGTGTTGTTCCATGTTCATGTTGCAGCAGATATTTATTCCCAAGTATTTATATGACTTTACTGTTTCTAATTCCTGTCCATCAAAAAACTACTTCTCATTCCTAGCAACCACCTCCTTTTTAAACACCATTGTTTTGGATTTAATTTGGACTTAAATTGCATCCTTGTTTCACACCTGTAACAGTTTCAAAAATATTGGACAGTTGGTAACCGTCCCAAACAGCAGAAGTCGTTTGTTCATACAATTTTTCAATCAAGTTGCCAAATTTTCGAATTACAAAAGGCTTCTGATATAATTGCACCAATCCTTGAGGCAATTTTTACCAGCTGTCTTTACCTGGTCCACGTTCCCTCGGCATGGAGAGAAGTTAAAGTTGTTTTTATACCTAAAGCAGGTAATGCTCCCAAGTCAATCCTAAAGATCTACGACCTATAAGCCTATTATCATTCCTTCTTAAGACACTGGAAAGATTGATTGATATCCATTTAAGGGGACGTATCGATACAAGTAAAGGTAAATCGGTGGAAACAGCGTTACACACTTTAGTACGCACCATCGAATATTCCCTCCATCATAAAGAGTTCACTATGGTTGCTTTCCTTGACATCGAAGGTGCATTTAACAACGTGGACACATCTGCAATCACATCTGCACTGACATCTCTAAATGCTTCGGGAGTTAATTCATTTAATGCTTAGTAGCAGAATAATTAACTCAAAACTGGGCAACTCTTTTAGTAGACGATTTTTAGTAGAGGGACACCGCAAGGTGGTGTTCTATCCCCTCTCCTCTGGAACCTAGTGGTGAATGAAATCCTAACTAGTCTGGAGGGTTTCAGAGTGATAGCCTATGCGGACGACGTTGCTATAGCCAATTCAGGAAAGCATCTTAACATCCTAAAAGAACTCTTACAAAATGTCTTCGACAGACTAATTCTTTGGGCTGATCGGTGTGGACTGGGTGTTAACACACACAAAACCGATCTGGTCTTATTTTCGAGGAGATACAAAATTCCATTTGTCAACCCTCCTTATATTAAAGGAATCCAATTAAAATTCTCAGACGAGGCTAAATACCTAGGGCTTGTCTTAGACAAAAAACTAAATTGGAAACGCAACGTACAGGAAAGAGTCAAAAAAGCTACTGTAGCTCTCTTTTCTTGCAAAAAAGCTATTGGTAATAAATGGGGTTTACAGCCTAGAATCACGCATTGGCTATACACATCGGTAAACAGACCGATTTTAACGTACGGTGTGGCAGTATGGTGGACTGCTTTAGAGAAAGGTATAAACAGGGATAACTTAAATAAAGTCCAACGTTCAGCCTGCCTATGTATAAGCGGATCGCTTCGCACGACCCCGTCTGCAGCACTGGACACCTTGCTCTACCTTACACCTCTTGACATATTTAGCAAACAAATAGCTGCAAGCTCTGCTATTCGCCTCAAAGCTTCGTCGCAGTGGACTTACAACAACATTGGCCACTCCGTAATTCTAAGGTATTTAGAATCAATTCCAAAGCACACAGACTACACCATCCCCCAACTACAATTCGACAGAAACCTCCAGATTTCTATACATACCAGATCTTTTTGGGAGGATAGGACATTCTTGGAGGATGAGTCAATCCATTTTTACACAGATGGCTCAAAAACCAAAGAAGGGGTTGGTGGAGGTGTGTACTCTGAACGACTGAAATTAAGTCTCTCATTCCGCTAATGCAAGACGCTGCGAGGAGGGCAGGCACCAAGTGGAACAACATCTTCACGTGTCAAGCCATAAAAAACATCTGGCCAACACTGGATATAAAACGTTCAAGGTGCTTGCTCTCTCTAAGCAGATCGCATATAAGCTCGATAATAGGTGTCATAACCGGACACTGTCTAATAGGAAAGCACGCCACGAGACTAGGCGTATTCTCAAATGACTTTTGCAGAAGCTGTATGGACGAGGAAGAGGAAGAAACGGTTCTTCATCTTCTCTGCACATGCCCTGCTCTAGCTCGAACACGCATTAGCTAGGAGAATTCTTCTTTAACGATCTAAACGATCTAAATCATATCAGTATAATCAGCCTCTCACGTTTCGTAATGGGACTCTAACTGGTTCCATTGAGCTTAGGAGGAAGCCTCAAGATTCATGTGGTATCACAATGGGCCATTAAACTGGCCTAAGTGTGTCCGTTTCCATCTTGGACAGCCACTATAACCTAAACTAACCAAATTTTCTTGATAGACATATAATGTACAATTTATAAAAAAGTGCACTTCTGTCCACGCAGCTTTTAGGTCCACAAAAAAGGCATAGAGCTTTCTCTTTTCTCTAATAAATGAAAACCTAAAGATTACTGACCCATAAGTATTTGATATGCAAAATTGAATTTGAATTGAGAAAAAAACTGAAGAGAGTTTCTGTTTAAATTTTCGAATTCAACTTTCATAAAATGCATTTCGATATTCATACTTCAAAACTACTGACAAGATTTAAATACAATAACATACACATATGTAGATGTATTCATCTGCATAATGAGATAATCAATGGAGAAGGACTATAATATAATCCATCCGATATAAATCATCATGACAGCACATGAACCAGAGATATTATACATTTGTTTTGCAACCAGAGCAATTTTTTACTGAGGGGCTTGCAGTAGCGAAATAAATACCAACAGTGTTATCTACCCTCTGTTTTTGTTTGTCCACTTGAAAACTCAGCATAATTTTAATGATCATGATCATGAGTGAATCGTTCACACATCGATACATTAAATTCTTGCTTTAGAAATTATATACATATGAGGTTTTTTCGCTTCTTTGTTAAAAATTTGTTTTTTTTTTGGGCCGAACTTCTCTTCTTACTCCAAATACATATCAGTATCATAACAGTTTCAATTGAGCCAAATTTTTGTTTCAAGGATTTGTTCTTTGAGGATGTATATGCATCATTTTATTTATTTGTAAGATTTGTGTGTAAGGTATTTATAGAATACAGTTAGATAACTTTAAATGTTTGGTGCTCATAAAGGATTCATTTTCTCATAAACCTCTCAATTGAAAACAGAAGATTTATTATTTCTTGACCAGGAGAAATAGGTATCTATGTTTTGATTGGCAACCCTGCAAGTTACATTTTTCATATTTTTAGTTGTATTTAAGATGAATTACAATTCCGGATTCTTATCTAAATTCTTCCATCACAAATATCCCCACACCTTGTAAAATGTGAGTTCTTTTTCCTCTCTCTTATTTATAGATTTTTCTAACATCTCTAGCAGCTCTCTTGACGACGCTTTGTATTTAGAAACAAAGCTACTATTCTTTGAAATAAATGCATCCATGTTCATATTTGAAAACAATGAAGTCATATGTTCTATATAAAACTTCTTCTTCGCAAAGAAAGACATTCGAATAAATGTGTGGGTTCATTTTTTGTCGACAACTCAAAAATTGAGAAAGGTTTTTCTTCGGGGTTTTGTTTTTCATAAAACAAAACAAAACAAAGAAAAAATATGTAAGCATGCATTGCGCATGCAATGTTGAACACGTTGCATTAAAAGCATCTAACGTATATGAGAGCTGGTAGCTAACTAGATACCTTTACAATAGTTTAGAGTTGCAACATGGCTAACACATAGTTGAATAGGAAGTTTTTTTTTTGTAGAATGCGGTCAAGGAAGTTGGGAATATAAAATTACCCCAGACACAAGAATGCCCTCATTTGATATAGTCCAACATGAATGACCTTTAAGTAGGGGGATGATTGAAGGTTACAGAATGAATAACGACGGTGTTTTTTATTGTTCTTTAAAATCTTAAGGTCATTGACACAATTTATGTTGATGAAAAAAAAGCAACCTACGAGAACCGGTTTAGAGTCAATATAATAATATTGAAGTGGTTTCTTAAGGTAGGAATGGTATATGGAAGCTACACTTGACTTTTTCTAATGGTTTTAATTTTTGTGAGGAAAGAAAAATGAAACGTTGTTGTCATTACCGCATTTGTAACTTTCAAGCTATTTGCATACTGTTTTTGAACTAGTTTAAGATACTTAGCAAAAAATTCAACGGTCAACAAATGTTGAAGGCTAGAAACATTAGAGATCAATCAGTTTCTTATATAAATCGATACTCAAAACTATGAACTAAAACACCCTATTTTTTCAAGAATCTCAGCCAGCAAAAGCTCTTAAAATAAAACCTTTCTCTGCTACCAAAGAATCCAACACTCTTCGTTTTATGTACATACGAATATTTCGTCTACTGGTTGCAAAATCTTTTATTTTTTACAATTTTCTTTTTCTATTTATTTATTTGACAATTATTTGCTCTTTCTCTCATTCGTTCGTCAACAAAACCGAACTCAGTATTAAACAAAATACAAAATAAAAAAAAGGGGAAGAACAAAAACTCTACACCACTAACCAGAGGTGTACATGTTCCTACACTCTTTTAGTTGGCTGACTTTTTTCAGATTCAGGCTTCTGAATACTGAAATCAAAACCACACAACCCCATCCATTGCTGGTGTACCTACGTACTTATGAATTGAATTGAATAGCAGTGGTCGAACGGGACGGTAGCATACAATCTGTGCAAAAATTAATATATTTACGTTGAGAGAGAAAAAATAAATAAATAAATGAATAAGGTGCCAAGGTGTAGAATTAACTTTATTTTTGCCGTGTTGTGCAAATAAGATCATATCGAATTTTTATAACCTTTGATTAATAAAAAACAATGATCAAAGATTATGTAAAATAAGAATTAAAAAAAATTCTTTGTCAAGTGAATAGTGAAACAAAAGAAAATAACAAATTCACTTGTGAAATTATAACGGGTTTCTGTTTCTCAATTCAAAACCAACTAAAACAACAATATTAGTGATTTTAATTTTTTTTGTTTTTGCTTAAATTGAATTAATGCTCCGAATTCGAATAAAAAGCAAACGACAGCAAATCCAATAGGTAGCAAAACAGTTGAAAAATAAAAATAAATAAAATGCTTCAACGACGAAGCAGAACCATAATAACGATGTCAGTGGATGTGATGTCGTCATGGTTTTTCCTCCTCTTCGTTGTTCCCATTGTGCTTCTATCAACAACCACCACCTTTGTTGAAGTCAACGCAAAAAGAAATGTGGCTCTAGAAGTGGATACGTCACATGCGGAATATGTTTTCATAGAGAAGGCTCTCTGGAAATACATTGCAAGGCCTCGTATAACTCGTGAAGCTCAGCTGAAAAAAGTCTATGATTCTCATAGGAATTTTGCTAGAGACAATTTGCAACGGACATTCGATGAGAATCGATATGAAATAATTCAACATTCAGAATGGATCATGCTGAAGTCGGATTTGGTTTATTTGAATAGTATTTTTGAGGCTTTCAGAGTGTTTCTAAATACACATCCCATCAATGGAGAATATAATGAACAAGCGGCCTTGGATTTGTGTGATAATGTACTGAGGAACGATAGTACATTCTCAATCGAAAAGATATTCAAGCAAATTGAATTGATTATGGTCAAACAAGCCATGTATTATCGAGCTTTATTGGTTAGTTTTATTTAAAAAAAAATATTTGTTTCCTAACGTTTAAATGGGTTGATATTTCCGTCGTCGTAGATGTAAGCAATTATTAGTGCAGGTATTTGATTGTAGTTTTTATATTGCACGGAATGGATTATTCATACATATTTATTATAAAATTATTCAATTGTTTGGAGTTTCTCACAACACGCTACACCTAACTACTAAGCATCCAGGCTTCATTATTTGCTTTTGTTTAATTGAATGTCACAGAGAAGACATGGTGCGGAAACTGCTTATCAGTAATGTTAAATATTTTGAAATTCAGATTTGTTCAAACGCAATTATAAAACTCATATGAAAAATATTTCATTGAAGATTAAATTTAAAGATTGAGGCTTTTGAATTTTGTTTACACGATTTGTGTGTTTAAATTTGCTGTCAAACATACAAAGAATTTAAATAAACAAAAAAGAAAAGTTTATTTTTGCCCAGATTAATGGGTATAAGTTTTAAGGTCTCATAAATACAGCAATGATAGCGATTTTATTTTCCTTTTGGAAAAAGAGTATATTTTTTTATCAACAGGTTTGAGTTTAAAGAAAAAAATGACACTGCAAAGCGTAGATATTTTAAAATTAAGGACGAAAAACAGTGACTGCTATAATACATTTTAAAAGAGGTTTTACGTACAGTTAACCAACTAAAAAACGTGAATATGAATCTATTCAGCTTTACATCTTAAATACCACCAGATGAAAAGGATTGTCGATAAGAAAAATTCAAAACTATTGTTCTGTGCTGTAGTAATTCTTTATGGAAACATTAGCGTATGGAAGAACAATTAAGCTAATTTGATAAGTTTTCGTATAGTATTTGGAAACTAAAAACATTTGATAAAGTAATATGGACGCAAACACCTGGTTTTTTCGGCTTTATATGCATTGCAGTTAGAAACAAGTTTTAAATGATTTTCCTGTGATTTCCTTACGGAAAAGATACAATGCGAAGTATTTTTGCTTGCTTTTTTAAAACAAGAGAATGACAATGCGATTTTATTTTAGTTCTATAGCATTTAACAAAACTTAAAAGAATGCAAACATGTGTCTAACAGAACACATTAAATTTCTTATCTTAATTGAACGAGCAAATAAGTAACTTAACACAAAGGTATGTTACAAATTGGAAAACCATTTGGTTTCAGATCATTACTTGCATGAAAGCTAAACTGTGAATTGTTTATGATGTAAATTTTTATATTTGTTCTCTTTAAAAAAATATATATAAATTATCCAAACAAGAGAAAAATAGTTGAACTGTTTTTTTTATGATTGATTGGAAATGATTTATAGAGTAAGCAATAACATTTTATTTATGGGGCAGTTAAAGAAAGTGAACATAAGGCTTATGGAATGATGTCACTATCGCCACCATAGAATCAAATCATAGCTATGATTTAAAAAAAAAAGTATAATCCTTTTTAAAAACCAATTTGCTTTTGGAAAAACTTGTCTATTTTAAAGACCTCTTAACTTGACTTTATTTAAGACAAAATTAGAACTTGTTAATTCTTTGATAAACCTAAAAATAAACCTAGCTTAAAATAACAATAACTTTAAAGCCTGTCAAGAAATCGGCCCTTAGATACATATTTGTTAGTTAGTAGACTCTTGAGACTTATTAATTAAAATTAACTTTATCAATTAGTACACGATCCATGGAATCTTATTATCAAATTAGGATCCTCGAAAGATCTTATAATGCAACTTGCAATCTTGGAAGAGGGTATACATTTTTTGTTGTCTTTTTCAAAGCTTTTAACTTAGATATGGAATCTTTTTTGTCATAGAATAACGAATTATAAAGGGAAAAGTTAGACACTAAGTTGAATTTAAAAGTGAAATAAAATGATCGTGCATGCAAAACAAAACGAACAAAAAAAACAGACATTTTTCAAATAATTGAATGTATTAATAAAAATAATAATCTGATAAAAACTGCTTACATTACGGAATGTCACGTACGAGCGTTAAATTATCAAATTTAAAAAGTAAGGTAGTACTTTGTGAATTAAATTGAAATGATGCCAATTGTATTTGTTTATGGAGAAAAATATAGTATTGTGAGAAAGATTTCGTGCAGGATCTACAAAAATAATTTTAATTTCAAGACCTTTAAAAAATACAAATTTAGAAATCAGTACTTTAAATATTTGTAACTCAAAAATCTATTTTTCAGGATTCCAATAACCATCTTAGTGGAACTAGCCAATCATCTCAGCAATTCCTCTATTCCTTATATGCAGATATCGCCCTAACCGAATTGAAGGGCTATACTATGATGCAGTTTTCATGGATGATACTACGAATTTATGGCAAAGGTAAATAGATTTTATTTCGGTATTTAATTAATTTATTATATTACTTTAATAAATGTTATGGTTTAGGAAACTTTACTCAAGAATCGGATTTGATGCGAGAAGATTACGCCAAACGCACTGAACGAACTTTGGTTAAATTACGTGAAGTAATGCGCAGAGCTGATCGTATTGTCTGGCAAAGTGATCCCATTAAACATGTTAAAGGTAAGACCTATGATGAAGTAACGCGTCTACTGCAGGGATATATCGAAAATGAAGTCGATATGAACCCTGAGGAGACTTGCAGGGAGAATTGTGCATTCTATGAAGCAACAAAGAGTTATGGCTGCTTTAAGAATCTTTATTGTGCCAGGCAACAGAGATGTTCTGGAAGACTGTTGAATTGTGAATATGTCGATTCGGATATGTGGATTTGTCCAGCGGTAAGCATCTCCCTACAAAAATACTAAAAACAAATTTACAAATTTTTGTTTGCATACAGCCATCTAATAGTACTCGACGATATGAGTACATTGAATATGAAAGTGGTCGAACTATGGGCTTGAAGAAGGCGTGTTACAGAGGAACCACCAAGGTTGATTCTTGGTGGCGTTATGTTTTCTGGCATTGCAGTTATTGTTTCTGCATTTGTGACGAGCAGGGAATCAAATCAGATCGTTATTTCAATCTCCGTGAATCTGTCTCAAACATTGATGAAAACAAGTAAGTTTTGTTTTAAATTTTCAATTATTAGAGCAAAAATGCACACGTTCTTTAATAACTGTAAATTGTTGTTTAGAGTAATAACTGGTCTGCGATTTGTAAAACACAAGCGTGTGTTCCATATTCAAATTCAAGAAGGGCAATTGCTTCCACGTGGCAATGTCAATCAATCAACCTTGAGCTGGAAGCCAGTGGAGGACTATCAAATATTCGACCGCGGTGTATCGAATGGCTATGATTACCATACTCTCGCTTGGGATAAACGAGCTATTGACTTGGATGATATTGAAGGAGACGATGTTAGTCATGTTGTGACTGGAATACGTTTGCGAGTTGTTGGAGCCCATTTGAATTTGGAAGCACGTCTCAGTGAATACAATTTCGAAAGTGGGGAGCTGGTTTCTCCAAGGACTAGCAGTTTCTGGAAGTCTAACGATAACACAGATGTCAGCGGTGATAGAAGGTGAGATTTCTGTTTCAAAAATCATTTGAATGTAAATAATAACTTTTCTTTTTTTTTATTTAAAAGAGAGCAAATTCATCTGAAGAATCCCGATGTACCAACAAGGACTTTGGTTAAATCAATGCCCACATCTCGACATAACCAATATATTGAATTTACTCACACCAGTAAGGACAGGGATGCAGCACAGACAACAGTGCCTTTTATAGATATTCAAGAGGTTACATCGAATCCGCCTGTGCCATTGTCCGGAGTGGGATTATACCACAAAGGTAGAAATAATTTCGGTGGTTTTATAGCGCCAAAGTTGATAACGTATGATTTTACATCATATGTTCGGTTTCCAAAAAATGTGACTAATTAAACATAAACAAACATTGAAATGTTAATTTAATTTTTATAATTTTTTTTTCTCTATCTTTTTTTTTTAATACGCTTAGTAGTATTTTTAATTACCTACTTTAATAAAACTTGTATGAAGTTTAATTTAAACAATCAAACAAACAAAAATTTCAATGAAATAATTCTAATAATTTATACAAGAAAATTAAAAACTGAAGTAAAAATGTCAGAAAATCTGGCAGCATTGAATTCGAGATATAAATAAAGAAATATAATTTAATATTTATAAATGTTTTTTATCTGATCCTGATCCTGAAAAAAGGAGACACTCGAAACTGCAGAAACCAAAGAGGAAGCAGTCTACTTAACATCGCCTATAAAATCTTTTCTGCCGTAATATGTGAACGTCTAAAGCCCATCGTCAACAACCTGATAGGTCCTTACCAGTACGGTTTTAGTCCAGGAAAGTCCACAGTCGATCAAATATTCACATTACGGCAGATCCTGGAAAACCCAAGAACACCAAATCGACACCCACCATCGTTTCTTCGATTTCAGGGCCGCATATGATGGCATCTACAGGGTTGAGCTGTAGAGCCATGTCTAGTTTTGAAATCACTGCCAAACTCGTCCGTTTTTGTGCAGGATGACCATGGAGAATTCACGCTGCTCCATAAAGGTTGGAAACAACTTAACAGAAGCTTTCGATGTTGATGCGCTGCCATTCGTTTTTTTTTATTTTTTTTAACATCGTAATTGAAAGAATACTGCAGCTCACGCGTCAACACTAGATTCACTATCTTTCAAAAGTCTGTCCAATTACTAGCATATGCTAATGACATTGACATAATCGGAAGAACTCAACGTGATGTCAATGGGGCTTTTGTAAGTATTGAGGCAGAGGCGGCAAAAATGGGTTTAACGGTTAATGAGGGCAAAACAAAGTACATGCTGTCGTCAAGAAAGGACATACAACATCGACGTCTTGGTCAAAACGTCACCATCGAAATACATAACTTTGAGGTAGGCAAGGACTTCGTCAACCTAGGCTCCGCTGTAAACGCAGAAAACAACACCAGCGCTGAGACCAATGCTCCGGCCCGGAAAGTCTTCGAATCCACACCCACAGGACAGCGCAGTAAAGGAAGATCGCGGATCAAGTGGCGTTCACAAGTGGAAAGTGACCTCACCCAACTTAGAGCGCGAAACATCTAGCTAGGGACCGAGTTAGATGGAGAAGTTTGTTGGGTGAGGCCCTAGTTCACACAGGACTGTAGCGCCACCTTAAGTAAGTAAGTAAATGTTTTTAATACAAAATTTGTTCATACAACAAATAATTAATTGCATGTAACTTTGGAAACCGCAGTGGGAATGTTGCAATGTTAGTACAAAATCCTGTTTTCTAAATGGGTACAAGTTGATTTATTCAGCTTTGTGATTGACTAAGTTAAGGCATTGATGAAACAATAATATTTGGAATTTATAAGAAGCGAAACAAAATAAGAGGACAATTTTCCCGTCAAAAATTTTGATACCTTTGGAGGCTTTTTTAAAGACAGTGGTCGTGAAAGAAATTTAAATTTGAAAACAGATAACTTATTTTGAAAAGTACTCGTATTATGCAAAAGAATACAATTTTCTAAGATTCCGTATTCAATCATTTCAACAAAATACATTGATGCATATTGTACTTCCATCAAATTAAATTGAGTTGCTTAAAAGTTCGTAGAGTATCAGGGTCTTACTTTCGTTCGATTATTTTCAAAAAAGAGTAGTTTTAAAGATGGAGTTGATCTACAGTTTTTATTCCGAACGGTTAATTTGAGAAAATCTTTCCTTACAAGAATTACTCTTAGTGAATTTTTCAATTCCTCACCGAGGACAAAAAAAACTTTAAGAGTGGTCAAGGTAGGGATTGAACCCATGACACACTATCACGCCACTGTTACTGCCATCAAGAAAACTAAAATCCTCGCTATCATTAGCGTTTAACGCAAGTTGTTTGGGTTTCTTGAGGCGATGGAAAATGCTTCTTTTTCCCTACTGGTCTACATATTGTCTACTAAACTTAAATTCTTCTTAACCTTGAGAACAACTCCAGTAAATTACCTCAGTCCTTTAGACAGTATTCAGATAAGGGCGTTGATTTCACACTGGTGCGCTTCGAGGGACAGACAACAGACTAATGGCCCGTGTAAGCATTCGGTTCAGGGTTGCAGGTTTATAAGGGTTTTCATCAGTATCACCTCCAGAATGACAATGAGATATATTTGGGGTCTGAAATATTCAAACATTGTTTCGGGTCAATTTATTGGAAACTAGAACATCGTTGATTTCTTTATGTCTCTTGAACACCCTCGTAGTTCCTTTTGTCTAGCTCTTTTTTTACGTCACATTTCTCCTCTCATGCAATTCAACCTCAAAATTCACACCTACAAGAATGCACATCAATAACCCTCGAGCCTAACTTTGTTCGTCAGTCAGATAATCGTTTTTTAGCCGCGAAAAGTGAATGCCTTCCCACAACCGGTTTTAGCCTGTCATTACAAAGTTCAGGAATTCAAAACCATGTGCTTTGACGCTTCTTCTCAAACCTTTTTTGTATGCTGGCACTTTCTCTTTGGCATAAACAAGGAACAAATTCAAAAGCTGACTTTAAAATTTATACAATGATTGATGATACAGATGCTTCGGAATAAGTGAATTTGTAATGGTTTGAAAAGGCTTTTTCTTTTTCATAGATATATCCATTAAATAATGAAGTAGAAATTAAACCTAAACTCATACATTTTTTTAAACAATCATTGGTCCAATGCTGAGAATTACAAAATGTCAATTGCTAAATATTTGAGTCCTTGTTTTGCAGGTTAGACACTTACAAAATTTTCTCCTCAACGCAAGAATTGAAGACCATTAGATTTTTCTAAGATAATACGATTCAAGTTCAAATTCAAATAAACAGGAAAAGGCTAATCATACCTATTCAACGGTTTTGAACAACAGATCCAATTGTTAATAATGGCAAACGTCTTTTAATGTGTACTAATAGACTATGTTCACTGAATTTTTGTATTGAAATTCTAGTTGCATGAATTAAAATAATAACTTACCTGGACTCTCAATGGATGTATCATAAGAAGCGGCAATATATACGATGACGATGGTAAAATATCACTCAAAGACATTCCCATCTTTGTGACAGCTTGGCACAAGAATGCTGCTAGATAGCGATGAAGTGGAAAGTGAAACGATGCTTGCATCATTTCTTCCTGAAAATATCAACAACAATAACCAAAGTAAACAAACTAAGTCCAATATTTAATAATATAATAATTTATATTCAACCACCCACCTTGCTTAACCTAGGTTCCAAGAAATATATTGCATCCAACCATTCGTGCAGAGTATTTACACAATATGTTAGAATTTTTTTTGCCAAAGGGGCGTGTTTTCCATCCTTGAGGTGAGATATAATCGACCACATTGGATAAGCACTAGCTTCAAGTTCACAAGAAAACGCAGCATAATATGAACTTGGTTCGAATTCCACGTGACTTGTTGTCTCTCGCACATTGACATTCATACCCTGAAGCATTGACAGAAATTGAAACCACATATCAATTAGATTGTCATCACGTAGGAAAACCAAAGCGACCGATTCATGCGAAAGCACATTGTTAAAGTCCGATACTAGAGGCCAATAGCAATGTTCTTTCATAACTTGCCGAGTGCAGTCGATCACAAAATGAAAGTTTTTGACGGGATCTACTTGAAAAGGGAGAGGGAAATACCATATAAAAAAAACATTAGTAAATAAATTTGATGGGTTGTTGTTGGTTTTGTTATTGTTTAATTTACCATGAAGTGTGTTTTGAATGAGTATCTTGGACATCATCAGTTTTAAGCTGATTATCATGACGTGCAGGAGAGAAAGTTCATTGACCATTTTAAGAGCTAAGCTTTCGTTTGAGAAGAGTTGAACGCTCATATGAACCACTCGATTGCTAAGCGTGTCCGGGTCTCTGGACATTTCCAGAACACATGGTATTCGACTGTAGTGCATCACAAATGTACGAGTGAGATGCTCCTGAAAAAGATACAAAAAAAACATATTTTAAACTTTTTTAAATCTATGTTATGCTTTAAAGACGTTATAATTTAACTTGATTTTAGTAACTGGTTAAATTAATGAAATTAACAACAACTAGAGCTATGCAGTATGCATATTTAAATTTGAGTCACCCAAAGCCTGCAAGCTTTCAAACATTTTCATTTTTTAATACAAAATAATGGGAATCTTTTACAAGTTCCTAAGAACCATATTCGCAATGCAAAATTGTACTAGGTTTTCCGCTTACATATATTTCGGGATTCGTAAAAAATTCCGATTACGATGGAATTAGTGAAAGGGCTGATGTGCACATATTTTGCGTGACAGTCCTACTCACTAACGGCTACATTGGGACCTGCATCTACTCTAGAATAATAGCATACAAATAAAAATAAATTAGGTGCCTCAACAGTCCGTAGAGAACCAAGACCTAGTGACTTACAACTCTCAAATATTCCTGTGTGCGAGTAATTTCTGGGATGGAGGGGACCTACAGTTTATATGCCGAATCCGAACGGCTAATTTGAGAAAGCACTTTTCCATGACAAGAATTACTCTTGGAGAATTTGTCAATTCCTCGCAAGAGGCAGTACCGTGAATACAACTTTTTTAGGTGGCACAGGCAGGGATCGAAAACAAGACTTCTCGCTTGACAG
This sequence comes from Eupeodes corollae, assembly GCF_945859685.1. Classification (NCBI taxonomy): domain Eukaryota; kingdom Metazoa; phylum Arthropoda; class Insecta; order Diptera; family Syrphidae; genus Eupeodes; species Eupeodes corollae. Next base: position 67,462,465 of record NC_079148.1, on the reverse strand, counting down.
TCCAACGCGCTAACTATCTTGTCACGGGTACTATAAGCATATTCTTTTAAATTTTCTGCAACGCAACCTTACACTTGGCAAGCGAAGAAATTGTAAAGGGTATACATAATATAAAATCGTAGCTTAAATTTAAGTCTGAATTTTTATTGAATCAAAATTTAACAAAATAGTTTACTTTTTAAAATTGTCTCTAGCCATGAAAACGGTAAGCTTGTTTTAGAATTACACAAAATTTCATAATATTGTTCCCTTGGTATAATATTATTATTTTTTTTGTTGACTTGAGCTTATGGTCTAAGACATTTATATCTAACATTTCGAAAGTATGAATTCAATTGTAGTCTGGTTCAAACTGAGGAACACAAAAGCCAAGTTCGTCTAAATTTTTTTGTTAAAGTGGAAATCATGAAACGATTGTCTTTCCTTATTCAAGTCGATAACACTGCAGCCATTATTTTAAAAATTCTCTTTCAAAATTGTTTAATCGTATTGAATTAATTTGAATCATTTGAAAATATTTTCCATTATTGCATACTTTGAAATTGATTCCCAAATACAAATTTATTTATTATTACAACCAGGGCCTCAAGTGCAAAATATTTGGGAGTTATACTCGACCCTAAACTAAACTGGAAACTAAATATTGAAGTACGGGTTAAGAAGGCCTGTGTTGCCTTCTACGCCTGCTGCAAACTTTCCTCAAAAAGTGGGGACTTCAGTCGAAGATGATTTTATGGACGCACACAACCGTAGTACGCCCAATCTTAACATATGGCTCGATTGTGTGGTGGCCTGCTCTTAGCAAAGCCTATAATATTAATAAGCTAAAGAAGGTTCAGAGAACAGCTTGCCCAAAGGACGCCTTAAACGTTATTTTGGATCTTCTACCAATCGACCTTTTTATTAAATACATAGTTTCCTGCAGCGCTATTAGGCTGAAGGAATCAAACAGCTGGTTGTCAAAACCTTATGGTCACAGCAACACAACGAAATTGATTTCCTCAGATATTATCTCGGTAGACACTGACTACTGCACTCCTACTTTAAACCTTAGTAAGGGTTTTAAGGTTATTTTCCCATCGAGAGAAGATTGGGAGGATGATATCGTGTCGATAGGTTTCGACACAACCATCTTTACTGACGGCTCAAAGATGGAGTGCGGAGTTGGTTCTGGGATCTTTTCTGAGTCCCTAAATGTAGCCAAATCCTTTAGGCTTCCTGACTTTGCTAGCGTTTTTCAGGCTGAACTGCTGGCAATAAGGGAGTCATTTAAGATACTTAAACAAAACCCAAACCAAATCCGAAATGTGGCTATCTTTACAGACAGTCAGGCAGCTGTCAAAGCCATTAACTCGGCCATATCCTCATTTAAATTGATCCAACAATGTCGCGATGAGCTTGCGAACCTGAATATTAACTCGGTGTCAGCCTGATCTGGGTTCCGGGCTATAGTGGTATCGTGGGAAATGAATGGGCTGACGAGCTAGCCAGGCAAGGATCGGCCCTTCATAGCTCAATTGCGGAAATGGTTAACATTCCTCTTGATGCTATGAAGGGTAAAATCTTTTCTATCTACCAAACTGAATCAAACCGAAGGTCTAGCAATTTACCCAACTGCATTATATCTAGAAAGATATGGCCCACCTATAATAAAACCCGTACAAACGATCTTCTATGCAGGCCAAGGCAAGACATAGCCAGGATTGTTGCGGTTTGTACCGGACATTGGCCTTTAGAAATTCATGCAGGGTAACTCTTACAACACATTTTGCCGTAGCTGTAGTGACCAAAGAGAAAGTGAAACCATAATCCATTTCCTCTGCAAATGTCCTACTTTGGCAAACACCAGAATGAAATGCTTTGGAAAAGCATTCTTTCAAGAACTTGATGAGCTATCTGAGACAAAGATTAGAGACCTAATCTTTTTTCTTAATGCTATGAAGCTTCTCTATCAATCTTTCCCTTTCAATCAAAGGTCAAACGAGTTTTTGGTATCAAAACGGCGCACTAAAGCGCTAATTGGATCTCAGGCTACGTTGCCTTGAGATCGCCATTTCTACCTACCTACAACCAGGGCCTTGACTTTATCGACAATTCTCTTCACCTAACCGACATCATCTACTTCATCTCACAAGCATCACACTATATTTACGCCGAAGAGATGAAGCTTTCCTCTACCATATAATTTCTTTCTCAACCAATCGCTCTTCACTAATGCAAGCTTGACAACGTGCTCTTTTAGCGTAATTGTAGCGTCACCGGAATAGCCTTCCTCAAATACATTGCCAAACATTTTCCGCAGGACTTTTCACTCGCGGCTAATAGGTCGTAGTGCCATTTACTAAACATCCAGATCACTAATCCTTGTGCGTTATGATCCTGCATCGCAGCAGTTTAAAAGTTATAGTAGGGTTTTTTATAAGAGCTTTGGCAGACGATAATATAATGGCATAACCGTATACGAAGATTAACAAATTGCCGCACGGGGGCGGAGCGGCGGAGTTTGAGAACTTTGTTTCGTAAAGAGATTTTTGCTATATGTCTTACTAAGTGCCTGATTATTTACAAATTCTGTTTCGCGATTAGGCATTGAAATTTTATTTGCAGCTTAACTCATTGAGCTTATTTTATTCAAAGTTTAGCCAATACTCAACACGTCGCGTACCGCCATGAAGTAGGCTTTTGTTTATAAATTGATTAGAGTAGACTTTAAAAAGGTGCATATCTTTAAATTAATACAGACATTTTTAGCAGAAAAGTGAAAATATACAAAATTACTTTGCGGAAAGATTTAAGAGAAAGTTTAAACTTTAATTCAATTTTTCAAAAAAGCACGACTAAAGCATATGCAGTTTAATCATAATTGTATTTAAACACCCTTAATGCATTTGGAAAACTTTCTTTAAATCTTCAAGGATTTTTTTTTAAATTTTCTTAAAATCCTTAGCCCTGGCATGAATAACTTGGTAGATGCATTTAGTTTACTTTCATTTTTCCCTAACGATAAAAGATTTACTTTTTCTCTGAAATAAATTTGTAGATTCGGTTCAGAGGTATAAATCATTGCTCACATGGGAGTAATAAAACCATAAGCACCTTAAATTACATTCTCAAATTACCTAACCAAGAACCTACCTTATAGTCTTGGTCTGGCAGCATATTTAGCAGGAAGCACACTAAATTTTGTGGGAACTCTAATTTAAACGTCCAGAATATAAACTCTTCCAGCAATGTAGTGTGGTTGAGTTTCTCTCCTAATGCTGGTAAATGTTTATAATCATCAGGAGGTTCCGGTCTATAAAATTAGCAAAGAATTAAAAAAAAAAAGAAGAGAAATTAATATCAAATAGAAAATAAATGTATTCTCTTTGATAAGGCACTCACCTTGGAAATCGATTAACCGCATCCTCGTACTTCTTTTTATTGGCTTTAAGGAAATTTCCATGTTCTGTATCTGGACAGGGTTGTTCGTTGTAGAATTTATATACCTATGAAGGAGGAGATTGTTAATGTGGTAGGTGGTATGTATGTAGATAAATTATGAAAATTATAATCATTCTATTCTTACCTCGGGATTGATAAGAGCTCTCGTCATAACCTTACGCATTATTTCGCCCATATTATTCAGTTCAATGAGCATGTTGGTAAATTCTTCGCATGCGTGTGCAGCCATATTATATGTACCAACATTATCACTATATTGACGGAAATGTTGTAATAATCGAAACAGTAATTTTGGCATTATGGCTTCGGCCACTGCCAAAAGGTTGTTAGGAACTGGATCTTTGTTGGCACCCTTATTGATGCCATGATCGGTGCAAAAACCTTCAGCTTTCATTACCGATGTATCACCACAATCACAGGCACCACCAGCTTGAGAGAGAAACATATTAAAGTCATGATTGGTGTGATCTCCTTTTTTGAAACAATCACGACATATTGACATACAGGGTGATATGCCACACGTACGACATCGATAGGCAACCACGTGTGGCACCCAAACCAAGCCGCATTTAGCATGGTTATCATAGCTTCGGACTGAAATTATAAAAAAGAAAACAGTGATATTAGATTAAATATATTTTGTAGAAGAAAGAAAACTTAGTTTATGTAGAGGAAATCGTAAGCAAAAAGTAGTTGAGATATTTTTTAAGATTAGGAGCTTAAACTACATCATCAGGTTGTACCAATCGAAGCTAAATTGTGACGATGGGAATGCAAGACATTTACAACATTTTCATGTGTGTTGACAATTGTCAAAAGTCTGCCACAATTCAAGAATAAAACTTTACGCTTTAAGCTTTGATGGCAAAAAGGAAGGGAGCTTATTTGAAAAAAGGTATACGCGTGGTTACCAGAGCTCGAACATTATACTCGACGGGGGAACATCGACGTTTCAAAAACGCATTTTGAAAACAGATAATTGAAAAAGAGTTCCTTCAGAATTGTAAAAAAAGAAGAGAGAAATGTAAATATTTACGTTCAATGTTAAAGAGTCTGTTTGAAGTATTTTGATGTACATATTATTCATATTCAGAATGAAAGTTAGTTCAATGACCACACCAATAAGTAAGTGTGGTTTATCAGGCAAAGATATAAATTGCAATCACATTTAATACTTCAATAAGTCCAATCAAAAAAGAACGATAAGCAAACGTACGTATGTACATACAAATTGCAAAAAAGTATATATTTGTTTTTATGATTTCATAGAGTTTTTAAATAATAATAATTATCTTTAAAGAGGTTTTCATTTGGTAATTCTGATTTTAAATTAATATGTTATATATATAAGGTATCCGTAAACAAAATATTTACTTAAAGAATTCAAGGGTTAAGTTACACTGAAACAATGACAACAAAAATAATTCCAATCATGTTTCATGGGACACAAAAAAATCGATTTTTACATTAATCTGAATTTACCTATGGCGAGCTCTACGAGCAGAAGAGGAGAGGGGAACACCACCTTCTTAGATGGAAAAAAAGAGAGCATGAGAAGCGCGCGATCGAGGAGATAGAGGGATGTCACAACAGGAATGAGGTTCGTAAATTTTACCAAAAGGGTACCAGCCACGAGCCGAAGCCTGTAAAGACGATCAGGGGAACATCGTAGTAGAACCGCAGTCGATGCTGAGAATATGGAAAGACCACTTTTCCAAATTATAAAACGGCGATGACGAACCGAATTCCGCTGTAAGGGAGATAGAACCACTCAACCTAGGCGACGCAGATCAACAATTCCGCCTACCCGATCTTGACGAAGTGAAGATAGCTATATCTAAACTGAAGTCAAACAAAACTGCTAGGGCTAACAGCATCGCTGCCGAACTATTCAAAACAGTAGGCGATCACTTGGTAGGGAGCATGCACCAACTCATCTGCAAAATATGGTCGGAAGAAAGCATGCCCGATGAGTGGAATCTCAGCATAGTGTGCCCGATACATAAGAAAGGAGATCCTTTAAACTGCGTATAAGATCCTCTTTGCCGTATTGTGTGAACGTCTGAAGCTGTTCGTCAACAACCTGATTGGTCCTTATCAGTGTGGCTTTAGACCAGGAAAGTCCACTATCGACCAAATATTTACACTACGGCAGATCTTGGAAAAAACCCAGGAGCTTCAAATCGATACCCAACATCTCTTTATCGATTTTAAAGCCGCGTATGACAGCATCTATTGGGAAGAGCTCTACAGAGCAATGTCTAGTTTTGGCATCCCTGTCAAACTTATCCGTTTGTGTAGAATGACGATGGAGAATGCACGCTGCTCTATCAAGGTCGGAAAAGATCTCACCGATGCATTTGATTTCAAAAAAGGTTTTAGACAAGGCGATGCACTGTCATTCTTCAACATCGTTCTGGAAAGAATTGTGCAAAACTCAACCATCAACACTAGGTGCACAATCTTCAAAAGGTTCATCCAATTACTCCGATACGCAGATGATATTGACATAATTGGAAGATTAAAGCGTAATGTCAGTGGAGCGTGCGACGGAAGCGAAGAAGATGGGTTTAGTGGTCAATGAGGGCAAGACCAAGTATATGCTGTCATCAAAAAAGGATACTGAACAACGACAACGAATTTCGAGAGAAAAATTCATAGATGGAGAATGGAGGAGAAGATATAACGACGAACTGTACGGGCTGTACAGCGACACTGACCTAGTTAGCAGAATTAAAGTCCAACGGCTTAGATGGCTAGGTCAAGTAGAGCGAATGGACATCAACGCTCCAGCCCGGAAGGTCTTCGATTCCAATCCCAAAATTCGAAAAGGACGGCGCAGTAGAGAAAGACCGCGACTCAGGTGGTACACCCAGGTGGGAGAGGACCTCAACCAACTTGGCATGCGAAACTGGAGACAGATAGCTAGGGACCGAGCTGGCTGCAGACGCATATTGGTTGAGGCCCAGGTCCGCCCCGCCACCTTAAGTAAGTAAGTAAGTATTGTGATAAAAATGAAGGCTGTAGTGAGTTGGCTGGCTTGGCATATATGAATTGTTTTAAAGGCGGAATATCACGTAAGTTATGTAGTTGAACACACATATGAGGGCTGTAAGTCAAAAAAGAAAAGAGCATGATGTCAAACTTTACAAATATTTTTGAAATATCAAGTGCAATAATCCTACTTTTCCCAAAACAATGTAAAGATTTTTCCCATCATTCATGAGATCACCAATAGAACTATTGCTGTGAAAAGTGTATTGCTCATAGTTGATAAGCGATTCCATGACCTTTCAAGAAGAGATGTTGATCGGTAGATAATTAAAGGGAGAGTAGAATTCACCATTTTTCGGATATAAGCTTCAAAAATGGGGATTTTAAACTACTCGAACGGGAACTGAAGGGTAGGATAGATGACAAAGCTTACGCAGTGGTTTTGAAACATTTAAGAACTCCTTTTCAGAAAAATTGTGTGGATTTTATATCAACTAATTTGTGTGGGTCAAGATCTTTTAGAACTTTAGCTACGAACGAGTTCGAAAGTCAATTAGAGTCCTTGAATTGGTGGCGAACTAACTAGCAAGCCTTGTTTAGAAAATTTACAAATTGACTGTCATTGAAGATGAGCGTTGAAAACCTGAAAGAAGAAAAATTCTTCGTACTTCGACATTGCAGTTTTAAATAAATAAATTAGGGCTTAGTGACGCACAACTCCCAATCCTTCATGTGTGCGAGCCATTTCAGGGATGGAAAGACCTATATTTTTTATGCCGAATCCGAACGGCTAATTTGAGAAAACACCTTTCATGACAAGAATTACTCTTGGAGGATTTGTCAATACCTTGCAATTGGCAGTTCCCGTGCAAAAAAAAACTTTTGGTGACACGGGCAGGTATTGAATTTAAGACCTCTAGCATGACAATTCTACGCACCGTCACGCCACGGGTACAGTATTATTTGACTTAATTTTTGGTCATGCAAACATTTTCGATCGAGTAATGTGTTGCAGGCCTTTCTTAATTGTTTGAACTTGTTACAGTTATCATTGATTGGCTTGGCTTTACAACAAGGGGAAAAAACATCTTTACAGGTTAAATCAAACTAACCTTTTCGATGGTTTTAACACATTTTGATTTCCAAAAGAATTTGACACATGGTCATATCAGCACTGAAGTTTACGTCACTTGTAATCAACAAGTCAAGAGTGTTTTCTGGACTTGTGGACTCGTTAAGCAACTGAATAAGGTGGTTAAACTTAAAAATCTCAGTACACAAAGCTTCGGGTGTTGTCTGGCCCAAATGGCGAAGCTAAGAAGAATTGAAAATTCCGTATTTTAATATGAATACATAATTTTCGCAGACGGGTAAAATCCTAGGAAATTTGTATTCGAATAGTCAACATAATTAATACGTCAACCAATTGGCGAATTGGGATTTGTGTCCAAACAAGGTAGGTAGCAGAAATATGTAACACCACCCTAAAATGATATTTTGTTAGTTTCTGTTTTACATCTTTTTTAAGCCATACCTATAGTTATCTAACAATTTTGCACTTAGCAACCGAACACATAAGTTCTTCTGTTAAAAAAAAGACTCATGGGCAAACATAATATACCTACTCTGGTATATTAAAAAAACAAAAAATAAAAAAAGCTTTCACAAGGGCACTTACCTTCTAAATATAATGTGTCTGCAAATTATTGCTAGATGACAGTAGACCATAAAAATATTCCGTAAAACAAAATGCAAGATTACACACTGTGTGCAGTACTTATATTATGTTCTATACAGTCGTCTGAACTATGAGCTGACTTAAAAAAAAAACCCAACGTGCTAAGTCTCTATCAACCATATAGACCATAAACATTCACTTAATTGTTGTAAACTATTATTTATTTATCTTTTGCTCTCGCACCATACAGTGGTTACTTTGGTTAGGTTTAGGTGCAGTGCAGTTTTCAGTATTATAGAAAGCGTCACGCGATTTTTACTGCAAGCCAAAGCGTATACCACATACAATTCCCTATTATCATGGGCTCTATTTTGAAATGTGTTCTTTTTTTCGTTCACTTTTGGTACGTAACAATACGTGTACACAAAGCGTGCTCTCATAGTAGTAATTATCAGTTTTCAAGAAAAACATACATTTCTCAAGGAAAAAAAGACAACAAATAAACTTACACCCAACATCAACTTCAAGGCCTATGGAGGAAAAAATGTTAAAATGATAATATGGACGAAGAGACTAATGAACTTTAGTTCGATACAAGTTTTCCTTTACTTCGATTTGACCTGTTGCAACTTTAACGAAGGAGGACTTATGTCCTATGATTACAGGAAATAATTTGTTTCTTCGAAAAAAGAACTCTTGGTGAGAATGTATGTAAATTATCATAGATTCATGGAAAAGCTCCAACGATTGGGATGAAATTTTATACTTGTTTAGAATTATTTGTAGATAGATGAATTATTTGTGATCAACCTTATATAAGTTTAAGACTCATTGTATTTGTGGTGTGGGAAGTTTTTGTATGCAAACTTGTTCACGTGATTTCGGGAATTTCCATTGTTACTGGCGTATTAATGATTGAGTCACATTATGATTTTTTTAAATTAATTTAAGGCAATACAAAATTCAAGACTAGATCACTCAAGCTTACTCATTTTGCCAAAGTGTTTATGATATATATGTAGGTACAAAGACTTTACCACACAAGAATTGCCTTCACCAAATAATCTACGTCAACATACACTTACTTAAGGTGGAGCTACAGTCCTGTGTGAACTAGGGCCTCACCCAACAAACTTCTCCATCTAGCTCGGTTCCTAGTTAGATGTCTCCAGTTTCGTGCTTCAAGTGAGGTCACCTTCCACATGTGCGCGCCACCTGATCCGCGGTCTTACTCTACTGCGCTGTCCTGTGGGTGTGGATTCGAAGAATTTCCGGGCCGGAGCATTGGTTTCCATGTGCTCTACGTGACCGAGCCATCTTAGTCGTTGGACTTTTACCCTTTTACCCTTCTGGCTAAGTCTACGTCGCTGTACAGTCCGTACAGCTCGCCGTTCCATCTTCTCATCCACTCCCCTTCGATGCATACCGGACCGTAGATCACACGAAGAACTTTTCTCTCGAAGCGACCCAAGGTGCTTTCATCCGATTTTGTCATAGCCCATGCTTCTGCACCGTACAGCAGGACGGGGATGATAAGGGTCTTATATAGCAACACTTTGGTCCCTCGAGAGAGGACTTTACCATTCAATTGCTTTCTTAGTCCAAAGAAACACCGTTTTATCTCAGCGCTGGTGTTGTTTTCTGCGTTTACAGCGGAGCCTAGGTAGACGAAGTCCTTGACTACCTCAAAGTTACGTCTGTCGATGGTGACGTTTTGACCAAGACTTCGGTGTTGTATGTCCTTTCTTGACTACAGCATGTACTTTGTTTTGCCCTCATTTAACGTTAAACCCATTTGCCGCCTCTGACGCAATACTCACAAAAGCCCCATTGACATCACGCTGAGTTCTTCAGATTATGTCAATGTCATCAGCATATGCTAGTAACTGGACAGACTTTTGAAAGATAGTGCCTCTAGTGTTGACGTGTGAGCTCTGCACTATTCTTTCAAGCACGATGTTAAATCACATGACAGCGCATTATCTTGTCTAAAACCTTTTTTGACATCGAAAGGTTCTGTTAAGTTGTTTCCAACCTTTATGGAGCAGCGTGAATCATCCATGGTTTTCCTGCACAAACGAGTTTGGCAGGGATGCCAAAACTAGACATGGCTCTATACAGCTCGTCCCTGTAGATGCTGTCATATGCGGCCTTGAAATCGATGAAAGGATGGTGGGTGTCGATTTGGTGTTCTTGGATTTTTTCCAGGATCTGCCGTAATGTGAATATTTGATCAACTGTGGACTTTCCTGGTCTAAAACCACACTGATAAGGACCTATCAGGTTGTTGACGATGGGCTTTAGACGTTCACATATAGGAGATGTTAAGTAGACTGATTCCTTTATAGTTGGTTTAGTTTAGAGGGTCTCCTTTTTTCAGAATCGGGCAAACAATACTGAGGTTCCATTCATCGGGCATGACCTTTACCAACTTGTGCCCAGCTGCTTTAAAGAGCTCGGCATTCAAGCCATCCGCTAGAGCTGCTTTATTAAACTTCAGCTTAGATATGGCAATCTTTACTTCGTCTAAGTCGGGGGGGGGGGGACGGGATTGTTGGCTTCCGTCGTCTTTGTTGAATGGATCATCCTGCCTGACAGCGGAATTCAGTTCGTTGTCGCCGTTATACAGTCTGCAGAAGTGGTCCTTCCATATCCTCAGCATTGACTGCGGTTCCACTATGATGTTTCCACTTTCGTCTTTGCAGCCTTCGGTTCAAGGTTTATGTACCTGTGAATTTCGTTTCACCTGTTCATAAAACTTTCGAGCTTCATTCCAGCTTTTGAACCTATCGACATCTTCGACCGCACGCTTCTCATGCACCCTATTTCTGAGAAGTCGGTGTTCCTCTCGCCTCTTCTCCTCATAGAGCTCTTGAGCAGCTCTCGTCCTCGCCGGCGACATTCCTCATCAAACCAGGGGTTCCTTGTTGGTGGCACATCAGAGGCGGTTCTCTGATTGCCACTGGTTTTCAATACATTGTGTTGGCGGCAGAGAACTTCGAGAGAGGTTACTTGTATCCGGTCGGAAAAGGATTTGGCGATCTCTGGCGATTGTAGCCGTTCGACGTTGTACCTTCTCCCAGTTCCTCCCTGTTTTGCCTTGGGTCTGGAAATCCGAAGTGCTACCTTGGCTACAACGAAGGAGTGGTCCGAGTCGATGTTAGCTCCTCGGAAAGTTCGTACATCCATGATGCTCTAAGCAGTAGCTCAAGAGATTCGGCTGGAGAGGCTGTCCAGGTTCCATCAGGCTTTTTTAGAAATGAAGGATTACAATGTTCCTTCGATAAAACTTTGCTGAGCTTTGCGAAGTCCTTTATGTCTCCGATATTTCGAAGATAATCTTCTGGCATTAATTATAAACATGATTTTTGGAATATGACTGATCCACTGTTGGCTCGGACGTAGTCTAATGTGGAGGTCAAGTTTTTGATAACTTTTCCAACGTTTGTGTCCGTATATCGATAATAACGCGATTATTGTTATCCTCGAAATGGGGGAGTCAAACTGATTCTGGAAGGAAGAGGTGTTTACTTGCACCTCCACGTGGCGGCTCCTGGGGAGCAAGTTGGAGAAATCAGTGCAGCTTGATGATGAATGATACTTCATTCATATTTATTGAAAAAGGCACAGCTTAGAACTTCACTAAAAAAATTATTAACTTGTGAGCGAACGCAACAAGTTACTGTTTACTTCCTTTCTAAAACTAAATTTTACGATTGATGGTAACCACAGGACGGTTGTCCTTCCTCTGGGGCCAGGGGTTGACTTACTGATATAAACTATACAAACCCAATATCAGTAAATATTCAAATCGAATGACTAAGTGTCATCGATATTTAATATAAGTTTAAAGAAGTCCGAAGTGGAATTAAAAATCATTTTTAGGAATGCTGTAGGTAAATTGTAGATAAAGCTCGACTGATTGCACCCCACAAGGTGTCGGGCGACCACTTTTAGGGTTATCTTCCCTAGATGTCACTTCATCAAAGACTAAATTATCATACCACTGATGATGTGGTATGAACTTGAACTTTCCGTCAAATGAAGGCTTATAGCTAGGTGTTAACGTTGTAAGGCTTATCGGTGTAGGCTAGCGGCATTAAATGGCACGTAACGTGAAACTATGCGGTAGCCAAACGTTTTGTACAATAAATCAATTGTAACATGAGTTGTGTGACATGTAGTTTAGTCTTGTTTAATTCACAGGACCTTCAAAGCTTTTTAATTTTCAGATGTCATTAATTTCAAACTTGTAACTTTACTTGACAAACTATTACTGGCAGAAAATACCAACAAATTTATTATCTACTAATTATTATCAAAAAATATGGCCTTTGTACAGGTTCGATGTCGTTGCTCCTTAACCAATATGAAAAGGAACCCATTTACGCAAAACCTTAAATAAAATTGTATACTAAATAAATAAATCACAGAGTAATAAAGTTCAGCTTTCAATTGAATGAAAAATGATCAGCTAACATTTTGACATAAGCAAACTTGACTTCATAGTAAGAAAGATTTTGATATACTTTCCAGCTGTTTAGATTGGAAGACACTTATGTCGTCTAAATTTTCCCAATGACAACCAATTTGACAGATGCACCTCGAACGTAATGACCGTTATCAACCGTGAAAGTTCCCAAGCCCCCATTGAAAGAGCCTTTGGCTGCTTTCAATCTCAGACAGATATGTAGATGTCAAAAAAGGAATCCAAAGGTATCCAAGAATTTCTGGGGTATGTAGGTATCTGACAGAACAGCTGGTTCAACACACGGTTGAATTTCAAGAAACTTGAAAGTTGATTTCAGCCTTTTCTATTATGTTGGTAAAAAAAGATACAAAATGTTAAATGGTGTTGTATTTGAGGATATTCTGTACATTGTACATGTACATGTACATACAAAGAACCTATTTGCCTCCGAATTTTAGAAGATAATTATGATCTATTTTTTTAAACTTCAAAATTGACATATTTTGTTCTAGTTTTTTACAACAATTTTGACTTCGAAGCTTAAATGTGTCTTTATTATTTGACAGCTTTCTCAATACAGCTATCCGACTCGTTCGAAAAAAGTATCTAAAAATTCACCTATCGAAGATACCCTATCCAACACGAGATTAAACCCAGCCTTTATCTCCTTCTTTTCATTTATTGTTAAATGTCAAAAAATTGAACTTTATAAATTTCAATTTTAAAATGTAACTGTACATAACCAGACTATAAACATATGTTAAAATCAAAATTGGCTGCGAAATTCTGGAACATGAAAAAAGAAATGCTTCTGCGGTCAATCAACTTAAATAAGAAAAATCAGACACACAAGTTTCACTCGTTAAAACACTCATGGCCTCGCGCATATTTCATTTATTTAGTTTCTACAAAAGATACAATAAAACAACAACAAAAACAAATGTAGGGGTAACTCGAGTCTTGGCAATGAAAAAAACATAAACATGTTAATTCTCTCGGTAAAGATTTATGCCAATCGCAGTCAAGTCACATCACATCTATCGGCTGCAAAAACGAATCATCATCAGCACAGCTGAGAGCCTAGTATTATTCGTGCAGTTGTCATCATCATCATAAGCTAAGCATATTTCTATTTGGATTTGCGAAGATCGTAGACGCACCTCACGACGAATACGAAACGCTTTACGTTATTCTTGGTCCTAAATTATTTTTACTCAAATTAATCAAAAATTACATTTTTTCTAGTTTGCTAATGAGTTGGCACGAAAATATTTGCCTAAGACATATTTGATATTTGTTAAATGATTTCAAATTAATAAATCTATTTTTAGTTAAAAGCTGTCAATACGACGCGTTCCATTGGACAAAAAAATGTATTAATTTTGTATTGAAAATCTACCACTTTTACTAATGTTTTATATATTTTAGAAATAATTCTTCCTTAAGTATAGTTGCAGTTTTAAATAAATTTGTTGGTACATGAAACTCACTTTTTGTGTTTGTAAGAAGCTTTAGAGGTCAAGTGTATTAAGCTAGTTCTAGAGGCAAAGAAAAACAAAAACACACATCGTGTTTCATTGGCCACGAAAAACCAATATTTTATTCAAATTCAAAGTCCAAATTCACAAATGGTGGCGTTCAATCTCAAATAGATAAGTCATTCGGATACCTTTTTATAAGAGTTTTAAGTTCTTCTACCTGAGCGTCGAACTTGTCGAGTTGTAGAAGCTGAGTAAAGTCAATGAGTCTCGGGAATTATTTCTCCAGAAGAGCCCTGAAACCAAAGATCACTCGCCTCCTTACCGCCTTCTACGTCGGCTTTGTGCTATTATGCTGGCTGATGGCTCCTTATTCCCTGACTGTATGTATAGTGCATCACTGTCTGTCAATACCCTATTTCCTTCCTGGAACGCTTATGGCTTCATTGCTCTTCGTCTCTGCTTTTCCAAAACATATCCCTCCCTTCAACTTCCCAATTGGGTTGGATCTAAGGTGTTATATGAGCCGTGCCGATGATCAGCCAGGCTGAGGGCCCAATTTCTAAAAATAGCTCAGTCGGTAACGGAGTATCCGGATACCAGGCGAATCTCTGCACTGATAGACTCCCCCTTTACTTCGCCTACTAGTGGGAATCTAGTGTATAAATTAAAACAAAAACAAAACCGAAACCGAAACCGAAACCCGAAGCAAAAACGTCAAACCGGTACCGGTACTCCAGCTACACCGGGAGACAGTTCAGCGGCAACGTCGGCTGTCGTTGCACCTGTGCTAAACATCGGAGAAGGAATTGCGCCAAGACACTGCCAATCTTCGTGTGCGGTACAGGTTGTATCTACACCGGACGGCAGTTCGTCGGCAACGTCGCGTCGGCTGTCGTTACTCCTGTGCCAAACACTGGAGAAGGGCTTTTGTCAAGTCACAGCCCATCTTCTAGTGCGGTACAGGATGTATCACTGACGAAAACGCTTTCTCAGGTCGGTAGTGGAAAGTTCGTGAACAATGATCTTTCCACTACTAAAGAGAGTAAACCTCTCCAGAATGCTCCTCGGAGCTCTTATAAACAACGGCGCTATGCGATGAGGATTCTAAAATCCACTGGTTCTACATCGGAGGATGGAAATTATCCCATCCTTAGCAAGAGGCAGGAGTGGGCGAAAACCATTCTAGATAAAACTAGTCGCTACGACTACACGTCAAAGCGACAAAGGTCTTTGGGGGAGTCCACTCCCGTCCCTAAAAAGCCCAAAGTGCAGAACACCAGCACTCCCAACATAGCTAGAGTAACTCTCACTAAACCTTTTAGTGATGTACTTAAAGAGCTTAAAAAGAGCATAGTCGCGGTCATTGATAGGAGCAATATTGATGGCACGATTACCTCTGACCGTTGGAAGATGGTGAAACTGGGACTCTCGGCTGGTTTTCTCAAAGTCATGAGAGAGCATCCGGGTCCACCACCTGTAACAAGCGATTGGGGTTGGCATCAAGGTCATATCAAACTCATCGCTTGTAACGATCAGAGGTCGCGTGATCTCTATACGCTAGCTGTCGGCATGGTGGGAGAAGTCTGTCCAGGCGCAAAACTCGAGGTCGTTGCAAAGGAAGATATTCCTTGCAGGCCGAGAGCTCGCGCATGGATCCCGAAAGAACCCTCTTGTCCAGATGACATTAGTGAAATGATCAGGATCAGCAACCCGAAGCTCCCTTGTCACGACTGGAAGGTCGCGAAACTGGAGTAGCCAAAGGGTCTTTATCGAAGTGCGATTATCGTAATCAATAAAGACTCTGTGGCTTCTCTGGCGCGAGATAAGGGCGTGATAACATACGGTTTCGAGTTAGTCACGCTCCGCGTTTATAAAAGAGATGTGGTAGACGCTTCATGCGAGCCTCCACAACCTCCTTCGAAGGCTGTGTCGCCAGACGTAGGGGATCCCAGTGCTGCTATCACCTAGATGAACTATTAGGTTCCTCTTCGTCTGATCTGGATGAGCTGGATTTAACAATGGTGGAGGTTGATCTGCTTATTTTGTAGCCAAAATGCTGCAAATACTACATCTAAAACGGCTTCGGCCTCCCTTCTTCTCCGCCTGACAAAAACTGGAGAAGATGTCGTTCTCTCAAATAAAATATTGAAATGGAGAGTATCAAAGGAGAACTCGTGCTCCGATCATAGATACATCCAATTCACTTTTATTGAAGGGACCCCGAAACCGATCCAATTCCGGGATTATAGGAAAACAGATTGGCCAAAATATAGGGCGACTATGAAAAATCTGATTAAACCAGAACTTTCTGATTCGCCCTTGTGCGCTCTTGAACTCGATCAAAAGGTCGATTAACTTACAGCAGCCCTCAATAAAGCCATGGAAACAGCCGGCCCCCTAACAACAGTGCGGGGAAAGAAGAAACCATATTGGTGAGCTGCTGAACTAGAAATACTCAGGAAAGGTTGTAGAAGGCTTTTCAATCGAGCAAAAAAGACTAGACATCCCCAAGATTGGGATTCCTATAGAATTGAGAATAGCCAAAAGATCCTCATGGAGATCCTTATGTAAATCCATAGAAGAATCCTCGGAGGTATCAAGGATAAGGAAGATTCTCTCGACAAATCCAACCATGCCTAGTTGTCTTAAAAGCTCAGATGGTACATGGACTAACTCTTACGAAGAAACGCTAAACCTGCTACTAGACACCCACTTCCCGGATAGCTCCGAATCCGTTAATACAACAAACAGTCCTCGGTCAGGTAATAACTTAACTTTTCCTCAAGGTCTGGTTACAAAAGAAAATTGACATGGGCTCTGAATAGTTTCAAACCTTACAAATCGCCAGGTCCAGATCAAATCGTACCACCTGAGCTACAATATACCATTGATATAACTTTGCCCATCATTGAGATGATCTTCAAAAGTTGTATAAATCTGGTCTATATACCTCAGCAATGAAGAGATGTAAGGGTAGTTTTCATTCCCAAGGCGGGCAAATGCTCGCATGTCAACCCTAAAGACCTAAGACCTATTAGCCTATCATCATTCATTCTCAAAACTCTGGAACGATTGATTGATATCATTAGCATTGATAAGAGACTATCGATGTCTCAGAATGCTTACTGCAAAGGGAAATCGGTAGAAACAGCCTTGCACACTCTGGTAAGAACTATCGAATACTCCCAAAGCAAAAGGAATATACTGGATATTGAGGGCGTTTTCAACAACGTTGACACATCCGCTATCACTTCTGCTATGACGACCTTAAACGTCGAATACTCAATCTGTGAGTTATTAATCTAATGCTAAAAAGCAGGATCATCAAGTCTAAGGTGGGAGATTTTTGCACAAAAAGGTCTGTCAGTAGAGGCAATTCGCAAGGTGGTGTTCTGTCCCCTCTCCTGTGGAACATAGTGGTTAACGAACTACTAGTATCCCTTGAGAGGGAAAGCTACAGGTTGCATATGCCGATGATGTTGCTATCGCCGTCACAGGGGAACATCCTAATATACTGGGATCACTGCGGACTTAGTATTAATGCTCAAAAAAACAGACCTCGTCCTTGAAATACAAGATCCCAGTAATTGTACCTCCTTCAATAAAAGGTGTACCACTCATTTTTACCAATGAAGCCAAATATCCTGGTCTGATATTGGACAAAAATTAAGTTGGAAATCTAATATTCAGGAAAGAGTTAAAAAAGCTACAGCAGCTCTTTTCCTTTGCAAGAAAGCCATAGGAGCAAATGGGGTTTTCAACCTCACATAACCTACTGGCTTTACACATCGGTCATCCGACCAATACTTATGTACGGGGTTGCAGTCATCTGACACCCTTTGACATCTTCAGTAAACGAGTGGCAGCGAGTACAGCGATAAGACTCGACGCCTCATCTTATCATGGAACCAACAACAATATGGGGCACTCCATCATTTTGAACCTCTTTGGTTCTATACCAAAGTACATAGACTACACTATTCCTAAACCCCTATTTCGAACAAACTTCCAGGTATCCATTTCATCCAGAGATGAATGGGAAGACAAAAAACTCCTGGATAGCAAGATTATTCATTTTTATACAGATGTACTCAGAAAAGCTTAATCTAAGCATCTCATTCCACCTCCCTAATCATTGTAGCGTCTTCCAAGCGGAAATTTTAGCGATCAAAGAGGTTCTCTCCTGGCTAAGAGAAAACGTGATATCAACTCCTGATATCCGCATCTTCTCTGACAGTCAGTCTGCTATTAAATCTAATGACGGTGTCTCAACCAAATCTCAAACGGCCCTCGATTGTCGATCGTCTCCTATTTAGATGGCGCAGCAATTTAACATTCACCTATGTTGAGTGCCGTCATTCCTATTTCACCTGAAAGGGAGGAGATAAGTATACCGGTAGCTACATGTAAACTTCTGCTAAAAGAAACAGCTTTTGCGATAGCAAACTCTAGGTGGCACTATTTACCAACATGCGCAGCTACAAAACTCATATGGCCTTCAATGGACCTAAAGCGCTCTAAAGACTTGTTATTTTAAAGCAGACTTCATATTAGCTCCCTAATAGGTGTCCTTACGGGACACTGTCTTATATGCAGACACTCAATACGACTTGGCGTAGCCTCAAATGACTGCTGCAGGAGCTGTATGGACGAATAAGAAGAGGAAACAATCTTTCACCTTCTCTGCACTTGCCCTGCTCTTTCACTAAGACGCAAACTTCATTTGGGATACTACTCTTTTGATAATCCCAGTGAACTAGCTAAAAAGGATATATATCTTCTTCGCTTTATAAAAAGCTCAAATAGTTTGACTAGTAAGAAGTAATTCTCTAGATTCATGTGGTATCACAATGAGCCTTTTCTTTTGGCCTAAGTGTATGGATTCTAAATCCGCAGCAACGTTAACCTAACCCAACCTAACAAGATTCGAAAACCGCACTCCGCTGGATAAAGAACAATTGTAGGCGATTCAAACAATTTGTAGCTTTTAGAGTTGGTGAGATCCTAGAAGAACCTAATCCCAAAGAATGGCAATGGATCCCAACCGGTGAAAATGTTGCCGATGAGGCCACAAAATGGCATACCAAACTTGATCTTTAGTCCGATAGTCGTTGGTACAAGGGAACTCTATTCCTATACTAACCAGAAGATAATTGGCCAAGAGCAATTTATAAGTTTTCCACAAATGAAGAGGTTAGGGTACTTATTAATCAACTCGCCGATCCATCACACATCATTGACTGTGAAAGATTTTTTAAATGGACGCGACTTAAGAGATCAATGTCATATGTGCTTCGTTTTATTAACCTCGCAAGATGGGGCAAGGAACTATTGGAGGATGTCTCTTTAACCCCAATCCCAATCTCTCTTTAATCCCAATCGTTTTCAAAAGAGTGATCTGTACTCAAGAAAAACAAGTATGGTAACGCAAAAAACATAACGCTGGAAAAATCAAGCCCCTTATATAAGACCAGCCCATGCATGGACTCAAACAACGTAATTAGAATTAAAGGTCGTATAGACTCAGCAGAGCACGTCAACAATGCTTGCAAAAGACCTATCATCCTGCCTAATAATCACCGGATTCCCCCAAAAGATTTCAGCATAGATTCTCTGAAACTGTTGTCAACGAAATCCATCAAATATTCTTCATACCATCACTTAGAGCCACGGTGAAAAAAGTCGAACTCGCCTGTCAGGTGTGCCAAATTCGTAAAGCAAAACCTGAACCTCCATTGATGGCCGACCTACCTCCTGCAAGACATTTACGAACCCATTTTCTTATGTGGGAGTCGATTACTTCGGGCCTATGTTTGTCGCTGTGGGGAGACGTCTGGAGAAACGTTGGGAGGTTCTATTTATCTGTTTGACTACCAGAGTCATCCTCGCGATGAGCTACTCCTAAGTATGGTGGCCGAAGTCGAACACATTATCAATTCTTGGCCTTTGACCTATGTCCCAGTCGATACCGAGACTGAAGAGGCTTTAACACCAAATCATTTCCTTCTTGGCTCTTCTAATGGAATTAAACACTTCTGTGAAATAGATGACAGTGCTGGAGCTTTGAGGAAGAACTGGATTGCGCGTGAAAACTTCAGAAATCACTTCTGGAAACGATGGGTAAAGGCAGTGGGGGATATAGTGATTATTGTAGATGAAAATAGTCCCAGAAATACTTTACCAAGCTTAGATGGCAAACTACGGTCGGCTGTTATTAAGACAAAAGATGGTGTCTACACGCGCCAGGCCACCAAGTTAGCAGTTCTCGAAGTGGGTCAGCTAGGAATTGGTAATCCGAACGAGACGTCCGTCTTACCAGGGGGGAGTGTTGCCGCACCTGGCAATGCCCCACGTTCAATTCGTACTTAAAAAAGAAAGAGTAGAACATATATATTTGTAATGCTATCGCTATTAATGAAGTAATTTAATTCACTCATTTAAACTTAACCTTCCAGTCTTTCTTTTGAAATCTGCGTTCTTAGCACAAGGGATAAAACGTAGCAAAACTATAATTACAATTTTAATTTCATTGAGTATAATTAATATATGTTTCAGAAATTTAAAGCACTATTTACAAGTTCTTTAATAAAGAAAATTAACAAGCTAAAATTTGGAATTTTTACTGCTACGGTTCCGAAAGGTAGTTTCTAACCCAACGAAGAAGGGATTCATCAATAACAAATGCACGTATTTTTCATAAGAGAGCTTGATGTCAAACTCTATTCAAAGCCTTTAAAATATCAAGTGCAATAATTTTACTTTCTCTTAAACGATGAAAAGCCTTGTTCCACTCGTATATTTTTTATACAATGTCTAAAATGGGAACCCTGTAAAAATTTTTAATAGGTTTAATAAAAATTGGGGCAAACAACACGAGAATATTTACTAGAACGTAGTTCTCTTTAGTCTTGGGCTTTGAAACATTCATAGATCTTGTTTCACAAATTTTTTTTTGGTTAGTTGAACTCATTCCCTTGATTTTCCCGAAAATGAAAAACATGTTAGAAACATAATTTAAACTTAAATTATGGAATCTCTGCTGAAGACCAAATGATTTAGTGCTTAGCAATAATTTTAAAGTTGTTACTGGAAAAATTATGGACAATTTGTTGTTGACTGTTCTCTCGATATTTTCAGGTTTTAAACTTTTATGGTGGACAAACACAATTATTTACGTTAAGATTTCTTTATACATTTTGAATGGAATTGACATATCTACATAAATAATTCTCAAATAATTATTCTCTTTTTGTTTTATTATCCAACATTATCATCTTTCTTATGTAATTTACTACATTTTTCTACCTAACCCCTATCTATGTATATAAAAATAACCTTGACTTCTCTTTTCAAGGTTTCTTTAGGAATTTAAATCTTTATCATACATATAATCAATGTTTTAATCCCAAGTGGGTAAAAGTCAGCTGTTCGTATACTACACTCATGTGTCATGTATTTTCAATTTCAATCTTCTTAACAACAACAGCAGCAAAGGCAACCGGAGAATCAGAAGCAGCAGCAGCTGTCCGGACCGGAATATATTTATGCCTAGGTACCTACATGGTGAAGAGGTCATCAACAGCTCAAATATACTGACAATGACAGGTCCCATTTAAATGTGGAAACATACAATCAACTACTACCCTACTTACTGTCGTCAAAAGGAAATCAATAGCCACACACTGCCTGGATTTGGATTTCTACAATACTCCTTCCCCTCTTAAACAAGGCTTAACATTGGCTTAACGAACGTTCGCATGAGCTCGGGGGCAACTCAAATGTAATTTCTGGAAAATCTAAGAAAAAACCATAGAAACTATAGAAAAACTAAAGAAATCAACCGCCTTACCACCGCCGCCGCCGCCGTGCGTCACTTCCCTCCTGCTGCTTGTCAAAACATTTATAGGTGGTTTCTTTTGGTTCTGTGCCAACTACCAACATGCGAATAAAGGCTTAAGAAATAAAAAAAAAAATTGAAACAATCAGCAGGTAGACGGAACGGATGGTTGTAGGATGGATGAACTGGACAGATAGGTAGATTTTGATAAAACGAGAATGGCAAGACGATAAAGAATAAAATACAAATACAGTCAGAGATCAGGGTGCAGAGAAACAGGGACAGAATAAGACGAAAAAAAAAGAGATTTAAAAGCAAGGTGTATTGGTTTTGTATACGATACGAGTACGACAACGACGATGGTGTACCCCGAAAACTCAGGTGCTATCTCAATCTCAACTCGAAACATGGCTATGAGGAAGAAGAATTCCAGTAAAGAAAATCAGCTAACAGAAGGTTCAATGCTCTAATACTCTCCACTCAACCACACATACTAAAACTAAAACTCAAACTCAGCCATTAACCATACCAAGATGATGAAATGAAAACCCTGAGGAACCAGAACAAGTCTGTTCTGTTGTAATAGGGTTACCGTGTTGTAGAAAATTAGTCAAGTATTTCAATTCTTAAATAGAATAGAGATCGTCCACAGCATTTTGTTTAGTCATAAGTTAAATAAGTTTATTGGCACAACTCGTACAGAATCAGGTCCTTATGACTTACAACTCTCAACCATTCCAGTGGGGAATAAAGGGGACCTAAAGTCTTTGTGCAGAATCCAAATAGTTAATTTGAGAAGCACTTTTTGGTGACAAGAATTACTTCTGGGGGATTCGTTAATATCTCGCAAGAAGCAGTACCAGTAAAAAAAAGAGGCTGGGATGCGACCCACACTGATAACTTCCCATCCCGTCTGTCGATTTGTCTTTCTTAAAAGTTTGTCTATATATGTACTCGTATCAATTTTTACCAAATTTGGGTACTATTTTTTGTAGATTTTATTTTTTATGAAAAAACGGACTGTTGGATTTTTATATAAAAATTACTGAATATCGAAAACAATATTTTCTGTGAAATAAAATAAGTTTGAAGCCAATATTTTTATTTTTTGAAAAGTTATTTGAGTTGAAAGTAAATTTTTACCAAGTTTTAGTATTGTTTTTTTTCTTAAAGTTTTATTTTTGGCAAAAAAACTGTCAATTCTATTTTTTTAAATTTTATCGAATGTTAAAAACAATATTTTTTGAAAGATAAAAGTCGTTTAAGGCCAATATCTACAATTTTTGAAAAGATATTTGAGTCGAAAGGCAATTTTTACCAACTTTTATTCATTTTTTTTTTAGGTTTTTATTTTTTGTAAAAAAACTGTCAATTCGATTTTTCTCAACATTTTTCAGAATGTTGAAAACAATATTTCATATAAGATGGAAAAGGTTTGAAGCCTAAATGTCAAGTTTTTGAAAAGATATTTGAATCGATATTCAATTTTTACCAACTTTGAGTAATGTTTTTTTTTTTAGATTTTTATTTTTATAAAAAAAACTGTCGATTCGATTTTTCTCAAAATTTTATCAGATGTCAAAAACATTATTCTTCGTTGCACGAAATTGTTTTGGAGATGAAATCATATTTTAGTCGTAAAATTTTGGAGGTGAAAAATTTTTCTTTCAGTTTTTTTGATTTATAAAAAAACCGTTAAATGGATTTTTTTTTAAAAAATATAATTCTTTGATATCACATTAAAGTTTATTATATAAAATTTAATTCAAGTCTCTAGCGTTTTTGGTTCGTAAGATATTTAGGGTTTACCAAAATGTTCACCTTTTTCAAACTGCTATGGTAAAAAAATCACCCACGCAATTTTCTTGAGAACCCTTTCTGCATCTTTCTGCCTTATTATCTGTACAACAAAATTTATTTGAAGTCGATATCTCTTCTGGTTCTTGAGTTATGGATGAAGAAAATAACGTCGCGAACGTACGTACACACAGACATCTTTCTAGAAACGTCGAGAAATGTCAAAATTTTCAATTTGACAAATCGGACCTAGTACAATAACTCCCTATGGGAAGTTAATAAGCTTGAACCGAGCCCCTAGCATAACAGCTCTATGCACTAACTCTCAATCCTTTGAAACAACTGACAGAAGACAAAACGAATTTCTTTGTTTTGTTGTCAATTTTTAGGAATTCTATTTTTCAACCATTCATTATCGAACAATTCAAATACAAAGAAATGGAATGCAAAGCTTATTTGACTCCTACATTATTCTTCTGCTCTGTGATGGAAATTGTCGGAAACTGGCCAAATGCTTCAATTAATGCTGGAACCCTTAGCAACGACAATTAAATTTTATCACCAATCTTTCTTCTGTGAATAAAACTTCCATTTCCTAATTTCTTGACTATAGGCAACCCTGCTCATAGCCAACAGCAGATTCATGTGTATGAAAGACATACAACTTTTCTCTTTCCTTATTTTTGTTGACATTTTGTTCTTCTTTGATGACGATGATGATGATGGGCACTCAGGTTTTCACATCTTTAAGCTATGCATGCATTGGTAAAATTTGTTTGAGTTATGAAAACACGTGCAATTTACTATATTTTTTGGCAACTGAAATGACCTATGGCAGTGGATGGCGTCGACATCGACATCAACAAAATGATGCACTTGCACAGTTGCCGCAGGTATATGTATCTCTATTCTAAAGGAGGACAAAATTTTAAGAAATATTTCCTTCAAAACAAAAGATATATGTACATAGATATATTTTTCGATTGAGAATTCTATGAGTTAAATGAAATTGCAAATAATAGGTACCTAGCTCCTCTACTCACTTTACCCGCAGTTGATGCAAATATTATATTGAAGGCGATAGATCTTATACATATTTATGTACTCGATACTTGATAGTGCAAAAAGGTGACAATTTCAATAACTATAACTTAGGTACTAGAATTGATGATGTTTTTGAACTTGTCAACAGATGAAAACAGAAAATGAAATATTGGCTAGACAGGTAGGCTACCCATAATATACATATATAGATAGATAGGTAGATAGGTATACAAGGATATTTTTCGTTTTCTCTGTAATGCTTTATGTAGGTATGTACATATACTACTCAAGGTAAGGTAAACAATTCTCGGAAAATGTTTGCTTGAGACTAACATACATAAGATCCTAATTTGATAAAGTATAAATATTGTTAAAGCAACATGAATCCTTTTGCAAACAAGTTTCAATTGAAATGGTGAAGAATATGTAAAGGTCAAAAGTAGAAGTAAGGAAAGTTTTAGTGTTTTGACTTGAAAAATCTGTTAGAAGACGCTTTAACGTAGTTTCCCGTTCAAAAATTTCACCTTCATAACTGGCGCAACAGTTCTGTTAAGAACTTGGGCCTAATGCCTTAGAACCTAAAGTTTTAAACCTAACCTTAAGTTTTAAACTGTCATCAAGACGTAGTTAATTCGGTTACGATAAACTCAATTAATCGATAGGTACCAAAGTGGTTGCTTAAATATATTGAATAAATATACATCAATGTGGTACTGATGCAATGTAACCTTGAAATCTATTTAGCCTTTAAGAGCCTGGATGAGTATGCTCATTCCACAATACGCCTTCCAAATTAGTTCCTTCGAGAAACTTGAGCATTAAGAACATACTGACATAGGGAAAGCTGTTATCGATAACCCCAGATACTATGACGTTTGTGATTGATGGCATTATGTTTACCCAACACAACTAAATGGTTTATCTTCATACTGATGATGAAACCTACAATTAGGAATATCGAGTTGTCCAGTGAGAAATTCCGTTATTAATTTTATATTATACCAACTACTTCGAAGTAGATATCGTTTATCATTATAATTAAGAAATAAAAGTTTAACCTGTCTAGTAGTACCCGTGGAATGCTGATTAGTGCGTTTGACTGTTATGCCAAAGGTCTTGGGTTCAATCCTTGCCTATGCCATCTAAAGTTTTTTTTACGGGTTTGCACCAATCCTTGAGGCAATTTTTACCAACTGTCTTTACCTGGTCCATGTTCCCTCGGCAGGGAGAGAAGTTAAAGTTTTTTTTATACCCAAAGCAGGTAAATGCTCCCAAGTCAATCCTAAAGATCTACGACCTATAAGTCTATCATCATTCCTTCTTAAGACCTTGGAAAGATTGATTGATATCCATTTAAGGGCAAGTATCGATACAAGACTTATGTCTTCGTCTCAACATACCTACTGTAAAGGTAAATCGGTGGAAACAGCGTTACACTTTTACCTTAGTACGCACCGTCAAATATTTTTTCCATAATAAAGATTTCACTATGGTTACTTTCCTTGACATCGAAGGTGCCTTTAACAACGTGGACACATCTGCAATCACATCTGCACTGACATCTCTAAATGTAGAGAGTTCGATTCGGGAGTTAATTCATTTAATGCTTACTAGCAGAATAATTAACTCAAAACTGGGCAACTTTTCTAGCAGACGATTCGTTAGTAGAGGGACACCGGTGGTGTTCTATCCCCTCTCCTCTGGAACCTAGTGGTGAATGAAATCCTAACTAGTCAGTATGCGGACGGTTTCAGAGTAATAGCATATGCAGACGACGTTGCTATAGCCGTTTCAGGAAAGCATCTTAACATTCTAAAAGAACTCTTACAAAATGCCTTGGACAGACTAATAAAGGGTGATTTTTTTGAGGTTAGGATTTTCATGCATTAGTATTTGACAGATCACTCGGGATTTCAGACATGGTGTCAAAGAGAAAGATGATCAGTATGCTTTGACATTTCATCATGAATAGACTTACTAACGAGCAACGCTTGCAAATCATTGAATTTTATTACCAAAATCAGTGTTCGGTTCGAAATGTGTTTCGCGCTTTACGTCCGATTTATGGTCTACATAATCGACCAAGTGAGCAAACAATTAATGCGATTGTGACAAAGTTTCGCACTCAGTTTACCTCGCGATTCTATGGCCATTTTGAGGGAAAACTTCGGAGAACAATTCATCTCAAGGAATGGACCGGTACGATGGCCACCAAGATCATGCGATTTGACGCCTTTAGACTATTTTTTGTGGGGCTACGTCAAGTCTAAAGTCTACACAAATAAGCCAGCAACTATTCCAGCTTTGGAAGACAACATTTCCGAAGAAATTCGGTCTATTCCGGCCGAAATGCTGAAATGGAAAAAGTTACCCAAAATTGGACTTTCCGAATGGACCACCTAAGACGCAGCCGCGGTCAACATTTAAATGAAATTATCTTCAAAAAGTAAATGTCATGGACCAATGTAACGTTTCAAATAAAGAATCGATGAGATTTTGCAAATTTAATGCGTTTTTTTTAAAAAAAAGTTCTCAAGCTCTTAAAAAATCACCGTTTACTTTGGGCTGATCGGTGTGGACTGGGTGTTTACCCACACAAAACCGATCTGGTCTTATTTTCGAGGAGATACAAAATTCAATTTGTCAACCCTCCCTATATTAAAGGAATCCAATTAAAATTCTCAGACGAGGCTAAATACGTGGGTCTTGTCTTATATAAAAAACTAAACTGGAAACGCAACGTACAGGAAAGAGTCAAAAAAGCTACTGTAGCTCTCTTTTCTTCCAAAAAAAAACTATTGGTAATAAATTTGGTTTACAACCCAAAATCACGCATTGGCTATACACATCGGTAATCAGACCGATTTTAACGTAAGGTGTGGCAGTATGGTGGGATAAGCTAAATAAAGTCCAACGTTCCCGTCTGCGGCATTGGACACCTTGCTCTACCTTATACCTCTTGACATATTTAGCAGACGAATAGCTGCAAGCTCTGCTATTCGCCTCAAAGCTTCGTCGCAGTGGACTAACAACAACATTGGCCACTCCGTAATTCTAAGGTATTAAGAATCAATTTCAAAGCACACAGACTACACCATCCCCCAACTACAATTCGACAGAAATTCCCAGATCTTTTTGAAGGATAGGACATTCTTGGAGGACGAGTCAATCCATTTTTACACAGATGGCTCAAAGACCAAGGAAGGGGTTGGTGGTGGTGTGTACTCTGAACGACTGAAATAAAGTCTCTCATTCCGCCTTCCCAATCATTGTAGCGTAGTTCAGGCGGAACTTTTAGCGATAAAGGAAGTCTTGTCCTGGCTCAGAGAAAACGTGATATCAACATCTGATATCCGTATTTTCTCTGATAGCCAGGCCGCTTTCAAATCTCTGGACTCTGTCTCTACAAACTCTATCACAGTCCATAACTGTCGATCATCTCTTATGGAGATGGCGCAACAGTTTAATATTTACCCTTGCTGGGTGCCGGGCCATAGAGACATTCCAGGTAACTGTAAGGCAGATGAACTCGCCAGGAACGGTACAGTACAGCCCATCCTACCACGTTTTGCAAGTACTGGCATACCAATCGCTACTTGTAAACTGCTGCTAATGTAAACGCTGTGAGGAGGGCAGGCACCAGGTGGAACAACATTACCACGTGTCAAGTCACAAAAAACATCTAGCTAACACTGGCTACGTTCAAGGCGCTTGCTCTCTCTAAGCAGGTCGCATAAAAGCTCGATAATAGGTGTCATAACCGGAAACTGTCTAATAAGAAAGCACGCCACGTTAATAGACGTATTCTCAAATGACTTTTGCAGAAGCTGTATGGACGAGGAAGAGGAAGAAACGGTTCTTTATCTTCTCTGCACATGCCCTGCTCTGGCTCGAAAACGCACGAATTAAGTAGGAGAATTCTTCTTTAACGATCTAAACGATCTAAATCATATCGGTATAATCAGCCTCTCACGTTTCGTAATGGGACTCAAGCTGGTTCCATTGATCTTGGGAGGAAGCTTCAAGATTCATGTCGTAGCACAATGGGCCATTAAACTAGCCTAAGTGTGTCCGTTTCCATCTTGGACAGCCACTATAACCTCTTGCGAGAAATTGACAAATTCTCTAAGAGTAATTCTTGTCATGAAAAGTGCTTTCTCAAATAAGCGGTTCGAATTCGGCTTAAAACTGTAGGTCCGTTCCATCCCTGACACCAGTACTCGCACACAGGAATGATTGAGAGTTGTAAGTCACTAGGCCCTAGTTCTCAACGGACTACTGCGCCACTCAATTTATTTATTTTAGTTTAATCTGATATTCTGTTCTCCTTCATTGATTTGATCTTGTTTTTGATAACCATTTCTCCTATGCCGAAATATGACTCTGTACCCATTGATGATATCGTTGCTTTTTGCTAAGGAATCTGTTTCCGTAAAGGTCACCAAAATGTCCTGGTATCTAAGAAAGCGAGTTCATTCAGTCTACTCACACATTACCATATCCTTTGTTATGTTTTGTAGATATCTTTATGTAGGATCCTACTTCTCGCTATGATTAAGATTTTCGACCCTACCAATCCGAACCTCGAAGTGGTCTCATACAAACTTAGGGTACCTGCAAAATGCTTGAATGCTGGTTTCTTTTTCATTTTCTGATTAAATCTACAATTATAGTTTTAGCATTTCGAATTATTCATCAAAAGAAAGACCTGTAAATAGGTAAAACATATCTGGGGACATTAAAAGGAAATAAAATGTATTGTTTCTATTCCTTTCAGGACTCTAAATATGATCCAAAATGAAATATTGCATATGCCTGTTAAAATGAAGTATTTAATGCAACACTTTCCTTTAAGTATACCATCTCACTTTAACTACTTTGTATAATTCTACTTTATGTTTAAGAACTTATTCAGTCATGTATTCATTGGATTTGTATATTTTTCCTCATAAATAAATTTCCTTTCTTGCTTGTTAATAGTCATATAGTCAACTTGTTTTCCTGAAACTATAAGTCAACTGCGAACATCCTGTACTCAATAGATTTTCTGCAATGCCAAATCTCTATGAAAATTTAAGAGCATTGGCAATGTAATTTGATCAGGATCGGTGTCCATTTTGATTCTATTTCAATATTCACAAACGAACAAAGACTACAAATTTTTTGCAGGTGCGTGGTACTTAGAATGTATTTATTGGAGTAAGTTTGAAATACAGGAGAACAGCAACAGTTTGTTTTTTAATGCATTATGGTGAACTTGATTACTTTATCTTTTATATTTTAAAAATAAGAATTTTAATAGTTACAACGTTTTATTAGGATTCTAAGGATTTACCATCAGAAGGTGAGCGGTAGACTTTATTTTAAATTTTTTCATATACTTGCTTTGTTTAAGAAATAAACGGTAAGAAAAGATAAGATTAAAAAGCGAACAATTAGACTTGGTGCGTTTTGATATCACATGAATCTAAGGATATTCACTACACGTTAATCCCTTTGGAAGTTTAAGGGCCGAAATGCATTAGTATTAAATATTGTAGTTTAACTTAGAGTATATGTATGGGGCTATAACATATTATAGCTAATTATTATCATAGCAGATGTCGGAATTTATAAGAAAGCTGAAAATAAAAGATGAGAAACTATATACTCCTCTAAAACATCCATTATTGCAGGAGATTTTAGTCGAAATGCTGGCCTACATAAATATAACCAACAGTGGAGCTAGTGTGTAATCTACCAAGAGAAATAAGTTACCGTTTAGCATCTAGCTTTATCCAAATTAGTTTTGTTGATATTGGAGAGATGGTGTTAGTTCATTTGTGGTTCACTTTCTCTATGCTGTTATACTCTAGCATAAGTTTATACAGCTACTGTACGTAACTTAAGCCAAATTGTTTGCATACTCAAAATGTTGAGTGTTGTGGAATTTTATCATATAAAACAGTTTTTTGTTGCTCCTGAAAAGTTAATGTTCATTGACTTATGTTGTTTCTCAAATAACCGATTCAAATTATGTATGAATAATTTGACTTCTTGGCTATTTTGTATAGACACAACGACCGATAATCAAAAAAGTTATGTACTTCATTCATTTCATGCTATGGCACTTTTTAAGTAATATTTTCAATAATCCCAAGTTACTACCAGTAAGAACTACTTAGTGAACACCTTATAGGGCTACTTTGACTTATTCGGTGCCCAGGCCTATAAGGAACGGTTTTATCCGGCTCCCCATTCTTGGAGTTATACCTAAGATCTTGCCCTCTAGGTTGGGGGTTGTGCCGTCGAGGTGACTTCCTGGCCACGTAAAAGCTTACATAATTGCGAAGCCAAAACAAGCCTCGGATACGAACGGATTTACTGTTGACAACCAACGCACGTGGAATGTTAGGTCTCTTAACAGATCACGTGCGGCCGAAGAATTAGCGGAGGCACTAGACCGCTATAAAGCAGATATCACCGCTATCCAGGAAATACGATTGGATGGGCCGGGCAAAAAGAGGATGAAAAACTGCGATATTTACTATGGTGACTGCTACCACAAAAACCAATAGCGTTTATTAGGATGCGGCTTCGTCATTGGAGCCAGACTTAGCCAAGAAGTCTTGAGCTATAGGTACATCAATGAGCGCCTCATGACCATACGCATCAAAGCTAAATTCGGCAACATTAGCCTAATATGCGCGCAGGCCCTCACAGAAGAGAAAGACGACAACACCAAAAATATGTTCTTCGAGCTCATAGACAAAACATATGAGCAGAGTCCTAGCTACGATATTGAAATAGTCCTGGGCGATGCGGTCGAAGATGTTGAGAGGTTTAAAAGCAGGAATGAAGTTCGAACGTTTTATGAACAGGTGAAACGAAATTCACAGGTATATAAACCTAGAACCGAAGGCTGCAAAGACGAAAGTGGAAACATCATAGTGGAATCACAGTCAATGCTGAGGATATGGAAGGACCAGACTGTATAAAGGCGACGACGAACTGAAATCCGCTGTCAGGCAG
This sequence comes from Eupeodes corollae, assembly GCF_945859685.1. Classification (NCBI taxonomy): domain Eukaryota; kingdom Metazoa; phylum Arthropoda; class Insecta; order Diptera; family Syrphidae; genus Eupeodes; species Eupeodes corollae. Next base: position 67,430,708 of record NC_079148.1, on the reverse strand, counting down.
GATGATCCATTCAACATAGACGACGAAAGCCAACAATCCCGTCCTCCCGACTTAGACTAAGTAAAGATTGCCATATCTAAGTTGAAGTCTAATAAAGCCGCTGGAGCGGATGGCTTGAATGCCGAGCTCTTTAAAGCAGCTGGAGATAAGTTGGTTAGGAGAATGCACCAACTTATCTGTAAGATATGGTCGGAAGAAAGCATGCCCGATGAATGGAACCTAAGTATTGTTTGCCCGATCCTGAAAAAAGGAGACCCTCTAAACTGCACCAACTATAGAGAAATCAGTCTACTTAACATCGCCTATAAAATTTCTCGGCCGTAATATGTGAACGTCTAAAGCACATCTTCAAAAACCTGATAGGTCCTTATAAGTGTGGTTTTAGACCAGGAAAGTCCACAGTTGATCAAATATTCACATTACGGCAGATCCTGGAAAAAACCCAAGAACACCAAATCGACATCCACCATCTTTTCATCGATTTCAAGACCGCATATGATAGCATCTACAGGGTCGAGCCGTCTACTTTTGGCATACCTGCCAAACTCGTCCGTTTGTGCAGGATGACCATGGAGAATTCACGCTGCTCCATAAAGGTTGGAAACAATTTAACAGAACCTTTCGATGTCAAAAAAGGTTTTAGACAAGGTGATGCGCTGTCATGTGATTTTTTTAACATCGTGCTTGAAAGAATAGTGCAGAGCTCACACGTCAACACTAGAGGCACTATCTTTCAAAAGTCTGTCCAATTACTAGCATATGCTGATGACATTGACATAATCGGAAGAACTCAGCAAAAATCGGTTTAACGGTTAATGAGGGCAAAACAAAGCACATGCTGTCGTCAAGAAAGGACATACAACACCGACGTCTTGGTCAAAACGTCACCATCGACAGACGTAACTTTAAGGTAGTCAAGGACATCGTCTACCTAGGCTCCGCTGTAAACGCAGAAAACAACACCAGCGCTGAGATCAAAACGCAGAATAACTCTTGCTAACCGCTGTTTCTTTGGACTAAGAAAGCAATTGAGTGGTAAAGTCCTCTCTCGAGGGACCAAAGTGTTGCTATCTAAGACCCTTATCATCCCCAGAAGCATGGACTATGACAAAAGCGAATGAAAGCATTTTGGGTCGATTCGAGAGAAAAGTTCTTCATGTGATCTACGGTCCGGTATGCATCGAGGGGGAGTGGAGGAGAAGATGGAACGACGAGCTGTACGGGCTGCACAGCGACGTAGACTTAGCCAGAAGGGTAAAAGTCCAAGGACTAAGATGGCTGGGCCACGTAGAGCGCATGGAAACCAATGCTCCGGCCCGGAAAGTCTTCGAATCCGAACCCACAGGACAGCGCAGTAGAGGAAGACCGCGGATCAGGTGACGCGCAACAGTGCTCTCAAAGTATACCTAGCGCCTAATTCTTTGCGACAAAGAGATATAAATTACATAGAAAATTGTGTACATGTCCGATGAATCTTACTCATTAAGCAGTCTTGGCAGTATCTATCATATTTACAACCATTTCAATAAATTAAAAGAATCGTAGATATTTCACAAACATAACTTCCTTCACATGTCATCATTCAAACACAACAAACACAATTATATTTATCTTTTATCCTTGTTCTTTTATAAATTAAAATATTGAAAGTGATTTTTAGAAATGAGATGACAAAAGGTACCTACGTAATCTTGTGAAATCTTCAAAATACCTTCAAATTTATGTCGACAGAATTCGAAGTTCATTATCATAGCTTCAATGCCAAACAGATGATTAAATAAACAACATCTTTAAAGAAAATCGCTTTATCATACCGAGGTACAATCAGTGACATAAATATATCTATTTTACTTAATATCCAAAACACTTGGGAACAACTTTGTCATCTTCTGCTTCATTTTCATTCAATATTCAAAACTTGCTCTTTTTCATTTTTAGTTAAGTTGAAAGCTCTTTTCTCACAGAAAAATGTATTTATTACTTTTCTGATCAACAAAACTAAAAACCCCTGCATTAAAAACGAATTTAAAAACAACAAAAACAAAGCAATCATAACATCGATAAAAATACTCCATTCGGATTACTCACCAAATTTAACAAATTCCTCAAGTGTTCTGCCACCGGCAATAAGCCAACGTATCCAGTCCATCTTATCGGTATTGTCGATGGGTTCTTTGGGACTGAACAGATGATACATAATCGCATCCAAATCGGGCGTAGGTCCGTTGCGACAACATTCCACATTGACCAATGCTCCGATTTCGTGTTGACGCTTATAGAGCGATGCCGAACGAATCATGTTTGCGATTCTGTCCGATTCACCACGACTGGTGCTCGGAACAGGTGTTGCAATTGAAGAAAACGAAGCTGCTCCTCCTGAAGACGATGAAGGTGCTGAAGCTAAAGCTGTAACTGACGCTGATGCAGCTGACGACGATGATGGCATTGATCTTGCCATTGGACTATCGTCTTGATTTCCTGCTGCTGCTGATGATGATAATGTTGAATTATAAACACCCTCCTCCCCGTCGCCCGTTGAATCATTCGATTCCATTATGGGCAATTTGTTACAATCCACAAAAGTAGATGCAGATTTTCTACTTTTTTTCTTTCTTTCTTTTTATACCCAAGACGTAAAACGCGTATTTCAAAAACACAGGTGTTATTTTAATATTTGTTTTATTTTCTTTGACAAAGCACTTGTTTTATTTTCTTTTTTGCTTAACTATTATTAATAACACACTTTGCACAATTTTTATTTAGCAAAATAACAAATTTTATTATTTTCCTCTTGCTCTTGCTTTTCTTCGTTTTGACATACAACGGATAGAAATTGATGGTAACACTGGCAACACATTTCTTCGTTGTTTCTTCTCTTCTGCTGCTCTGTGTCTTGTCTGTGTTTCTCTGCTGCCTTTTTCGTATCTTTTTTCTTTTTTTGAAACTTTATTTTATTATTTAAATAGAAATTCCTTTGCACTTTTCTTCTCGTTTTCTCGGTCACGCACTTAAATGGGATTCACAATTTTTGGAAATTCGCGAACCGCATAGCGATGGGTTTTTGGATTTTGATGTAACAACTAATTGAGAATTTAAATTGAGTTTCAACAACAACAATAACGCGAAAAATAAAAACTTAATAAACGAAATGACCTGACCAACGATGGCGAAAAATGACGACAGACTAGCTTCAGCTTAGCTGAAAGCAAGTGAGAACGGAGAACGAATGAGAAGTAAAGTGAGAAGAACTGACAGAGTGACAGAGCACAGAAACAGAATTATAGATAGATAGAGCGGGCCGCGGGGAGCTAAAAAAGGAAAACACGCATCAAAAAATTATCTGTCATCTTCGTTCGCTATCGCTGTGGCTGGCCTGGCGCTGCGCTGGTGCTCAACTATCCGTCCTTTTCGAGGTATCTTTTTTATTCAATGCAAAATGAAAATTTTATTTTCGCTTCAACAGAATTTCGAGTGGGAAATTTTAATTAACCTTGTAGAGTATAATCGAAGGGTTTTCACAATAATTGGGAATTTAATTTTGCGGAAAATTTGTTGATTTAGTTTTTCACTGCGTGAGATTCACGTTTTCTTTTACACGGTCACACGGCACGGAGTAATTTTTATTTGTGTGGTGGTCGGTCTGGTCTGGTGGATATGGATAAAAGTGCAGTGGGGAGTTATTTTTATCGAAACGAAAAGACAAGAAATTGGTAACGGGGTTGTTAAAGAGGTGAACCAGGTGACTTCGTTGGGAAAAAAAAGTTACTTGTCAAAATACGAATGACAGTGGGGAGGTAAATTCGATGACAGAAGGTGTGTTCGACGTATTAGACGTGTTTATTTTCATGAACTTGTGTTGGTTTTTTGTTTAATGTTAGGTTACACGTTGACTTTTGAAGAAAAGCTCAAAACTTTAACCTAGAAATACGAACTTTGAGATATGCACTGGTAGTCGATTCATATTCCCATAGAAAATAGTGATTCCACCTACTTAGCTATTCTTTCCCTCTTGTAGTTTTGGTGGAAGAAATTATTTTTAAAATGCCATCTCTTTCTAGTCCTCAATAGGTTTTATTGGTCCAGCTTTTCTTTCTGCGGCACGAATTTTCACACGCCTTTTTTTAATAGATACGTGTAAATAAATAATTATAATCGCAATTTTTGTGCAACAATACATTTAAATCTATACAAACGGTGATTTTTTAAGAGCTTGAGAACTTTAAAAAAAAAAACGCATAAAATTTGCAAAATCTCACCGATTCTTTATTTGAAATGTTAGATTGGTTCATGACATTTACTTTTTGAAGATAATTTCATTTAAATGTTGACCGCGGCTGCGTCTTAGGTGGTCCATTCGGAAAGTCCAATTTTGGGTAACTTTTTCGAGCATTTCGGCCGGAATAGCCCGAATTTCTTCGGAAATGTTGTCTTCCAAAGCTCGAATAGTTGCTGGCTTATTTGTGTAGACTTTAGACTTGACGTAGCCCCACAAAAAATAGTCTAAAGGCGTCAAATCGCATGATCTTGGTGGCCAACTTACCGGTCCATTCCTTGAGATGAATTGTTCTCCGAAGTTTTCTCTCAAAATGGCCATAGAATCGCGAGCTGTGTGGCATGTAGCGCCATCTTGTTGAAACCACATGTCAACCAAGTTCAGTTCTTCCATTTTTGGCAACAAAAAGTTTGTTAGCATTTGCGTCCAACAGCATCTTTGAAAAAATACGGTCCAATGATTCTACCAGCGCCAGCGTACAAACCACACCAAACAGTGAATTTTTCGGGATGCATGGGCAGTTCTTGAACGGCTTCTGGTTGCTCTTCACTCCAAATGCGGCAATTTTGCTTATTTACGTAGCCATTCAACCAGAAATGAGCCTCAGCGCTGAACAAAATTTGTCGATAAAAAAGCAGATTTTCTGCCAACTTTTCTAGGGCCCATTCACTGAAAATTCGACGTTGTGGCAGATCGTTCGGCTTCAGTTCTTGCACGAGCTGTATTTTATACGGTTTTACACCAAGATCTTTGCGTAAAATCTTCCATGTGGTCGAATAACACAAACCCAATTGCTGCGAACGGCGACGAATCGACATTCACGGTCTTCAGCAACACTCTCAGAAACAGACGCAATATTTTCTTCTGTACGCACTGTACGCATTCGTGTGGTTGGTTTAATTTCCAATAAAGTAAACTGAGTGCGAAACTTGGTCACAATCGCATTAATTGTTTGCTCAATTGGTCGATTATGTAGACCATAAATCGGACGTAAAGCGCGAAACACATTTCGAACCGAACACTGATTTTGGTAATAAAATTCAATGATTTGCAAGCGTTGCTCGTTAGTAAGTCTATTCATGATGAAATGTCAAAGCATACTGAGCATCTTTCTCTTTGACACCATGTCTGAAATCCCGTGTGATCTGTCAAATACTAATGCATGAAAATCTTAACCTCAAAAAAATCACCCTTTATTTTAAATTAATTTTCAAATTTCACTTTTTATTTTTTTACATTAAATACATTTGTTAACTTAGACTTGGTCTTGCTTAACTTAAAATACTATATAAAGGAAAAGCTTAACTTAAGCTTTTTCTGAAACTCTTATTCTAAGCTTTCATTATCGCCATCAATCATATAAATATGTATTATATCAATAAAATAACGGCACTTTGTTTAAAAAATTGCAAATTTTGGACACACAAAATAATAGCAGCAGTTTTATAAATATTTAAAAAATTAACATTTTTTCACTAATTTAATCAAATTTTATAATTAATATAATTTATTTAACACATTAATATTTTGTACAATAACCCTTCACTTTCATAACATCACCACATCTTCTTGGCATGGAATCCACTAATTTATTCCACCGCTCTATGGGTATTCCCCTCCACACACTTTGTACAGCCGTCCACAATTTTGCCTATTTTGGGGTTGTGCTTACCAACTCCACGTTTAACATCCCCCACAAATGCTAAATGGGATTCAGGTCTGGAGGTTGCGCTGGCCAATCTAAGAGCTGTATATCATTACGTGAGAACCACTCTTTCGCACTACGGCTTGTGTGCTTTGGGTCATTGTCTTGCTGGAAGACCCATATGAGAGGCATGTCTTCTTCAGAGTAAGGCAGTATCACTTCCTCCAAAATTTGGACACACGCATGTTGATCCATAATGCCAACAATATTTTTGATGGCCCAAAACCATTGCACGAAAAACAGTTTTGTATTTTGGCTGGAACTCTGTGTTCAGTGGACGCCTAACAAAATTTCTAGACCCAGTGCCACCAAAAAGAAACAATTTTGCTTTCGTCTGAAAACAAGACGGAAGTGGCGGAACACTTTTACTTTTTTGCAAAAGCAAGGCGTTAAACCAGATGACGTTCGGAGTGGCTTTCTTCTTGGGTGGCATGCCTTCGAATTAGCTGTGCGAAGAGTGCTACGCACTGTCTCATCGCTCACATTGAGCTCGAGCTCTTCAAAACAATTTTGAGCAACGAAGAACAATGTTTTCGATATCTGATAAAATTTTGAGAAAAATCGAATTGACAGTTTTTTTTATAAAAAATAAAAATCTAAAAAAAACATTACTCAAAGTTGGTAAAAATTGAATATCGATTCAAATATCTTTTCAAAAACTTGAAATTTAGGCTTCGAACTTATTTTATCTTTCAAAAACTATTGTTGTCAACATTCAGTAAAATTTTGAATAAAATCGAATTGATAGTTTTTTTACAAAAAATAAAAACCTAAAAAAAAATAATAAAAGTTGGTAAAAATTCATTTTCGACTCAAATATCTTTTCAAAACTTTGAGATATTGGCTTCAAACTAATTTTATCTTATAAGAAATATTGTTTTCAACATTCGGTGAAATTTTGAGAAAAATCGAATTGGGAGTTTTTTTTACAAAAAATAAAAACCTAAAAATATGTATAAAAGTTGGTAAAAATTGATTTTCGACTCAAATATCTTTTCAAAAATTGTAGAAATTGTCTTTTATCTACTTTTATCTTTCAAAAAATATTGTTGTTAACATTCAGTAAAATTTTGAAAAAAATCGAATTGATAGTTTTTGTACAAAAAATTAAAAACCTAAATAAATTTAACAAAAGTTGGTAAAAATTGATTTTCGACTCAAATATCTTTTTAACAATTTTAGATATTGGCTTCAAACTTTTTTTATTTTACAGAAAATATTGTTTTCAATATTCAATGATTTTTATATAAAAATCCAACAGTCCGTTTTTCCATAAAAAATAAAATCTGCAAAAAATAGTACGCAAATTTGGTAAAATTGATACGAGTACATATAGACAAACTTATCGATAGACGGGATGGAGTTATCAGTGTGGGTCGCATCCCAGCCTCTTTTTTTAATTACATTTTGGTATGATCTTAATTATTACTTACTTACTTTACTTACTTAAGGTGGCGCTACAGTCCGGGGCGGACCTGGGCCTCAACCAACAAGCGTCTCCAGCAAGCTCGGTCCCTAGCTAGCTGTCTCCAGTTTCGCACGCCAAGTTGGTTGAGGTCCTCTCCCACCAGGGTGCGCCACCTGAGTCGCGGTCTTCCTCTACTGCGCCGTCCCTCGGGATTGGATTCGAAGACCTTCCGGGCTGGAGCGTTGATGTCCATCCGCTCTACATGACCTAGCCATCTAAGCCGTTGGACTTTGATTCTGCTAACTAGGTCAGTGTCGCTGTACAGCCCGTACAGCTCGTCGTTATATCTTCTCCTCCATTCTCCATCTATGCGTACGGGACCAAAAATCGCCCGAAGAATTTTTCTCTCAAAGCATCCTAAGACGCTCTCATCTTTCTTTGACAGGGTCCAGGCCTCAGCGCCATAAATGAGAACCGGGATGATGAGTGTCTTATAGATGGTGATTTTACATGCTCGAGAGAGGACTTTACTTCTCAATTGCCTTCTAAGTCCAAAGAAGCAGCGATTTGCAAGAGTTATTCTTCGTTTGATTTCAGCGCTGGTGTCGTTGTCTGCATTAATAGCGGTACCTAGGTAGACAAAGTCCTTTACTACCTCAAAGTTATAGCTGTCCATGGTGACGTTTTGTCCAAGACGTCGTTGTTCAGTGTCCTTTTTTGATGACAGCATATACTTGGTCTTGCCCTCATTGACCACTAAACCCATCTTCTTCGCTTCCGTCGCAATGCTCAAAAACGCTCCACTGACATCACGCTTTGATCTTCCAATTATGTCAATATCATCTGCGTATCCGAGTAATTGGATGGATCTTTGGAAGATTGTGCCTCTAGTGTTGACGGTTGAGTTTTGCACAATTCTTTCCAGAACGATGTTGAAGAAGTCGCATGACAATGCATCGCCTTGTCTAAAACCTTTTTTGACATCAAATGCATCGGTAAGATCTTTTCCGACCTTGATAGAGCAGCGTGCATTCTCCATCGTCATTCTGCACAAACGGGTAAGTTTGACAGGGATGCCAAAACTAGACATTGCTCGGTAGAGCTCTTCCCTATAGATGCTGTCATACGCGGCTTTAAAATCGATAAAGAGATGGTGGGTATCGATTTGAAGCTCCTGGGTTTTTTCCAAGATCTGCCTTAGTGTGAATATTTGGTCGATAGTGGACTTTCCTGGTCTGAAGCCACACTGATAAGGACCAATCAGGTTGTTGACGAATGGCTTCAGACGTTCACATAATACGGCAGAGAGGATCTTATACGCAATGTTAAGAAGACTGATGCCTCTGTAGTTGGCGCAGTTTAGAGGGTCTCCTTTCTTATGTATCGGGCACACTATGCTGAGATTCCACTCATCGGGCATGCTTTCTTCCGACCAAATTTTGCAGATGAGTTGGTGCATGCTCCGTACCAAGTCATCGCCTGCTGCTTTGAATAGTTCGGCAGCGATGCCGTCAGCTCCAGCAGCTTTGTTTGACTTAAGTTTAGATATAGCTATCTTCACTTCGTCAAGGTCGGGTAGGCGGAATTGTTGATCTGCGTCGCCGAGGTTGAGTGGTTCTATCTCCCTTACAGTGGAATTCGGTTCGTCATCGCCGTTATATAATTTGGAGAAGTGATCTTTCCATATTCTCAGCATCGACTGTGGTTCTACTACGATGTTCCCTTGATCGTCTTTACAGGCTTCGGTTCGTGGCTGGTACCCTTGGGAGGTTTTTTTTACCTTTTGGTAAAATTTACGAACCTCATTCCTGTTGTGACATCCCTCTATCTCCTCGATCGCGCGCTTCTCATGCTCCCTTTTTTTCCGTCTAAGAAGCCGGTGTTCCTCTCTCCTCTTCTGCTCGTAGAGCTCGCGAGCAGCTCTCGTCCTTTTGTGCAGCGCCGTTTTGTATGCCTCTTGTTTCGCTGCGTGAGCTTGCTGGCATTCGTCGTCAAACCAGGGGTTTCGCTGTGGTGGCCGTGTGAAACCTAGCACTTCAGAGGCGGCATCTCTGATGGCTGCAAGGCAATGTTGCCACTGGTTTTCAATGCTTAATGCAGGAAGCATAGGACTCCTTAGGAGGTTATTAGAGACTCGATCGGAAAAGGACATGGCAGTCTCTTGCGATTGTAGCCGTCTAACGTCGAATCTTCTCACAGTACTTCCTTGTTTTGGCTTGGATCGGGATATCCGTAGCCGTACCTTGGCTACAACGAGGTAGTGGTCCGAGTCAATGTTGGCCTCTCGGAATGTTCGGATATCCTGGATACTGGAGAAGTGTCGTGCGTCGATCGCAATGTGGTCAATCTGGTTGACGGTTGATTGATCAGGAGATTTCCATGTCCCCTTGTGGATATTAAGATGCATGAACTGCGTACTAGCTACCAGAACGTCTCGCCCCGCAGCGAAATCGACCAGCCTGAATCCGTTGTCGGAGGTAGTGTCGTGCAGGCTGTATCTCCCGATTATGCCACCAAAGATGTCTTCTCTTCCTAGCTTGGCATTAAAATCTCCTAAGACAATTTTAATGTCATAGCCAGGGCACTGCTCATATGTCTTGTCCAAGAGCTCGAAGAACATATCTTTGGTGTCTTCATCTTTCTCCTCTGTTGGGGCATGCGCGCATATTAGGCTTATGTTGGCGAATTTAGCCTTGATGCGGATTGTCGTGATGCGCTCGCTCACACTGTTGAAACTCAAGACTTTTTGCCTGAGCCTAGTTCCAACAACAAATCCACACCCAAATAGACGCTGTCTTTGTTCTCGGTAGCAGTCGCCGTAGTAGATATCGCAGTCTTTTAGTTTGCGTTTACCCGGTCCATCCCATCGCACTTCTTGGATGGCTGTAATATCTGCCTTGCAGCAGTTTAGGGCTTCCGCTAATTGTTCGGCTGCACGTGGTCTGTTAAGGGACCTAACATTCCACGTACATATCCGAAGTTCGTTGTCCTTATTTCGTTTGCGTGGGTTGTCAACAGTGAATCCGTCCGTATCCGAGGCTTGTTGTTGCTTCGAGACTATGATGTTTTTACGTGGCCAGGAAGTCACCCCGACGGCACAACCCCCAACCTGGAGGGCCAGATCCTTAGTGTAACTCCAAGGAAGGGGAGCCGGATGAACCGCTCCTTATAGGCCTGGGCTCCGAATATGTCGAAGAAGCCCTATAAGGTGTTCACTAAGTAGTTCGACCTTACTGGAACTGTAGACGCCACCGTTGATTCTATCTCGAGAATTCGTCCGCTGCCGCCTGGATAAGGAGAGGTGCCTTAGTGGAAACACCTCTCCCCCCCTCTCTCGTTTGCTGCCCCCAACAACTTTCCACTGGGGTTGGAACCCAATCTCCAGTTGAGGTACTAGGCACCCGATGTTCACCGCGGGGAGGTGAGAGTAGGAGTTGATAGACAGAGGTGGGTTTTGAGAAAAACCTGTGGACGCTTGTGTCCTCTTGAATGCACATGTCTACCATTTGAACAACGATCTTAATTATTAGTTTTGCTAAATATGATTATAAATTATGTTTATTTGTGTTTTGTTTTTGTGCCGCCAGGAGTCAAAAATGACCTACAAATCCTCAGAGTCATGAACTCTTGTGATTTCCAGGTCTAATTTGACCCCAGGTGGTATAGTTTTACATTTAGTTTTGTTAGCCTCTGTATATATTAGGGCTAACCATCCCGTAGAAGGAAGAGAGGAACTCGTTGTTTGGAACTGCAAGACTTTGAACAGTCAATGCATTGGCTAAGCTGATTGGAGAAGCGTAGTACCTATCGTCGACAGCGAAGTTGAAATTCGTAGTATAAATACTTTTAATAAGAGGGTTTTCGTGAAAACTGTAGGTATGAATTCTCTTGATGGCTAGCTCTGTTAAATATGCAAGGAGAGGCTTGATTTGGCAATCGTTGTAAATGGACAAGTTACTGAACCATTTACCTCCAGGTCTTCTATATTTGTGTAGACATGCTCTCAAGATGAATCTTTCGAATAACTGGAGCTCCTTGGCTACCGTTGGTGATATTTTAAACCATGTTAAGAATCCATATGCAATCACTTGTGTAATAAGAGATTTGTAGATACATGAGTATTTTCGTTTTTTTCTCAACAAATGCTGATCTAAATAAATATTTTAACTGGGCTGCTGCTGCTTTTGCTCTATTAAGCGGGAGTCGAGGATGAGGATTCATTCTTAATTTTTCGTTCAGGTTTATACCCAGATATTTCAATTGTTTTTTGAGAGGGACTGGGTGGTCGTTGATAACAAGTTTTAAAAGTTTACTCTCCCTGACAAGGGCGGATCCAGACTTTTCATCAGGGGGGGGTCACACACTTTAATTAGTTTTTACTCACCGCCTAAAAATGTTCTCTAATGTTTTGTAAAGGATGCTAACAAAATTTCATAATTGCTAAAATGACAACTTTAGCTATCAAATTATTTAGAAAGCATTCCAAGATTCGAACAGTTGTTTAACTATGCCATATTTAAGAGCTAAAATACAATAGCTTAGAGGGTTTTTGGTGCATTTCGCGCCGAAATGTAGGAAACTGTTTTGAAACGTTGCTTTATTCCAAAAACAATACACACTTTTCTTGTTTTAATTTCTATTAATGCCAAGAACGCTGCAAAAATTTAAAAATCCAGAAAATGAGAGAAGATCTGAATTTAAAAATGGCGGGCATTTTTTGACGTAGTTTTTTCGAACTTAATTTGCGGGAATCTCTTATTACTATCGTTATCATTCTGCTTATTTGGATCTTATAAAGGCGTTAACAAAACTTAAAAATTGTAGAGAAAAAAAGGTTTGGTTCTTGAATTCAAGGAAATAGTTGTATTTAAGAACATAATTTATCTAAAAAAATTAAATTAAAAAAAAGTAAGGTAGGTGAACTAATAAGTTGGGAAGTTGGGAAAAGTTTTGTAGCTCTCACAAATTACACGTTTCAAAGTTTTTATATCAATAGATATGAAACGTTTACTATGTTTTTCAGTTAGCCAATAGTTTAACAAAAGAGTCACTTGATTTTTTGGGACATTTGTATTATTGAAATTCATGTTTGAATCTCAGTTCTAGAGCATCCAAAGCAAATTCACTTCAAAAAGTAGATTTATTTAATTTTTTTAGATCTTTTGTATTCAACAGAAAACCAATTTTAAAAGAAATAAAATGCACGACTGGGTCGCAACAGCTTGATAATTTTTTCCAAAAAGTCTGTTTAAAAATATTGCCAACATTTTAAGATTTAAAAATGTACCTCCAAAATAAGTTCTTCTCAAAAATTTAAATGTCATTTTATTTGTCGAAAAATCTAAATTAACCTATTTTTATACATTTTTAATCATAAAAAATAATCATTAATTTGATCATTGACAAGAGCTTGCACCAGAAAAAGAAGAATTTTGATATCGTTCCATTAGTTGTTGAGAACAAAGTAAAGATTTTTTTTGAGGAGTACTCTTCTGGAGCAATACGAACATATGTTTTTTTTGTAGAAAGAAGCCAAATTAAGAACACAAAATTTTGAGAAAGTTTTAGAAAAATCACATGTTGAACCAAAAAATTTATGTGGGGACTGCTGTTATTTTTTGTATTAATCAAATGATAAAAACTCCATACACTAATCAGCTGAAAATCTTAATTTCAATCAGAACTTGTTTGGACTGTAGGGGCCAGGAAAGACAGACAGACGGAAGGAATTAGACACTTTTTTCGAGTTCTCTACCGCCGCCCCGTAATGTCATATTTGATTAAAAACTCTAGTTTGAAATTGTTTACTAATGCAAAACTTGCTATTTAGTTCCTATATGACGCAAGTAAAAATCACTTCAATGTTCACTATTAATGTGTGTCAAAAAAATGTAATTATAAAGTTGAAGGCTAGTTTAAGGAATTCAAAGGCAACTTAATATAAAATTGATGATCTCTTATTCAAGGTTTCTTCTTAAGAACTTGAATATTTGCTCTTTTTTTTAGAAACATTTTTTATGAAAATAATTTAAAGCATGACTTAAGTTTTTTCAAGTTCTAAATTGAGCGAAAATAAAAAATGAGTTGTTTTGGTTTTTGTTTGTTTTTGCTGATGGAGTGGTGCGTCTCAAAAATTTGGTGCGTGACCATACCCACGATTTTAACTCTCCTAGAAATCTAAAATCAAAAACTAAGAAAGATTATTAATCTACAATAATGTCGCAATGTCTGGAACTACGGAAAAGTTACAAACATTTTGTTTTTACAAAATGACGACCGCCTAAAGAAAAAAAATATTAACCACTCTTTTGAACATTCTTCGATTTGTTAAAAATAGTAAAAATGAAAATTTGGGGATGGCCGTAGTTTCGGATGTAGACAAGTCCCTAAAGAAGACTCTCTTAAAATTTCAAGTAAATCGGTTCGGCAGAACCTGAGAAATCGTGGGTATCAGATTCAAAAAGACAGTTCTCAGAAAAATTCGTTTAAAGTACCCCATTATGTCTTTTGTTCGATTAGTTGCAGCCGATTTGGATGGCTGCTCAGCAAAATACTTATTTCTCGGAAAATAATTTGAATTTGGGAAAATCCTTTCGTAGACATATTCTTAAATAGTTAAACTATGAAAATATGAAAAAAAATCGATTTTTTTTTATTTCTAGACCAGAATACCCCCTTAAGTTCGGTGTGGGGTCTTTCATGAGCAGCAAAAATTAAAGTGTCATCTGCGTATTGTATGGACTTGGATGCACCAGATGAAGAAGGTTTATCGTGCGTGAAGATATTATATAGAAAGGGGCCCAAGAAGGATCCTTGTGGGATGCCCGTGCAAATTTGTGTCAAATCGGAAAAAGATGAACCTATTTTTACTTTAAAATATCTATTGATCAATTATTTTAATTGTATTAAACGGAAAGTTGAATGTGATCATTTTGAAAATAAGACCGTTACACGACCAAAAACAGTTGATTTTGACATTTCTTACCTCTTTTTTGTTTCAGTATTGCCATTCTTGATTTTTTTAGAGTTTGTTTTTAAATTATTCATACATTTAAAAAAAAAATAATTTAATTCAAGTTAGGTGCTTTTAAATAGACAAAAGAAAACATAAAAGAGTTTCTATGTTTCATACTTTCCAAATACTCGCACCCATCTCAAATCCAATAGTGCTTCAAGGAGGGGGTTACATTTACATACCTCTCTCTTAGTACGCCGTACTATTCATTTAAAAAGAAATAACTTCCTTTGGACGTGCACAGTGGCTCAAACAAAATACAAAATAAGTAGGATTAAATCTAAAAAAGAAAAACAAAATTTATGACTAAAAGGTGTTTTCTCGCCTTTAAATTTTTAACACACTCTATTAAGGCTCCTACCTCACTGTAACAAGTAACAATGGAAAGTCACCCCGTTTTCTTTTTAATGAAATTAAGGTTCCACAAACGATAGAAAATACCAAACTAAAGTTCCAAGAGCTTTTCCATATTCCTGCTGAACCTACAAAAGGCTCATACAATTAAGGAATAGATGACATCAACTCGTAGTTGACTGATAGCAGTAAATATCTTATAGGTACACGCATTTTAAACCCCTTTCGCAAGGTGAATGAATGTGCCCATTTTTAATTGTAGAGTTTATTGATTGGCCTTATAACAATTTTGGTGATCTAGTAGTAAATTAAAAGTATCAAGACAGAAACACATTTAGCAAATAAATGATCATAGAGGAAATATATTATCCTCTATGTAAATGATACTGATTGTAATAAGTTCGAAAAGGTCTCATCACAATATTCGTTATAAAAAGTGTCCAAAGATGATTGTGCAAAACATTTTTAAAAAAGAGATGTGTCAACATGAAAACCATACGTTCTTTGAGAGCAATATAAATGCCTTAATAACATTCCAAACGTTTTTCTTAGAAGTACATTTTGAGAATCAAATTATTCAGAAGCTTAACACACACGATTACTATGTAGGCCTCAATTAAAAATGGACTTAGCTTCATCCGAGCCATATTGTTGCTATAATATACATAGAAGCTAACAGATAAAGTAAAGGGACAAATCCAGAAAAGTATTCTGAAAATCACAACTTAAAGCATTGCCAGGAATTCATAGCCGTTTGTACCTAGGCAGAAATCAATTATTGATAGGTACCCTAAAGGGTAACAACTGTACTGTAGGGTACTGTAGAATGTACATGAGTAAAATGGATATCAACTTATCTAGTGTTTGTAGAGTCCAGAAGATGGAAGAGGACACCTTCCCATTTTTCTACGAATGCCCGAGTCTAGCCAAAGAAAAATGACTGTACTAGGAAAATACTTTTTCGACGACCTGTTAAATAAAAAATAATAATCGAGAATGTGCAATGGTTTTTCCCTCCCAATTTAGCACTGTCTTAAATCATCAACATGTTAATAACCCCTTGAGTGCCTGTAGATTAAAAATAAAACCCTGTGCTTCCGACATTAAAATTGTAGGTACTCTTCATTTTTGAATAACGTTTAGACCCAAGGGTCATAGAATCTTAACACATCATTTCCACAATATTTACAAATATGCTCATTTTTAAGGCTGAAGTGAGATAAAATGATAAAGCTTAAAAAATAATATGATAGAGTGATTAGTTTTATAATTTGCTGAAAGGTTAGGCAAACTAAAAGACTGGCGAACGCGGTCAATTTTGGGCGTTCTACTGATCCAGGTCTCAAAGTCAAGGCAACTCTTTGTTTATTTAATTTTGTAATTTACTACAAAAAATAAACAAGTCAAATTACTTAAGTTAAGCGAATAGGCATGCCATCTTTGTAAATAAAAAATAAATTACTTAACTTTATATTTAAAACTTGCAACGCCCCCTTTAGGTCACGGCGAAAGTAAATAAAACAGCTCCATGATAATGCTCAAGATTTTATATACAAAGATGCCATCTCAGCAGTTATGAAAGCTCGAAACAGAACAAACCGACTTTTGTCTTTTTGTAAAAATAAAGGTCTTGGCCATATCCTTTTACATTCCTGAATTTTGCAATGACAGGATAAGGCAAAAAAGGCGTAGTACGGCTAAAGAACAGATCACTGTATCTTCATCTGAAAGTTCAAGCAATGAGTGTGACTTGTTTACTTGGAAAAATGCAACTTGTAAAAAAAGGTGCTACAAGACACATCACCAAGTGTTACAACCACCATGTATTGCGAAATGCAGTCTTGCCAATTACTTTATTATTAACATCCCATAGGAAGTTATTGTAATGGGTCCGATTTGTCAAATTGAACATTTTGACATTTCTCGACGTTTCAAGGTCCCTAGAGTCGAAGTAAAAGATTTTTAGAAAGATTTCTGTGCGTGCGTGTGTACGTACGATCGTACGTTCGCGATGTTTTTTCGTCGTCCATAGCTCAAGAACCAGAAGAGATATCGACTTCAAATAAATTTTGTTGTACAGATAATAAGGCAGAAAGATGCAGAAAGGGCTCTTAAGAAAATTGTGTGGGTGTTTTTTTTTACCTTAGCAGTTTGAAAAAATGGTGAAAATTTTGGTTAGCCTTAAAAATCTTACGAACCAAAAACTCTAGAGACTTAATTAAATGTTATTATATTGTAACGTGATATTAAAGAAGCATATTTTTTGAAAAAAATCCATTTAACGGTTTTTTTTATAAATCAAAAAAACTGAAAAATAATGTGTCACCTCCAAAATTTTACGACTAAAATATGATTTCATCTCCAAAACAATTTTGTGCAACGAAGAATAATGTTTTTGACATGTGATAAAATTTTGAAAAAAATATTGAATTGACAGTTTTTTTTTATAAAAAATAACAATTTAAAAAAAACATTACTCAAAGTTAGTAAAAATTGAATATCGATTCAAATATCTTTTCAAAAACTTGAAATTTAGGCTTCAAACTTATTTTATCTTATAAGAAATATTGTTTTCAACATTCTGAAAAATTTTGAGAAAAATCGAATCGACAGTTTTTTTATAAAAAATAAAAACCTAAAAAAAAATGAATAAAAGTTGGTAAAAATTGACTTTCGACTCAAATATCTTTTCAAGACTTTGAGATATTTTCTTTAATTTACTTTTATCTTTCAAAAAATATTGTTGTCAACATTCAGTAACATTTAAAAAAAATCGAATTGACAGTTTTTTTTACAAACAATTAAAAACCAAAAAAAAAATTACCAAAAGTTGGTAAACAATGGTTTTCGACTCAAATATCTTTTTAAAAATTTTAGATAATAGCTTCTTTTTCTTTTTTACTTATAAGAAATATTGTTTTCAACATTAGGACAAATTTTGAGAAAAATCGAATTGACAGTTTTTGAACAAAAAATAAAAACCTAAAAAAAATGTATAAAAGTTGGTAAAAATTGATTTTCGACTAAAATATCTTTTCAAAAATTGTAGATATTGGCTTTAAACTACTTTCATCTTTCAAAAAATATTATTGTTAACATTCAGTAAGATTTTGAAAAAAATCGAATTGACAGTTTTTGTATAAAAAATTAAAAACCTAAAAAAAATTAACAAAAGTTGGTAAAAATTGATTTTCGACTCAAATATCTTTTCAAAAATTTGAAATATTGGCTTCAAACTAATTTTATCTTATAAGAAATATTGTTTTTAACATTCGATAAAATTTTCAAAAAAATCGAATCGACAGTTTTTAATAAAACAATACTAAAACTTGGTAAAAATTTACTTTCGACTTATATAGCTTTTCAAAAATTTAAAATATTGGCTTCAAAGTTATTTTATTTCACAGAAATAATTGTTTAAAATCCAACAGTAGGTTTTTTCATAAAAAATAAAATCTACAAAAAATAGTACGCACATTTGCTAAAAATTGATACGAGTACATAAAGGCAAACTTTTAAGCAAGACAAATCGACAGACGGGATGGGAAGTCATCAGTGTGAGTCGCATACCAGCCTCTTTTATGAATGTTATCATCAATTCTAATTTTTCTAACTCTCTTTGGTGATCTCTCTTGTGATGTGAGCATCTTGTTATTGTTGTTAATAGAATATTGTACTTTTGTTAATTGAACTAAAAATATTATTGTCTTTTATTTAAGGAACCATAAAACGCAACACCAAGGTTTCAAGCTTCGTAAATATATCAACTATGGTACCACAAACATTTTGTTTACTAACTTGGTCACCAGTCCCCAGATGGGAGTTAAACTCAAGCTTTTAAAGCTGATTTCAACTGAAAACCAGGTATTAAAAATTTGATATTATTCATACGAGTATTTAAAGATTAATAATGAACCATTGTTTCTTTCAGTTGCAAATCATGAAATTTGGTACTTTTAGTATAGACCTAAGCAATCTACTTTGGCGACCACTAACTTCAAGTCAATTTATTAAAAGTGATCTCAAAAAACAGAAATTTCACTAAAAATATATGGACATGGGTTATTGACAAATATATCGCTTTTGAATCTAATCATAGCATTTATAATTGAATAAAGTGGCGCCCAAAGTCAACCAAAAATGTAAAAATTCTCGCTACATAAGTTGTTTTAAAGTTAATTATAGATTTTTTTTAATAGTTTGAAACTTTTTTTAATCGTAAAATTACTTAGAATCCGATTAAAAACAATCATAGTTAAATTTATTTCAATAAATAAAAAGTCTTTATTATCCTTCTCTTGAATATTTTGATTTCCACACATAAGCTTACATAAATATATGTTAATATCATTTCATGTCTTTTTCTTCTTTTTTTTATATATGTACATATATATAAAAAAACATCTGAACGACATTATAATTTTCTTTCGTAATAAAATAGACATTTTCCTTGCAAAGCTACATTTAAATTTTTTGTTTTGTTTTGTTTAAGTTTACAAATATAAAAAGAGAATTTTAAACTCATGATTTCATTTTTAGTCATAGTGAGTTAGAAAATCTGGTGGAACAAAGCTCCGCTTAATATCCACTTTGAACATATTGCACCATCTAGCGATCTAGAAAAAATTAAATAAAGAAATTTTATAAGTTAAATAAATAAATAATATAAATTATAAACTTCTTACTTGATTTTCATCGATATTGTCACAAAAACTTAAATCAAGTAATTTTAGTTTTTTGCACTTTTGGAGTATTCTAAAAAAAAAATACAGAAAAGAAAAATATGAAAAAAAGTTTAATATCATAAAAAGATTTTAATATACTCAAAACATCGTTCTGTGGAAATGCCTAGCACTCCCATAAGATCTAGCTGTTCAAGATTTGGGCACAAATTGGCAATATTTTCAACATCACGATCGGTTATGCCTCGAATAGCAGCTAAAAAGAGTTTCTTAAGCTTAGGACAACCAATGAGTAGGCTTTTAAGGCTTTCACCAGGCAATGGTTCTTCTCTTAAACTAAAATGAAAAGTTTTGAATTTGAGATTTTCAATAAAGAACGTCTAAATATGTAAATTCTTTTAAAGAAAAACTTACCACCAACCGAAGTCAACTTCTTCAAGTTCATGACACAAGGACAATGCTTGGAGACCTTTGAAAGACAGGGAGTGAGATTTCCACATGTCGAGAGATATCAGTTGCTGATTGTATTTTGCTATTTGTATTGCAACATCGTCCATATTCACTCCAATACCACAAAATGCTAAAATAAATTATGTTTTTTTTTTTTTTAAATTAAAAATTATAAGAAATTGAAAGAGATACCAACCTAAATTAAGATGTTTAAGTTTTCGATTACTTTCGAGCATAGTTAACAACAGGTCAGGTTCTATGACAGTGCGGAAAAGATCGAGTCGTTCCAAGTTTTTAAGATTAGCCAAACAGGAAAAATTAAGGATGGGCGGATCTATAGAATAGTTTCTCAGAGAGAGCTCTGCAAATGTAAATTTAATAAACAAATTAAGAAAAAATTAAATTAAAATTTGCTTCCTAATTTTATAAAATCCTTATAGAAAAGTATTAACTGACTTCAGTCTGGAATAATGGCCATTAGTGTGATATCAGTAAAAAGGATATGGTAAGGTTTTAGGACTTTGTTTAAGGAGAAATAATTTCCTTTTGTTTGCGTTCAATTAAGACAAATAAATACAGTGACAAGCATAACACCACTTATGATTTCATTGGCTTTAAAATCACATTTTTGAAAAAGGAAAAGCTGAAACCCTTTTAAAACTAGTTTCGAACAACTCGATAATATTTTTTATGAAAACTGAATAATAAACGGAACTTTGTCATTCGTAGCTTTGGTATTTTGTAAATCTAGTCGTTTTTTAAAATCAATTTTTCGCTGATTAGGGTTTTCAATTGTTTGTTTTTCTTAACTTTCTGTAACTCTGTTACTTTCCGGATAAAGTTAATTTTAAATTGTTTATATTTTGGAATAATTCTTGCAGAATGGCAACAAATAACTTTTGAAGTTACTTACAAACTAGTCAATTTATCGTCAAAGACTTTGAAAGCAGTTACAAGGGTTCCAACCAAACATAAGTCATTGTTTGAAGTATGTATTTTATGGAAATAAATTACCAAATATATTTTATTTAAAGATGTTTTAACTTTTAAACGTTCAAATTAAGTCACAATTTTTGAAAATTTTCTCTTTGGCTTATAAAATTCCTAAGCAATACTTTTATTTAAATGTAAATACCTTTTTAGCAACGCATATTTAGTATATTTTTTAGTTTTCAAAAATAGAAAAGAGTTCGATTTTGTAAATTAGTTTTTGCTTTTAAAAAAATGTCTAGACACTATTTTTAAAAAGACCTGCGCCTCTTTGCTTTATAGATCGATTTTGTAAGTTGTTAGATTTCTTAACTTGTTTTTGAAAGCATTAACAAATATAATAAATCAGTTATTCAAGTTGTTATTTCAAAGCATTTTTATATAAATTGTATAATCAAACAAGTCACAAGACATATTGGCCAAGCCATAAGGTTAAAATATCATAAAGAAATTAAAGGGGATTGCTCATTTTATAAGCGACATCCGGCCCGGAGTGTACACCAATGAATTTGGTATCAAATTAAAGGTTGTCCTAAGCCGGATATATCTGCAAAAATATTTTGTCGATAACTCATGGGAGATCCGAGATATTTGAGATTGAAGTTCGAAATGTCCAACCATTAAATATCAGCACTTTTTCGACATAAATGCTAATATCTTTGGAAACAGAAAAGTTAGAAAAATCAAAAAGGTATTAAAATAAAGGTGTCAAAAATATCTTTTAAATAAAACTAAAATTACATTTCTATGATTTATATATTTTGAATTAATTTTAATCAAACCTTTGAATAACAGCATTTTGTAGGAAAACTTTTGTAAAATAATATCTTTTAAAATTCAATGATGATATTAATTTTTTTGGCACCTATAAGTGGCTTAGTTCACAACCTTTGTTTCCATGTATAATTTTTTAGGGTTTATTTAACAATTTATTCATTTTGACAATAATAATTCAGAAATATGCTCCTAAAATACAAAACAAATCTTATACCTAACAATAAAATAAAAATAATTCTTATAGTAATAGTGGAAAAATTAAAACAAAAAATAAATAATTCTTATTAAAGTGGTGGATATATTAGAATAAAAAAAGAAGTTGTTATCACAATATCGACAAAACAAAATTAAATTAATTCAAAGAAAAATAATGAATAATTATAAACTAAATAATAATTCAAAGAAAAATAAATAAGCAATGGGTTTGGCAAAACATAATTCTAATCTGAATCATAGGTCACTAAAAGGTTGTTTAAAAATTGAGAAGGGGGTCTTAAATTACTCTCATATCTTGCCCAACTTAAAAACCATATTAAGGTCATAACATGAGCGCAGCATCCAACCGTTCTTCGACCTACTAGGCAATTGCAATAATATTGTAGAATTGACCTTTGGCAATTTACGCATACCTGTCTTCGATTTCCCACACCTTAGCTAGGTTCGTTTCTTTCCACTTGGGAACTATTTACGTTACTTGGATTTTCATTAAAAGTTGAATCGTAATCCATTTTTGTCAAAAAACATATTTTAAGATGAAATCACATAAAAAAACCAAATATCAACTGCATCAAACCAAAAAATATAACGGAAAAAAACTTATTGACAGATATGTAAAAGTGCGAGTGGTTAACTCTTTTGCTGTATGTTAAACTTATGCAGCTCAAATGCTACTCTTCTAACATTATAATGTTAGGTGTAATTTTTTCGAACTTCAATCTCAAATATCTCGGATCTCCCATGAGTTATCGACAAAATATTTTTGCAGATATATCTGGCTTAGAACAACCTATAATTTGATACCAAATTCATTGGTGTACACTCCGGGCCGAAAATGAGCATACCCCTTTGCAGATTTGATTTTAAATGAAAAGAAATAATTTTTTTTTTAAAATTGTAAATGGAAAATCCCACGAACTTTTTTGCTTGTAACTTTGAGTCAAATTAAATTATCATTACATTTTTCGTTTTAGATTTTTGAACACGTTATATGATGAATTCCAATGCCAAATACTTTTTTCAAAAAGAAGAAATGCATTTGAAGCTTAAGTTATTTCGAAAATATGTTTTAAGAATTTTAATAATGAAATTTTAACTGAACAGCTGACTGCAATCAACAGCAAGGAGTTGCGACGCTCCTAGTTAGATGCCAATTATAGCATTGGTTTTCATCATTGAGAACAATCATTGAAATTTTTTGGCAGATCGTTTATAAATAAATTGAAATTTGTTTTTTGTATAACTTTTTCGTTATTTTGTCAAACGGTAATTTTTTATTACTTTTGTATTTGTTTCCTGCTCAAAAAATGTCTGCCAAATCAGAATTCAAATAATTTGTAAGACAAAAATATTTTGAGAAAAAATCTGCCAATATTGATCTTCCAATCGTGAACACTTGATGTTCAAATGGTAGATATGCGCATTCAAGAGGACACAAGCTTCCACAGGTTTTTCTCAAAACCCACCTCTGTCTATCAACTCCTACTCTCACCTCCCCGTGGTGAACATCGGCTGCCTAGTATCTCAACTGGAGATTGGGTTCCAACCCCAGTGGAAAGTTGTTGGGGGCAGCAAACGAGGAGGTAGAGGTGTTGCCACTATCTCCTTATCCAGACGGCAGCGGAGGAATTCTCGAGATGGAATCAACGGTGGCGTCTGCAGTTCCAGTAAGGTTGAACTACTTAGTGAACATCTTATAGGGCTTCTTCGAATTATTCGGAGCCCAGGCCTATAAGGAGCTGTTATCCGGCTCCCCATCCTTGGACTTATACTAAGGATCTGGCCCTTCAGGTTGGGGGTTGTGCCGTCGGGGTGACTTCCTGGCCACGTAAAAGCCTCATAGTTGCGATGCACCAACAAGCCTCGCATACGGACGGATTTACTATTGACAATCAACGCAAACGAATTAAGGACAACGAACTTCGGATATGCACGTGGAATGTTAGGTCCCTTAACAGACCACGTGCGGCCGAAGAATTAACGGAGACCGCTATAAAGCAGACATCACCGCCATCAAGGAAATACGGTGGGATGGGCCAGACAAAAAGAGGATGAAAAACTGCGATATTTACTATGGGACTGCTACCACGAAAACCAACAGCGCTTATTTGGATGCGGATTCGTCATTGGAGCCAGACTTAGGCAAGAAGTCTTGAGCTATGGGTGCATCAATGAGCGCCTCATGACCATACGCATCAAGGCTAAATTCGGCAACATTAGCCTGATATGCGCGCACGCCCCCACAGAAGAGAAAGACGACAAGACCAAAGAAATGTTCTTCGAGCTCTTAGACAAAACATATGAGCAGTGTGCTAGCTTCGATATTGAAATAGTCCTGGGCGATTTTAATGCCAAGCTAGGAAAGGAAGACATCTTTGGTGGAATAATCGGGAAGAACAGCCGGCACGACAACACTTCCGACATCGGATTCAGGCTAGATTTTGCTGCGGGGCGAAACGTCATGGTAGCCAGTACGACCAATCTACCGTGAACCAGATTGACCATATTGCGATCGACGCCAGGCACGCTTCCAGCATCATGGATGTACGAACTTTCCGTGGAGCTAACATCGACTCGGACCACTACCTCGTTGCAGTCAACGTAGCACTTCGGATTTCCAGACCCAAGGCAAAACAGGGAGGTGCTGGGAGAAGGTACAATGTCAAACGGCTCCAATCGCCAGAGATCACCAAATCCTTTTCCGACCGAGTTACATGTAACCTTTCTCAAAGTTCTCTGCCGCCAACACAATGTATCGAAAACCAGTGGCAACATTGCCAAGATGCAATCAGAGAAGCCGCCTCTGATGTGCTGGATTTCAAACAGCCACCAACAACGAACCCCTGGTTTGATGAGGATGTCGGCAGGCAAATGCAGCCAAACAACAGGCACGCAAAGCGGCGCTGCATAAAAGGACGAGAGCTGCTCATGCGCTCTATGAGCAGAAGAGGCGTGAGAAACGCCGACTTCTCAAAGGAAAAAATGAGAACCGTGCGGTCGAAGATGTTGAGAGGTTTAAAAGCAGGAATGAAGTTCGAAAGTTTTATGAACAGGTGAAATGAAATTTACAGGTACATAAACCTAGAACCGAAGGCTGCAAAGACGAAAGTGGAAACTTCATAGTGGAACCGCAGCCGATACTGAGGATATGGAAGGACCACTTCTGCAGACTGTATAACGGCGACGACGAACAGAATTCCGCTGTCAGACAGGATGATCCATTCAACAGAGACGACGAAAGCCAACAATCCCGTCCTCCCGACTTAGACGAAGTAAATATTGCCATATATAAGCTGAAGTCTAATAAAGCGGCTGGAGCGGATGGCTTGAATGCCGAGCTCTTCAAAGCAGCTGGAGATAACTTGGTTAGGAGCATGCACCAACTTATCTGTAAGATATGGTCGGAAGAAAACATGCCCGATGAATGGAACCTCAGTATTGTTTGCCCGATCCTGAAAAAAGGAGACCCTCTAAACTGCACCAACTATAGAGGAATCAGTCTACTAAACATCGCCTATAAAATCTTCTCTGCCGTAATAAGTGAACGTCTAAAGCCCATCGTCAACAACCTGATAGGTCCTTATCAGTGTGGTTTTAGATCAGGAAAGTCCACAGTTGATCAAATATTCACAATACGACAGATCGTGGAAAAACCCAAGAACACCAAATCGACACCCACCATCTTTTCATCGATTTCAAGGCCGCATATGACAGCATCTACAGGGACGAGCTGTATAGAGCCATGTCTAGTTTTGGCATCCCTGCCAAACTAGTCCGTTTGTGCAGGATGACCATGGAGAATTCACGCTGCTCCATAAAGGTTGGAAACAACTTAACAGAACCTTTCGATGTCAAAAAGGTTTTAGACAAGGTGATGCGCTGTCATGTGATTTTCTTAAC
Source organism: Eupeodes corollae (assembly GCF_945859685.1). Lineage (NCBI taxonomy): Eukaryota > Metazoa > Arthropoda > Insecta > Diptera > Syrphidae > Eupeodes > Eupeodes corollae. The sequence goes on along the minus strand of NC_079148.1, from coordinate 67,404,938 downwards.
ATCGTGTTTGAAAGAATAGTGCAGAGCTCACACGTTAACACTAGAGGCACTATCTTTCAAAAGTCTGTCCAATTACTGGCATATGCTGATGACATTGACATAATCGGAAGAACTCAGCGTGATGTCAATGGGACTTTTGTGAGAATTGAGGCAGAGGCGGCAAAAATGGGATTAACGGTTAATGAGGGCAAAACAAAGTACATGCTGTCGTCAAGAAAGCACATACAACACCGACGTTACCATCGGCAGACGTAACATTGAGGTAGTCAAGGACTTTGTCTACCTAGGCTCCGCTGTAAACTCTTGCTAACCGCTGTTTCTTTGGACTAAGAAAGCAATTGAGTCTTAAAGTCCTCTCCCGAGGGACCAAAGTGTTGCTATTGGCGTTTTTCTTTTTTAGCTCAGAGCTGAGCAGAGTCTGAGCGAGTAGAGTAGAGTAAAGTTCTGAGCAGAGTTGGTTCAGAGCTCTCTGATTTATTTATGAAACAACTTGAGCACTAAACTGTCATGATTTTAAATGTCGTCTGTTTCAAGGCGTTCAAAATTTTCTTTAATAAAATTAGTTAATAAAACAGTCATAGAGTTGGTCCATTTGACTCCTGAAATAAATTTGATTCATAAAAATGCTATATGCAATTAATTTTTTCTAAATTATCTTTCCCAATTGGCAATCGATACAAAAAGTAAGTCATGGGATTGTTGGATTCGAAACTAAGTTTTGTTGAAAAAGAATAATAATATTTAAGTAGTTTTAATTTTTAGGTAATTTATTTTCTAATTGATTTAAAGAAGTTTAGAAAAATAAAAATCATTCGTGCACGATTTAGTTATTATTTAACTTACCTTTCAGACTATCACAGACAATGCCAACTGTTTCAATGCAACTTGCATTAAGAAATCTACATGAGTTAAGTCTTAAATGTGTCAGATTATCACCACGTTGTTGAATAAATCTTAAATTATAATAAAACAAATTAAGAAAATAAATTTATAAATTTATTATGTACATACATATATTTTTATTGTTGTTTTCTTACTTACTTTTTAAACTCAGTTGGTGAAATTGAATTAAACAACCCACACCAAGATATATCAAGTTTTTTCATTAAAGTTGATCTCTTGGCCAAAGTGCATAGCAGTTCTGATGTAGCCAAATGCCAATATGGTTTTAAATTTAATTCACTATAGAGTAATGGGTGTGTGGAAACATCATAGAGGAATTTTGAAACTTGACCAACACGAAACAACGATATTAAATCCAAATGCGAGAAAATATTAAGTAAAATTTCAAACTAAACAAAAAAAAATAAACAATATAAAATATTCATAGGTCTTAAACATAAAACATAATATCTCACAGGCATATCACTCAGTCCAAGTTTAACTGTATGTTGATCTCTCGACTCTCCATCACTCACTGAGATCATAGCTGTTTCTTCAATGAACTTTTCCAGATCGTTCTTTAAAAAGTCCATTAAACTTTGAGGATTTTCTGTGAAATTCGGTCGGAATTTCATGCTTTCCAATTTACGAACTATACGACCTTTTCGATGGCGTGTCTTGCAGAAGTTTATGATATCCTGGTTATTGTAAACACTTGATTTTTTGCCTACTAATACTACACCATCGATTTCGGTAAAATAATGCAAGAGGCTGTGATTGAATTCCAGTCTTATAGTGCTACAACAGAAAGTGTCATATATAATATAGAACTTTTTTATATATTTCCATTGTTTACTTTGTAGGCAGCAGTATTTTTTTAAGCGGTGGGGAAAACCGACTTGCACTTATATTAGCATAAGCCTTGGGAGCAACCTCCCAAAGACAAATCCATTTTTCAGCAGCAGTGTGAGCCCAAATTCGAACAATCGCACCTGGATTGTAGGTTTCGAATATAACCAATTCTTCCGGAATAACATATTGTTCAAAGCGTATGACTGTAAAGGAAGAAACATATTATTATAATTTTGGCATACAAAAATTGCTTGAAACTAAAGTGTATCGAAATTGTAAATATAGCAAAATTTTATATTTATTTTTGTTTTTTTTTTCGCCGATTCAATTTTTACGATTTCAATTTTAAAAGCCGACTGCCAAGAACTATCAATTTTTGAGTACCTTTACATCATGAGTTTTATTCTATTTATTTCTTTTTTCTTTTAAATTTAATATTAATACTATTTAAGAGTGTTAGCATAATTTTCAATTTGTTGAAATAGATTAAGTTTTTTTTTATGTTTAAGTCGATTCATCTGAGTTCAAAAGTCTTCATCAATTATCATTTTTCGGTAACTTAGTGAAGTCTTGCAAAATTTGTCGATAGCTTCTCAGTCGGGACCGTTTAAAGCATTTTTCGCTTCTTCGGATGACAAGCTTGGTTTCCCAAAGCAGCTCCTTCTGATGTCTTTCACGCTGTACCATGTTGCATATTGAACAAAAGAGTGGTAGATCACTTCTATGGGGTATGAAATTTAACGGAAGCACTTCTCCTCTTGCTTTAAAGATATATGAAATTTGTTGGGTGCTATGACAGTCCTTGAAATAGTTATGGGAGCCCAAGTTAAGTTCCAAGGTCCTGTAAATTTCTCTGTGAGTGGAGGCATCTGCGTCTTCTCGCATTTTGTCATCTATGTGCTCAATAAATATGTAAAGGGTTTCCTTCCATTGGGTTCTTGAGTCCCAGTTCAGTTGGAGAGGATAGTTGTAGGTCCAGAATATCCTTATACCATAAGGTGTTATTGGTGACTGCAAAGTTAATAAGTTTCCGTTGTAGTCTATCTGCATCCATATTAATTGCATTAAGTATATGGTTGATATTGAGCTTTAGGGTTTGAATAAATAAAGCGGACATTCCTGTTTCAATCATCAACATATAATTCGGTGAAAATCCGGGTAGTTGAAATGTTCTACGAAGGTAATATCTTAACAGTTTTTCAACCGTATCAAAGTATAAGTGGCCATATGCCTGGGCACCATAAAACAAAATGGATTTCGCTACTGCTTCAAAAACTTGGTATTTTGCACTGTGCGTGATAATACTTTGGAAACAATTTCTCCATGTTGAATTAATTGCACACTTAGTTTGGGATAGTTTTTCAGTTAAATTAGTTTCCATATTCAGATTTGAGGTGAAAATTATCCTAGGTACTTGTATTGCTTAACTACTTCGATTGATCCTCTCGCAAATACTCATTTCTCTGCTCTGGACATTCTACCTCCACAACTTTTGAATATGATACTTTTTGATTTGCTTAGGTTAAGCTCAAGGTCCCAAAGATTACAGTATTCTGCAACTCGATTAATCATCATTTGCATAGATTCAGGTGATTTAGACAAAATGACAATGTCGTCAACGTACAAAAGAGCCTTGATATGCATTCCTGCGAAAGTGATTCTACCTGAGAGGTGATCAATGATGTCTTCGATGTAAAGGGCGAAAATTGATGGACTTGCATCCTTGTCTGACTACACCTTCTGTTGTAAATCACTCTGACAAATCGCTTCCGCACCATACAGCTGATTTAGTTTCATCGTACAAGCTTTCTAAGGTTTTACCAAATAGGGCTCAAACCCTAGTTATATAGCTTGTAAAACATTTTTTTGCGATCAATGGTGTCAAAAGCAGCTTCAAAGTAAAAATTGCGGCTATGCTGCGTAACAAAAAATATGTGATCAGCCGTGGCATAGCCAAGACGAAATCCAGCTTGAAACTCTTTCAGAAGCTTGTTATCGTTGATCCAAAGTTCTAGCCGGTTTTGAAGAATACTTGTAAAAATTTTAGCTGATGAGTTCAACAGTGAAATTGACCTATAGTTGGCTGGATCTTTGGAGTCTCCTTTTTTAAAAACCGGGTAAATTATTGCTTGCTTGAAACCAATCAGTACGATTCCAGTTTCGAATATATTATTAAATGTTAAATGTTAGTGTGTTCTTAAATTTTGTTGAACTATATTTATAAAATTCCATGGGTATTCGATCTAATCCAGCAGCTTTTAGATCCTTCGCCCTAACTAATGCTTCCTCAAATTCTGAAATCGATATTTGCTTATCTAAGGTTTAATTAAAATGGTTTGGTCTACTGTAGAGAAAGTACGAATCCTTCATAGGTGGGCTTAAAAGGTTTTGGATGTGACATTTAAGAGTTTCGACTGTTCACTTAATAAACCCAATTTTGATTGCAGTTATCCCAGTATTGCACTCACCGCTTGAAATTAAGACAGCTTAAAATAGAATACAGTTGTTTATTTACTTCTATTTAATCAATTATTACAAAATACAGTTTGTTGATAAGAACGACGAACGTTAGAGAGATATCTATCTAATACAAAATCACGATCACTCTTCAGGCCTGAACTGAAATTATACAGGGTCCGACATCTAACATCAACTTGCGCTTATTTCGTGAATGGTAACACTTAGCTCACGTCTGATTTTACAGATAATTAGTTGTATCCTTCCGCTATGGTTGTGTATACGCTTGAACAACACTTAGAGAAGATGTCGATTTTGCCAAAAAAATCATCTTTTCAGATGAAGCTCATTTTAATATTGGCGGGTATGTAAACAAGCAAAATTGTGGCATTTGGAGCACGAAAACCCCCACGCATACATTGAAAAACCGATACACCCAAAACGAGTCCTGTTTGGTGCGGATTTTGGTCCAGAGGCATAATTGGGCAATTTTGCTTCGAAAATGAGCAAGGAGTGGCCGTTACGATCGCCATTGATCGTTATCGGGCCATGTTGAACGAAATTTTGTTCAATTGAAGAGGAGGATATTACAAACATTTGGTTTCAAAAGGAACAGGTTAGGTTAAGGTGGCTGTTGGTTGGGAAGTCCAACACACTTAGACCAAAGTATGGTCCCTTGTTATCAATTGCAGCTCCGAATGAAGCGTAGGAATAATGTCAGAATTTTTTAGATCGCTGGTATCGTTGAAGTAGTAGTTTCCAAGGTGGATTCTACGTCTTTGTGATAAGGCAGGACATGTGCACAGAAGATGAGAGATTGTCTCCTCCTCCTCCTCGTCCATGTAACTCCTACAAAAATCATTTGCAGGGGCTCCAAGTGGAAAAGTAGCTAATGTGCAATCTACTCAGAGATATTAATTGTTTTGAGCGCCTGGCGCCAAGATTAGGCCAAATTAGTTTAGTCGCTAAACAGATGGTGGTGTTATTCCATCTGAAGTTTTTTTTTTTTCTATAGTATCTTGCTTTAGCATGAGGTTACATGTAGCTTAGGGGATACCTATGCTAGCATTGTGAGCCAGCAGAGGTAAAGTTGTTCCGCTTTTTGCAAGTTCGTCAGCTTTGCAATTTCCTGGAATGTCTCTATGGCCCGGCACCCAGAAAAGGGGAATGTTGAACTGTGTAGCCATCTCCGTAAGAGATGATCAACAATTTAGGGCTGTCAGTGAGTAAGTGGAGACAGAGTCTAGGGACTTTAACGCAGCTTGGCTATCCGAGAAGATGCTTATATCATTATTTGATGTAACGTTTTCTCTAAGCCATGATATGACTTCTTTTATAGCCAGGATTTCAGCTTGGAACACACTACAATGATCGGGTAGACAATAGGAGAGACTTAAGTTTAGTCTATCTGAGTATACATACGTCTCCACCAACCCTATCCTTCGTTTTTGATCCGTCTGTATAAAAGTTTATAGGATCATCGTTCAAAAATGATGTATTCTCCCAAGAAGAGCTGGGAGGTATAGTCACTTTGAAGCTATAGTTATTAAACTGAGGATGGGCTTTGCTACTGTTTATAGTTCTGAAAGAGTTCAAAATAGTGGTGTGGCCAATTCCATTATTAATCCACAGAGAGGAGGATTGAAGCCGTATGGCTGTATTAGCGGCCGTTTGCTTCCTGAAAATGTCCAGCGGTATTAGATGGAACAGAACATCAAGTGAGGCGGAGGGGGTAGAGCGAAGTGCTCCTCCCATACATAGGCAGGCTGTTAGTTGGACTTTGCTGAGTTTATCGCGATTTGTCGCTATATTTAGCGCCGTCCACCATACCGCTACTACATAGGTAAGAATCGGCCTTATGACCGAGATATATAGCCAGTGTGTAATGCGGGGCTGTAGGCCCCATTTATTACCGATGCCCTTTTTACAGGAGAACAGGGCTATTGTGGCCTTGTTTATTCTCTTTTGAATATTAGGTTTCCAACTTAGTTTCTTATCCAAAATGAGACCCAAGTATTTTGCTTGTTCAGAGAATTTAAGTGGTACACCGTTTATGAGGGGAGGGTCAATGAGTGGGACTTTGTATTTCCTTGTGAAGAGGGCAAGGTCGGTTTTTTGTGGGTTAACGCCTAGTCCACACCGATTTGCCCATCTGGTGAGCTTATTTAAAGCGTTTTGTAAGAGTTCTTTTAGTATATTGGGCTGTTTACCTGTTTCTGCAATAACAACATCGACGGCATAAGCAAACACTCTATATCCCTCTCTTTCTAGAATAATTAGTAATTCATTTATTACTAAGTTCCAAAGGAGAGGGGATAGGACACCACCTTGTGGCGTACCTCTGCTGACACCCCTTTGTGCAGTAAAATCGCCAAGTTTTGAATTGATAATCCTGCATAATCAATTCCCTGATCGACTTATCTACCTTCAGAGATGTCAATACACTTGCAATTGCAGATGCAGACATTGTTAAATGCACCTTCTATATCTAAGAAGGCAACTGTGTAGAGCCGTTTCAACTGATTTCCCTTTGTTGTAGGCGTGTTGAGCATTTGAAAGGAGGGACTTTTCAATACTTGCCCTTAAGTGGATATCGATCAAACGTTCAAGTTTTGAGAAGGAATGATGATAAGCTGATAGGTCTTAGGTCTTTAGGGTTAACGTGTCTGGAATTTCCAGCTTTTGAAATAAAAACGGCTTTAACTTGTCTCCAAGACTTTGGGATGTAAGTTGTTCAAGAATTGGACAAAAAAGCACTTGAAACTTGAGTATAAATTAAAATTCTCAGACGAGGCTAAGTACCTGGGTCTTGTCTTAGACAAAAAACTAAACTGGAAACGCAATGTTCAGGAAAGAGTCAAAAAAAAGTTTTTGTAGCTCTAATATATGGGGTTTACAACCCAGAACCACGCAGACCGATTTTAATGTGTGGTGTGGCAGTATGGTGGACTGCTTTAGAGAAAGCTATAAACCGAGATAAATTAAATAAAGTCCAACGTTCAGATTGCCAATGTATAAGCGGATCGCTTCGCACGACCCTCTGCGGCACTGGATACCTTGCTCTACCTTACACCTCATGACATATTAAGCAGACAAAGACCTGCAAGCTCTGCTATTCGCCTCAAAGCTTCGTCGCAGTGGACTAACAACAACATTGGCCACTCCGTAATTCTAAGGTATTTAGAATCAATTCCAAAGCACACAGACTACGCCATCCCCCAACTGCAATTCGACAGAAACTTCCAGATTTCTATAACTACCAGATCTTTTTGGGAGGATAGGACATTCTTGGAGGATGAGTCAATCTATTTTTACACAGATGGCTCAAAAACCAAAGAAGGGGTTGGTGGAGGTGTGTACTCTGAACGACTGAAACTAAGTCTCTCATTCCGCCTTCCTAATCATTGTAGCGTGTTTCAGGCGGAACTTTTGGCGATAAAGGAAGTCTTGTCCTGGCTTAAAGAAAACGTGATATCAACATCTGCTATCCCTATTTTGTCTGATAGCCAGTCCGCTATCAAATCTCTGGACTCTGTCTCTACAAAATCTAAACAGTCCATAACTGTCGATCATCTCTAATGAAGATGGCGCAACAGTTTAATATTCACCGCCGGGCCATAGAGACATTCCTAGCAGAGGAATTTGCCAGGAACGGTACAGTACAGTCCATCCTACCACGTTTAGCAAGTACTGGCATACCAATCCCTAAGTGTAAACTGCTGCTAATGCAGGACGCTGTGAGGAGGGCAGGCACCAGGTGAAACAACATCACCACGAGTTAAGTCACAAAAAACATCTGGCCAACACTGGATTTAAAACGTTCAAAGTCTCAAGATTCATGTGGTATCACAATGGGCCATTAAACTGGCCTAAGTGTGTCCGTTTCCATCTTGGACAGCCACTATAACCTAACCTAACCTAACCTAACTTATCTGGTTGATTAAAAATTTGTACGATATAATCCGCCTGAGTCTTTAGTGTACTGGTACACAGTTTAGGAAGACCTGTTTATATGTATAAAGCATAGCATGGAGTTTTCAGAGGCAGGTTAAAAAGTTTTTTTAAAAAATTTCGGTGGAATTTTATTTTTTATTTATTCTTTCATACCCCATACTTGAGCAGCATAGCAAAGTGCAGTCTTCACAATACCGTCAAAAATTTTGTATTTCGCAGAGAGTGAGACTCGTTTGTTTGAGAAAACATTTTTCCATGATATATTTAGCATACTTTGACAACTATTGGTTTTCTCAACTAAATTTTCGTTAAAGTCCATCTTCGTATTAAGTTTCACTCCTAGGTATTTATATTCGTTAACCACTTCCAGGAGGTTACCATTGAAGTACCAATTATAACGAATCTGACTCCTAGAAGATCTGGAAAATAATATGACCTTGGATTCATCAGCGTTTATAAGAAGATCCTATTTGCAGCAATATTCTGATAGACGATTTATCATCAGTTGTAAAACATCGGATGACTCTGAAAGTAAAACCAAATCGTCGGGATACAACAGTACATTTATTGACATTCCAGCGATCCGAATTACCCCAGGAAGGAAATTCACTTTGTCATTGATGAAAAGTGAAAACAAAAGGGCACTGAGGAGACAACCTTGTTTGACACCATTGTCTGTTGGAAACCATTTTAAATAAACTGACCCATCCCAGATAGATGCTTGAGAATCAAAATACATATCTTTTATAACATGGATAAATTTAGTTGAAATACCTATTTGCGAGAGCTTATAGAAGAGAGCATCATGATTCACCATGTCAAAAGATGATTTAAAATCTAAAAAGGATGCGTAGACCTTCTTGTCCCTAGCCTGGAAAGCTTTGAAAATCGAAGTAATTGAGAAAATGTGGTCGGTGGTTGAAGAGTTTTTCCTAAAACCGGCTTGAAATTCGGAAAGGATATTGTTGACGTAAACCCATGATTCCAATCTGCCTGCAAGAACTCCACAAAACAATTTCGCCAGGACATTCATAAAAGAGATTCCTCGATAATTTTCAACCAGGTCCAGAGCTTATTTTTTGTGAATCGGGAAGATCACTGACTTTTTAAATGAACTGGGGATGTCCTCATTTTGAAACGCTTTATTGAAAAGGATCCTCTGTTGATTGATGAAGCTCGGAGGAGCGTTCTTGAAAAATTCGTATGGAATTCCATCTTCGCCCGGGGCTTTTCCATTTCTCGCCCTGTGAATAACAGCATATATTTCAGAAGCTGAGATTTCCTTGTCCAATCAATCGTTGGTTACCAAAGGTTTCGCAAAGTGGTAGTTTAATAATGATTTGCCATAAAGGAGATTTTTGAAGTGCAGCAGAAAGTCCAATGCCTATTGCAAAGTTGGATCCATTTATCTCTTGTGTAATCTTCCAGAATTCTTTAGAACTTTTAGTTTGACCAAGTTTACATGCTTGATTATTTTCATATTCACTTTTCTTTTTCAAACACATTTCTTTGTATCGTGAGTTTGCTAAAAACGTATGAGTCGGCATTTGGCCAATGACGTTTCGTCATTACCTACATTCGGCAAAAGTGAATCCATTTCAAGCTCCTTATCTATTTAATTTGAAGTCTAATGTCCAATGGGTCTGATTTGATTTGCATTTTGTAAATAACGATTTATATACATAGATGACATTTGTCAAGGTTTGTGTTTTGGATTACTACAGATTACGAACAAAAGCACAAAAATAACTTTTGCTCACTGTGGGCGTTTGATTTTTGTAGGTCGTGTTGTGATAAGTTGTTTAGCAGTCGGACATTTTTGTTTACAAAATAAAATATAACAAACAACAAAATAAGCTTACAAATCAATAATAATCTCAACGACTTACCAATGAAATCATGCGCCGGTATACTGGGTAAATTTTGTGGCTTAATCTCTTGCACCCTGGACGGAGCCAAGTCCCACCATTTGCCATAAGTGCGCTAAGAAAAGAAAATGAAAGTTCATAAAAACATAAACTCAAAATAATTAACAAATGCTTTCAACAGCAATGACACGAGGTTACAAATTATTTACAAGTTGTGATGTAAGGAGCAGAGACGGTAACGCTCCATTGAATTGCATTTGTTTGTTTTCTCTCCTACCACTTAAAATTAAACTTACCATGGCAAATGTTTCGGGGAAATCTCCATAGTCTGGAAATTTCGATGGTCGCCCGGTAATATTGAGCGCTGTATACGAAATACTGTAATCACTTCCGTATTGCGAACTGAAGTCAATCACCGCCTGTGCATATTGATTGACCAGTACATCGGAGTAGTAGCTTGTCTTGTAATCTGTGGCATCATAGATCTCGTCGTAGATTGAAGATGTGCTCCCATCTGTGAAGTCATTAACCAATGATGCTGGCGGTTCATCGTCGGAGGTAGACATTGGAAGAATTTATATGGTCGAACAGACGCAAGAATTATAGCAACACGTTGTGCAAGTCACTCCTTGAGGGTATATTTTTAGAAGAGTTGCATTTGTTGGACTGGATTTTCCGCTCTGCTCAAAAACCCAACAAAAATATGGCACAACAATAGGTTTTTGCTAAGCAACACAAACTAATAAAACAAACTTTTCTGTTTGCCAGATGGACAACAAAACGTAAAAGCTTCAAAGTGCAATTTAATTAAATTACTGCAAAGTGCATAGCTCACTAAACTTTGTATACAAAGGAGTGTTTTTGGATTTTGGTTGACATTTTTTTCTTAGTCTTGACCTTTGAATGAGGTTTTCGTGGGCTTTTATGGCTCTATACACATTGGGGGAACATTGATGATGTCCTTTGACCTTTTTAATGCTCCTGCTCAAACTTTATTGTTTTTCTTTTGTGTATATTTCTGGTAGTGTACTTGAAAAAGTGTTGTTTTCTTTTTTTTTTTTGAAATTCTTTGTCTGTCACTTCGTGATAGTGACAGATATGTCAGCTCACGTTCAGGTGAAAAGAGAATTGTAGTAGATGCAAATAATTGGAAAGTAGTAAAATATCGGAATAGCAAAAATTGAACTTGAATTTCGGATTCAAAGGTTCAAATTCCGCAAATGCAGATTAGTCTTTTAAATATACGTAACAAATCTACGTTTTAAAGTGTTAAAAACGTATATATTTGTGGACTATTTATTCAACCAGAATAAGTTCGTTGATGGCTGCCCCGGTGTCACCTGAGGGGTTTGTATCCATGAGGGACGAGGGTGTTTGAGATTTTATAAACATTGTTCTTTAATGTTCTCTAAAGGAGGTTGACCAAAATTAAAATAACATAATGAGTATCTTAATCTTACATTTATATATTTCAAAGGTTAAAGTGAACTTTTATTAACTTCCCATAGGAAGTTATTGTAATGGGTCTGATTTGTCAAATTGAATGTTTTGACATTTCTCGATGTTTCAAGGTACCTAGATTCCGTATGTCCGTATGTACGTATGTCCGTATGTCCATATGTCCGTACGTCCGTACGTTCGCGACGTTTTTTTTCGTCGTCCATAGCTCAAGAACCAGAAGAGAGGTCGATTTCAAATAAATTTTGTAATAGAGATGATAAGGCAGAAAGATGCAGAAGGGGCTCTCAAGAAAATTGCGTGGGTGGTTTTTTTCCATAGCAGTTTGAAAAAAAGTTGAACATTTTAAATATCTTAGGAACTAAAAACGCCAGAGATTTGAATAAATATTGTAACGTGATATCAAAGAAGTATATTTTTTGAAAAAAAATCATCTAACGGTTTTTTTTATAAATCAAATTTATCTACAGTTTTTTTTACAAAAAATAAAATCCTAAAAAAAATTAATAAAAGTTGGTAAAAAATGATTTTTGACTCAAATATCTTTTCAAAACATTGAGATATTGGCTTTAATTTACTTTCATCTTTCAAAACATATTAGGGGTATTCACGATTCGATGCAAGTGGTCTTGTATCGTTGTAAAAGTGCAAAAGTGTAACATTTTCTTGCACAACAACAACTTTTGCTATACCCGAACCCTATTGCAACACAAAAATACAACGGTGCAAAATTTGTCTGTTGTAGTTGACAGTTTGGCAGCTGTCATTTTATCAGAAATTTTGGTGGGCTTTAAGTTTAAATTGAATTTGAAGTTATTGCCGCATTTATGCCAACGATAAAAATCAGAAAAAAGAATGGAATAAAAGATTCAGATCTAAGGAATATAAAGAAGTGCCGTCGACGTGACAAAGCGGTAAAAAAATGGACGGAAAAAGAAATTTTAATTATATTAGATTACATTCAAGAAACTGGAAACTTCGAGGTAAGATATAATCAAAATGTTTCAAAATGTTTTTTGCTCAAAAAACATTTTATTTTAGAAGCCAACAGCACAAATATTTTACAGAAAACTGTTAGAACAGAAGCCATTAGACGCCACTTGGGAGTTGATCAGGTGGAAAATGAGAAGCCTGAAAACTTCATTTTCTAAAGCTACAGAGTGGCAAAAATCAACTGGTGCTGGTCTCATGGAAACAGAAATGGGACTTGGTACTGTTCAAGGTGAGACAACAATTGAGATTTAGATACAATTTTGTATACGTTCCTAACAATTTTGTGTTTATTTCTTATTAGCAAAAGTTCTTAAAATCTGTCCCTACTACGACAGATTGAAGGAGATTTTTGGTGACAAAACCGAAGGCCGCACTTCTTTCCAAACATATGAGCTTCCAGATTTCTTTTGTTCAGACGAAGAAATCCCGGATCAACTTGGATATGAGATTATTGAGATAATCGAGGAACAAACCTCAAATGATCCAATTGTGTCCATCGAATCTCCTCCTAGTCCATTATTTGAGCTTTCTTGTGTAGAACCACAGCCACCAATACCAATCACACCAACTACACAAGAAAACGGTAAATCTGGTGAAGAGCCATTGAGTAATCCTCGTAAATGTGCCGATAAACTTCGGAAATTTGCCCCAAGAACAGCCATCGACCAGCTGTCCCAACTTCATGCAGAAAGACAAGCCTTCCAGGAAAAAAAATTAAAGTTAGAAACCGATAAACTCATTCAAAATGCCGATATTGAAGAAAAAAAACTTAATCTAAAAAAAGAAAAAATGCAGAAAGCATTAGAAATAGAGGAGAGAAAACTTCAACTCGAAGAAGAAAAGATAAAAAATGATTTTGAGATAAGAAAGCTCCAAATTGAAAAAGATGAACGAATTGCATTGAGAGAAATTGAACTGAAATACAAAAATGGATAATATTTACAAAATGTGTACCTACTTCTTGTTAATATTAATTATTTTTTAACTGATTTATGTCATAAGTTATATTAATGAAAAATAGGTTTATTTTTTTTTATTATTTTATTATTATTATATTTTTTTGTCTTAATTTTAATAACTCACAAATGTGATAAAAAAATAAAAAAGCAAATGAATTCGATTTTTAATTTCTTTTCACTTTTTTTGTCTCCAAGAAAGAAAATACCTTAAAACAGAAAGATAGGTACTGCTTATTCAAACATGAGATAATACAATCCTTGCCTTTTTATCTCAGAATTTTTCTTATTTATATTATTTTCATAAGGACAATCTTCTTCCTCTCCAATGTCTTCATTTTGAAAAGATCTACCCAATTCCAAATCAGATTCACTTAACAAGATGTTATGTATGATGCAACATACTATTATCCACTTGCAACACATTTTGTGGCTGTTTTTGTTGTGAATGCGCTTAGAATCCTTAGTTCTTTTAGGCTGCCAAATTTTTCTTTAAGTAGGCCAAAGCAATGTTCCACTCTTACTCGATATCTGCTGTGTCGTAAATTGAATGCTTTTCGTTTTGAACTGTACAATTGCTCTGAGTTGCTTCTGAATGGTGTTATAAGGAAGTCGCTGAGGGGATACGCAGAGTCTCCCGCGATCCATTGGTGAGCCGAGACATAATTCTCTTTGTTTTTAAAAATTGAGCAGTTCTTAAAAATTTTGGCATCGTGACTGCTGCCAGGGCTTCCAACTACAACATCACGAATCCGTAACTTGTTATCACATACTACTTGAGCTTTAATTGATATGTGATTTCGTGAAAAATATGCTTCGTGGTCTACTACTGGTGCCTCTGCCAACTTTATTTCCGTACCATCAATATAGCCTATGCATAATGGTAGCTTATGATAAGTTTCGGCAACGATTTTTTTTCTCTCTTCATTGTTTGGCCAAAATATATACTTGGGTAGCTGTTTTATTAGAGCTCGAAAAACTCTATTAGTAATTTTGCTCAATGTACCTCCATCTCCAACTCCAAAGTTGTTGCAATTTTCCTATCAGATGCGTTTTCACCTGATGAACCTAAACGGTAGAGAACAATGGCCAGTTGTAGTCCAATTGAGAATTGTTTGCACGCATGTGGTTTTTGAAACTCTTCATCATCACTAATTAAGGAAAGCAAAAGATCGAATTGATGTCTTTCCATTCTCAACATTTGGCGGAAACGATCGCTGTCCAATGTTGATAAAATGTTCTCACGCCAGTCAATTGATTTAGGCACAGTGATAGTTAATCGACGACAAACAGCCAGGACTAACAACAATTCTTCATAAAGTTCAACAAGGATTTCATCGACACCATCTTCGTTTTCACTTTCTGCATCACCTTTAACAAAAAATGTTTGGCATTATTTTTATCTTTGTTTTTTTTTTGTTTCCCCATACTTTCAATCAACATAATTTTATCAGAAGCATTTTCCAATAAATATACAATTATATTTTCTTTTTCACTTTTTTTTGGCATCTTTTATGAACAGAACAAATTTATTGAACACAAATGTTTCAATTTTTTTTGTGTCATGAGAAACGTCATGATTTGACGTTTTTACTATGTTTAGTAAAGGTGTGTTCACGATGTAAAAAAAAAACACAAATTTCGCAATTTAACATTTTTTGTTTCATCGGATCGTGAATACCCCTATTGTTGTTAATATTCAGTAAAATTTTGAACAAAATCGAATTTACAGTTTTTTTTACAAAAAATTAAAAACCAAAAAAAAATTAACAAAAGTTGGTAAAAAATGATGTTCGACTCAAATATCTTTTCAAAAATTTTATATAATATCTACTGACTAATTTTTACTCATAAGAAATATTGTTTTCAACATTAGGACAAATTTTGAGAAAAATCGAATTGACAGTTTTTTTTTACAAAAAGTAAAAACCTAAAAAAATGTATAAATCTTGGTAAAAAATTGAGTTTCGACTCAAATATCTTTTCAAAAATTTGAAATATTGGCTTCAAAATTATTTTGTTTCCGATATTCAGTAATTTTTATATAAAAATCCAACAGTCCGTTTTTTCATAAAAAATAAAATCTACATGAATTGATACGAGTAGGTACATATGTACAAACTTTTAAGCAAGATAAATCGACAGACGGGATGGGAAGTTATCAGTGTGGGTCGCATCCCAGCCTTTTTTTTGTCTGGGTCAGTTACCACGTTTCTTACACTGTGTTACCATTTTCGACCCCTTTTTTCTACTTAAAAGATTCGTAATTTTAAGATAATATAAAAAAAAATCAATTCGCCAAAAAGGCTGTTGTGTCAAATTTAAACCGTGTGAAAGTGGAGCAAGTTAAAATGGTTGTAAGCCAATTGAATCAGTCTTAACCACTATTTGAATAATGAAGAACGATTGTTACCATAGAGAAAATATATTATCAAGAGTCCTGACCGGTACTTAAATTCTTAAAATATTGCATTAATTTTTCATTTTTTTAATTCAACGAAACTATTTTTTGAACAGCTGAGTTCATCTCATACTCTTTTCCCCCGCGGTTGAGCAAGATGTGCACAAATTCCATAACAACTACATTCATAATGGCTTGGTCCCATAAAAATGCACGGGGCAACTAACTTGTAGGTCGAAAGAGAGCAAACCCAATAAGTCGAAACTCTAGATAATATGTACATATATTTTCTCTATGATTGTTAGGATGAAGTTTGATTTTCTGTTAATAATAGTTAATAAACTTACTTAACTCATAAGCGAAATAGAAGAAATAAAATTTGGTGAGCCACAAGTTATGCATTGAACCACATTAGTGCAACTGGCTTTTGATCCATGTACAAACCTTGAAGAAAATGTATTCCTATTAAAATCTTGGTTCAATATTATTCTTTACGTTCAGGAATTATACACTGGCTTTTAATACATGCATCTGAAAGTTATTTGGAAAGCTGTCGCTTTTGAAATTTAACATCCCAGATAACGAGCTATAAAACATCAAATTCTTACGTTTCTAGATTCAAGCCTTTATTGGCAACCTAACTCAATTCACAATGCGTACAACTTTGACGATCAGAACACTTAAAAGACGAGCTAACTCGTTACAGCGTAGGACCCGCGATGGTTAGTGCTTAAGACTGTCATGCCCTGTCATGCCAGTGCCAGAGGTCTTGGATTCAATCCATGCCTGTGCCATCTAAAGTTTTTTTTACGGGTATTGCCTCTTTTAGTACCCGTGGCATGATGGTTAGTGCGTTGGACTGTCATGCAAGGGGTCTTGGGTTCAATCCCTGCTTGTGCCACCTTAATTTAAAAAAAAAATAATTTTCTCGGGTACTGCTTCTCGCGAGGAATTGACAAATCCTTCAAGAGTAACTTTTGTCATGAAAAAGTGCTTTCTCAAAACTAGGCCTAAAATTGTAGGTCTCTTTCATTCCTGACAACAGTACTCGCACACAGGAATGGTTGAGAGTTGTAAGTCACTAGGCCCTGGTTCAGAACGGACTGTTGCGCCACCCCATTTTTTTTGGTTGCCTCTTGTGAGGAATTGGCAAATCTGTCTGACAAAGTTTTTTTTTACGGGTATTGCCTCTTGTAAGGAATTGACAAATCTGCAAAGATTAATTCTTCACATAAAAAGTACTTTATAAAATTAGCCTTTAAACTGTAGGTCCCTTCAATTCTTCACAAAATTACCCGCACACAGGAATGGTTGAGAGCTGGAAGCCATTAGGTCACCTAATTTTTTTTTAACTCGTTAAGATGCCGTAAGCCTTAATAAACTGCAAAATAAGCCATGGTTATGAAACCCAAAATTTCGGCGGCTCAATTGAGGTTGAAAGAAAGCAAGTTAAATCAAGGGTTTGTAAAACCAGTGGCCCACGGATAAAACCGTTTTTTTTTTTGGTTCAGCTATTTCAATCCAAAGATTTCGGTAGAATTATGTAGATTGAACAGCGTTTATTTACTCTAGTTTAAAACGTAATCAATTTTGAAATACGTTTGAACGACGCTTAATCTTATTTATACTTTCAGCTTTTCTAGCTGAAATTAAAATAAATCTAAACTTGTCTTGTTAAGACCACATTTAATTAAAATCATTTTTACTAAGTTTAAGTATTGTTTTTAGGTTTTTGTTTTTTTTTTTTAAATTACAATTTGATTATTCTCAAAACTTTACCGATTTTTACTCAAACTTTTGAAAATTTTTGAGAAACTTTGATTAATATTCGTTTAGCTTTTTTATTTTATATAGAAAAAACTGTAAATTCGATTTTTCTCAAATTTTTACCGAACGTTAAAAACAGTATTTTCTAAAATACAAAATTAGTTTAAAGCCATAATCTCAATTTTTTGAAAAAAATATTTGAGTCGAAAATCAATTTTTAAAAATTTGTATTAGCTTTTTTATTTGTTGGTAAAAAAACTGTCAATTTGATTTTTCTCAAAATTTTACCAAATGTTCAAAATATTATTAGGTATAGGTACATGAGTCGAAAATCAATTTTTACCAACTTTTAGTAATATATTTTTTTAAAGGCTTTTATTTTTTATAAAACAGAAATGCCAGTTCGATTTTTTTTTAAATTTTACCAGATGTTAAAAACCTTATTTCTCATTGCATAAAATTATTTTCGTGATTAATAGTTTTCAGTCGGCTTTAAAGGTCACTGTAATTTTCGCAATGAAACAATTGAGACAAATTAACTTTCCCAACGTTTTCAGGGGAACTTTATTAACACAAAAAATATACAAATGGTCTTAGTTATTTCAATGGGATACAAATACAATAAAGTTTACTCACTCAAGAAAAATAGGAAAACAATATAATATTAGTTATATAAATGAAAAAATAAAACTATGAATATAATTACTTACTTATTTACTTAGCTGGCGCTACAGTCCTGTGTGAACTAGGGCCTCACCCAACAAACTTCTCCATCTAGCTCGGTCCCTAGCTATATGTCTCCAGTTTCGCGCCCAAGTTGGTTGAGGTCACGTTCCAGTTGTGCTTGCCACCTAATTCGCGGTCTTCCTCTACTGTGCTGTCCTGTGGTTGTGGATTCGAAGCATTGGAGCATAGGTTTCCATGCGCTTAGCCATCTTAGTCGTTGGACTTTTACCCTTCTGGCTAAGTCTATGCTCATATAGCTCATGAGAGAAGTTCAAGTTCCTTTGTGGATGTTGAGGTGTGGAAAACGCGTACTGGCTACCATGACGTTTCGCCCCGCAGCAAAATCTATGAGCCTGAATCCGTTGTCGGAAGTGTTGTCGTGCAGGCTGTTCTTCCCGATTATTCCACCAAAGATATCAGGTCTGGATATCTGTAGCCGTACCTAGGCTACAACGAGGTAGTGGTCCGAGTCAATGCACCTCGGAATGTTCGGATGTCCTGTATACTGGAGAAGTTTCGTGCTTCGATCGCAATGTGGTCAATCTAGTTGACGGTTAATTGATCAAGAGATTTCCATGTCCCCTTGTGGATATTGAGATGTGTGAACTGCGTACTAGTTACCAGAACTTCTCGCCCCGCAGCGAAATCGATCAGCCTAAATTCGTTGTCTGAGGTGGTGTCGTGCAGGCTGTATCTCCCGATTATGCCACCAAAGATGTCTTCTCTCCTTAGCTTGGCATTAAAATCTGTTAAGAAAATTTTAATGTCATAGGCAAGGCACTGCTCATATGTCTTGTCCAAGAGCTCGAAGAATATGTCTTTGGTGTCTTCATCTTTCTCCTCTGTTGGGGCTTGCGCGCATATTAGGTTTATGTTGGCGAATTTAGCCTTGATGCGGATTGTCGTGATGCGCTCGCTCACACTGTTGAAACTCAAGACTATTTGCCTGAGCCTAGTTCCAACAACAAATCCACACCCAAATAGACGCTGTCTTTGTTCTCGGTAGCAGTCGCCGTAGTAGATATCGCAGTCTTTTAGTTTTCGTTTGCCCATCCCATCGCACTTCTTGGATGGCTCTAATATCTGTCTTGAAGCAGTTTAGGGCTTCCGCTAATTGTTCGGCTGCACGTGGTCCGAAGTTTGTTGTCCTTATTTCGTTTGCGTGGGTTGTCAACAGTGAATCAGTCCGTATCCGAGGCTTGTTGTTGCTTCGAAACTATGATGTTTTAACGTGGCCAGGAAGTCACCCCGACGGCAGCACAACTCCCAACCTGGAGGGCCAGATCCTTCCAAGGATGGGGAGCCGGATAGGCCTGGGCTCCGAATAAGTCGAAGAAGCCCTATAAGGTGTTCACTGCCACCTGGATAAGGAGAGGTGCCTTAGTAGAAACACATCTCCTCCCTCTCTCGTTCCCAACAACTTTCCACTGGGATTGTAACCCAATCTCCAGTTGAGGTACTAGGCACCCGATGTTCATCACGGGCAGGAGTTGATAGACCGAGGTGGACACTTGTGTCCTCTTGAATGCACATGTCTACCATTTGAACATCCTATGAATATAATTAGCACTTCTAAAAATGAAGTTAAGTCAAAATTGAGTAAAGCACAAATTACATTTAAGAAGAAAGAAGAGAGAAATATACAGCAGAAATGTTTTGAGTGTCTTGTTTTCGGTTCATGTTGTTTTTGTTATTGAGAATATGTAATGTTTCTAACATGTATCGTTTGAGTTAAGAGAATGGTCGCTTTTAATGCTGTGACTGGTCAGGGCTGTCTTCTCAGAATTGTTTAGCTTTATGTCGGACTTATGATTCGAGATGCGTTGTCTAAGGAGTTGTTTTGTGGTCCCAATATAACACATGTTTGCACGGTTCGTTTACCATTGCAGTTAATTTTGTAGATAACATCTGTTTGTTTGTCCTTATCAGGTTTCGTCTTGAGTTTAGTAAAACAATGGTCAAGTGTTTTGTTTCATTTGAAAGCAAGGGAACCTCTGTCAATTTTTTGGAAATGAATTTTTTAAAGTTTTCGGATAGAGTTGGGACGTAAATCATGGTTTTGTGGTGCGTTCTAACGGGTTCATCAATATTATTTTCGAGATACAATAATTTTATTTTCGTAAAATACTCAAGATAACAAACATTTTTTTCAGTTTTTCTGATCTAAAGAACAAAACCATTGATTGGATTTTTTCCAAGTCTCTAGAGTTATTGGTTCGTGAAATATTTAGGGTTAACTAAAATGTATACCTTTTTTCTTTTGTCTCTACTGGTTCCTGAGCGAAAAAAAACGAACGTACGGACGTTCTAACGTATGTACACACTTACGCATAGACATCTCCCTAAAAATAGTTTATTTCGACTGTAGGGACCTTAAAACGTCGAGAAATGTCAAAATTTTCAATTTCACAAGTCGGACCCATTACAATAACTTCCTATGGGAAGTTAATAAATAAAAACTGGTCTAAGCTGTTAAAACCTCTTTTATTTAAAATCATTTTCACTAAGTTTAAGTATTGTTTTGTTAGGTTTTAATTTTTTGTAAAAAAAACTCACAATTTGATTTTTCTAAAAAAAAATTACCCAATGCTGAAAACAATATTTTTCATTAGATAAAGTTAGTTCAATGCTATGATCTCAAATTTTTGAAAAGATATTTGAGTCGAAAATCGATTTTTACCAACTTTAAGCTATGTTTTTTTTGGACTTTTGATTTATAAAACAAAAATGGCAGTTCGATTTTTCTCAAAATTTTACCGGATGTCAAAAACGTCATTTCTTGTTGCATAAAATTATTTTTGAGATAAAATTAGTTTGCTCGTAAAATATTCAAGATAACAAACATTTTTTTTTCAGTTTTTTTGATCTAATGAAAAAAATTGGATTGGAAATTGCTGTGTTAAAAAAGCCACCCACTAAAATTTTTGAGAGCCCTTTCCATATATCTACTGGTTCCTGAGCTATGGACGGCGAAAAGAAAGGAACATACTTACGTACTAACGTATGTACACACTCACGCACAAACATCTCCCTAAAAATCTTTTATTTCGAGTGAAGGGATCTTGAAAATCGGACCCATTACAAAAACTAAATATGATAAGTAAAAAATAAAACAATTCCTCTTTTTTCTTTCTAAATATATATTTTATTTACTAGTAAATTTATTTAAGTAATATTTAAAAATGTACAAATAAATTGTTATATTTTTTTGTATGGCTAAAGCTAAAATTACATAAAACGTACAAATTAAAGTATAACATTTTTTTATTAACTTTATCTATAAGATAGTGATGAAAGGGAGTCCTTAAAACAATATTATATCCTTAAAATAAAACCTTAAAAAGTTTTGATTTGCGGAATTTATAAAATTTGTATCCATAAAATGTTTCAGATTTATTTTTTCAAATTTGTTTTAAGATTAAATTGTTAAATATTCATATTTGTTTCTATCAATTCTAGCTTCATTATTGCACTTGCATTATCGAGTAACTTTATAACTTTTTACTTGATTTGTATGGATTTTAACAATTAACATTTAAATTACATACTTAGCATATTTTAATGAATCAATATTGTTTTTTTTTGTCTAAATAGAAAATAAAATACATTTGACGAAAAATAGATGTAAGTCAGTTTTAAATCTAGGGAGCCAATATTTTATTTTAACGAACCTTTGTTTAAACAATTTGATTAACATAGCAAAACATTGATCCAATGATTAAAAAAAAGTTATTAAAGTTTAATATATTTATAAAAGTAAGTTCAATAGGTTTATATCCTGATCCGTGGGTCAAATTGTTTCACATACGTTCCAAAGTTAACAAAACAACATTTATTTAAAAATAATAATTATTATATAAAAACTTCCATTTTCTTAAATTTAATACTTAATCTGTGAAATTCTAACAACAATGATTTCAAATTCATTTGGGGTCATATCTAAACTTAAAAATAAAACAATTTTTTGTAATAAAACATATAAGATAAAAATAAGAACTGTTTCGAAAAATTTAGATATGATTAAAAGAAAAAATTATTTTTATTTTAATATTTTAGGCACATTCATTAA
Source organism: Eupeodes corollae (assembly GCF_945859685.1). Taxonomy (NCBI): domain Eukaryota; kingdom Metazoa; phylum Arthropoda; class Insecta; order Diptera; family Syrphidae; genus Eupeodes; species Eupeodes corollae. The sequence continues at coordinate 67,382,555 of NC_079148.1, read as the reverse complement.
CAATATTTTAGTTTTACGTTTATTTCTTATACGTATTCATTTTTGTTAGTTTATTTATCACAACCAACATTTAAAATCATACATTCAAATATATTCATATTTTTTAATAGCTATAAATTAGTATAGTTAAACGTTTTCCTAGTTTTTTTTGTTTGTTTGTAATAAATAATGATATTGCTATTTAATAGTTATATTTATATTTGAATATCTGTATAAACTTATAAATATTAGCAGTTGTGACATTTAACCAATCCAACTTCGTCACAATTCATGCATTTAAGTGCAACAAATTCAGCTGTAAAATGATTTCGATGAACAGATTTCTTGGAACCATTGCAAGATGGACAAGGCAGGAGACGATAGCCACCGCAGGTTTGACATGTGTATGTTGATGAAATTGACTGAAATTTGAAAAAAAAAACGTTTTTATTTTAGAAAAAATAAGAACAATATTTAAAAAAAAAAGAAATACCTTGTAGGGTTTCAAAAGCTGGCGTAGTTCTCCGGATTCATTTAAACGTTCGACGTGATCTGCATCCTGGAAATAAAATAATATAATTGTAAGAAAAAAGTTGTAAAAGTTAATTTAAAATTCGGAATCATGTTACTAAATAAAGATTTGCTAAGGGCAAGTTTTTTAGTGTGAGATTATCCTATTTTCAGAGTTAATTTTTGAAATATGCTTGTTTAGGCCCAGTTTTTCATTGCGATTTCATCCTAGTTTCAGAGTTAAAACCGAGTTAACCACTAAAAAACATGTATTTCAATCCTTAATAATCTTGTAGTTAACTCCGAGTTAACACTTCAAATGTGGTGAGTTAACTCTGGTTTTAATAAATGATCGAAAAGTTATTTTTTAAAATGTCAAAATCTGTTTATTTTGATAGTTTTTTGACAATTGAATCTATTCAGTGATACCAAATCATAAAACCATTCATGAGTTTAAAATTAAACCCTCATTAAAGGACTTGCTTATGAATTCTCTGAATTCAGGATTAACTAGGTCTGAGTCCCGTAATTTAATTAAGTACTAAAAAACTGGACAGATCTTTCCAAATCTTAATTTGACAGTTCTTTTACTGAGTGAACGTTGCTAAAATAAAAAATTAAAGTTAAAAGATCTTAATTTGGTCGTTAGGTTTTTTCACAAAATACCATATCGCCCAAATTAAAAATGTCCTAGCGCCCAAAACAATTTTATCAACTTTTTGTTGTTGTATGATTTGGGCAATATTACCAAACTTTTGGGTGTTGAAGCTTTGTTGCGTTTCATGAAAATCCAAATAAAAATACGCTTTCGGTCTTATTGGCTAATGAAATAAAGTCAAAATATTAAAATAATTATTCTATCGCCCAAAAGCTTTTTTTGGTAGAAAATTCTGCAAAACTCAAAATAAATGTCAAATTGCATCAATCAATTTTAAACTATCACAACGCCCAAGTTACCAATTGACATATCGCCAAAAACATGTCTTGTGTTTTAACATTTGGGATTCTGATAAAATGTCTGCATATTTTGGGCACTAAATGACATTTTGAGTTTTAAATTTTATGGGCAAACGCTCAAACATTAAAGCCTACCCAAAATCTTTTGGGCGTTATGACGTTTCTAAATTTGGCAGTTTGCAGACATTGAAAGTTGATTTGAGTGGTATGAAATTTTATTTGAACTTTGTGACGTTTTCTTAGTGATTTTCTGTACGACGCGAAGTTTCTCTTTTTGGACTTTATTTTAAGATTTGGATTGCATGTCTTTGGGTAGTAAGACATAAAAAACGATAGGAATCATAATGGTCGTAATGCTCACAAAGTCACGAAGGTCTAGCCTTATGTGATAAACTCCAAATTAAAAAGAGGCTGGGATGCGACCGACACTGATAACTTTCCATCCCGTCTGGCAATTTGTCTTGCTTAAAAGTTTGTCTATATGTACTCGTATCAATTTTTACCAAATTTGCGTACTATTTTTTGTAGATTTTATTTTTTATGAATAAACGGACTGTTGGATTTTTATATAAAAATTACTGAATATCGAAAACAATATTTTCTGTGAAATAAAATAGGTTTGAAGCCAATATTTTTAAGTTTTGAATAGATATTTGAGTCGAAAATCTTTTTTTACCAACTTTTGTAAATTTTTTTTCGGTTTTTAATTTTTTGTTAAAAAACTGTAAATTCGTTTTTTTTCAAAATTTTACTGAATGTTGACAACAATATTTCTTATAAGTAAAAATCAGTTAGAAGCTATTATCTCATATTTTAAAAGATATTTGAGTCGAAAATCATTTTTTACCAACTTTTGTTAATTTTGTTTCGGTTTTTAATTGTTTGTAAGAAAACTGTCTATTCGATTTTTTTCAAAATTTTACTGAATGTTAACAACAAAATTTTTTAAAGATAAAAGTAGATTAAAGCCAATATCTACCATTTTTGAAAAGATATTTGAGTCGAAAATCAATTTTTACCAACTTTTATATATTTTTTTTAGGTTTTTTTTTTTGTAAGAAAACTGTCAATTCGATATTTCTCAAATTTTTATCAGATGTCAAAAACATTATTTTTCGTTGCACAAAATTGTTTTGGAGATGAAATCGTATTTTAGTCGTAAAATTTTTGAGGTGATAAATTTTTTTTCAGTTTTTTTTATTTATAAAAAAAACTGTTAGATGGATTTTTTTTCAAAAAATATACTTCGTTAATATCACGTTACAATATACTATATACAATTTAATTCAAGTCTCTAGCGTCATTGGTTCGTAAGATATTTAGGGTTAACCAAAATTGTCACCTTTTTTTCAAACGATATCTCTTCTGGTTCTTGAGCTATGGACGATGAAAAAAACACGTCGCGAACGTACGTACACACGCACAGACATCTTTCTAAAAATCTTTTATTTTGACTCTAGGGACCTTGAAACGTCGAGAAATGTTAACATTTTCAATTTGACATATCGGACCCATTAAAATAACTTCCTATGGGCAGTGACGGATTTAGGCTTGCTGCCGCCCTAGGCCCCGTTCGATGCGCCGCCCTTTTTGACAAATTGAATTTCATTAATTTTGATCCAATATTTTTATTTTAAAATAACTTTATTTATTGAAATATATTTTTTTAAATATAAATGATAAACATGACAGATAAATAAGTTATAAACTTTAAACAGAGAAATAATAAATATTTTTTTCAATATTAATTAATTTTAAAAATTCTTTTTCCTGGCTTTGGTCCGCGCAAAAACGTCGATTATATCGTCATACTTAATTTCTTGGACTAGTTGAGCTTCAATTGACAGTAATGGAAGAGCATTAGTCTATCTTGCCCATGTGTGCGCGTAAATAGGTTTTTACGCGTTTTAGAGTGGAAAAAGATCTTTCTCCTGAACAATTTGTAGCCGGAATACTTAAAAAATACGGAGAGCAATGTCCACAGTCGGATAAACATCTCGAAGGCTCCGTGAATGCATTACATTGCATATTTTTTGTGCAGAGCGTACATCTTCCGTTTTTGCTGAGGGATCTTTCAGTTGAAAATGTAAATGTATACATTCATTGCCTAACGTCTTTTCCAAATCGTCAGGATACTTACTGACTAGTTTATTGGCAAGATTATTCAATTCGTTTGTATCTATTTCGGATAAATCATCAAAAAAATTAAAATTTTCGTAAAGCTTTTCATATGCACTTTTACGCCCGGCCAATTTTACACTCAGAGTGTCTAGAATAGGGTAATAAACATTTGTGCGAAAATTTTCTTGTCCAGAAAAAAGTGTTCTTTCATTTACCCGTGACTAATCTGGCTGAATTTTTTTGGTTTTTTGCGATGAGTATCATAACGATAATAATCGTGAACTCCAGATAGTGTTTTGGCTTTTTCTTCATAATCAGAAAACTGTCTGTCTCTCATGTCTTGAAGAAATAGAGCCAGAGAGTTATAGATCTGAACAACGGATGATAAATCAGCTTGAGATTCTTGAAGCTTCTTACTAGCAGCATTAAAACGATCTAAATTACATTCCAAACAATGATTAGGATTGCTGTTTCTAAATTCTGTAATTTCCGCTGCAATCCTGTAGCTCCAGCTCGTGTAGTCGGTTTCTCATCTCTGCTTTCGGCAATAAATTCCAGTGCATCAATTATTGCAGACCACTCTTTTTCTAATGCACAACATGCATCATGTCGAGCAGACCAACGAGTTTGAGAAAGACTCTTAACTCTCAAATTTGTACGCTGCACTAAAATCTCCCAACGATGTGTAGATATAGTAAAGAAATTGTATAGTTCTTGCAAAGTAGAAAAGAAGTCAACTGCTTCTGTTACCGATTCAACTGCACATGATCCTACTAATTTAAAAAATGAGCGGCACAAGGAACGTAATCTGCTAAAGGATTAATTGTTTTGATTTGTGTCTGAAGGCCTGAATATATACCTGACACATTGCTTGCATTATCATAAGATTGACCACTACAGTTTATTCACATACTTTATTTAAAAAAAAATCGAAATTCTTGCACTTGCATTTTCAGAAATTATTGGCATTTGTAGATGTAATTCAATTTTTTGTAAATATGTGGAATATCGAATGATTTTTTCTCTTTCAGATAAAAATTTAATTTTTTTAACAATTTTTTTTTATGATTAAAAGAATTCAATACGAAAAAAGTCGGGATTTATTTTTCATAAAAAAATTATTTTTATGAACAAAAAATGTTCTGACACCTTTGAATGAATATCAAAATGATATTCAATACATGCAAATCTACGGTATTTTTATTTCACACACAAATGGAGAAGTTATTCAGCTTTAGTAATTTCAAAATGCTTCATACCCGTGAGATTAATCTCACTGAAGGAACAGAAAGTAAAGAACATTACTCAATAAAACCTATATAATTGATCTATTAAAAAATTGACATCTTGCCCATGCAGATTAAGAAGTAAATTAATGAATTGAATTATGATATGTATATTGTATATTAACAATTTCTTATAAGAACTAATCTGAACCAATTTTTAAAATTGATTGTCTCTTTAATGTTTTTCGCCTCTAAAATTTTGGCATTTAAAAAATTTTGCCGCCCCTCAAATTATGCCGCCCTAGGCCCGGGCCTCACGGGCCTGGGCGTAAATCCAACACTGTCTATGGGACGTTTAAAATTAAAAATTCTTTTGGGAAAAATGAGAACTAACAATTTTCGCGTTCTTTTACTTAAAATTTATTTGGGGGCTACGATATTCGCTCGGCTTTTTTTGGCGATTTTTTTAAAAAAAGATTTTGAGTTTTGCGACCAATTTTGGGCTTCCGGATATTTTAGGATTTGGACACTATGGTTTTGGGTGAAAAGAACTTATGCCCTTAATTTGTTTTCCATTTGTAAATACCAGATATAAAAACAAAATGAGTGAAATAATACTTACAAGTTTTATCTGCCTACAAATCTTCTGTTTTTAATGAAATGATTAAACAAGGCTCACCTTAACAATTATGGTGACACTCCTAGTTTCTATTTTATATATTCTGTACGATGGTTTTAGATAATGGATCACTTTAAAATTAACTAATGCACGTGTCCTTCCCATTTTCTTCCGTACAGAAATATGCATGAACATTTGACACCTATCATGTTCCATTGGCCAAAAAACAATCGTAAATTCTATAATAATTCCTGTTGAAAGGACTCCATAATCCAAAATGACAGCTTAAAAAAAAAGAACCTGGATATGGATCCACCAAGTTTTGGATTTGACAGAACTGAACAGAAACATTTTAAAGGGAAAATCAATAGTTTGTACACGAACTAAGCATTTAACCCTTCATAAACTTGATTCATCATACAAACGTTTTAAACATAACTCCATTCACGTGAGTTGAATATAATTTATCCATATAGTCATAAATAAATACTCTCTTCGGGTATGTGATGGCAATTAATAAAAACCATTGGCCATTGAAACAGCTTCTTAAAAAGAAAAAAAAAACTAAAAAACATCTCTATCGCCAACTTAAAATAAAAATGTAGCAAGCCACTCGCATCGACATAAAAGATACGTGACAGAAAATATATTTTCCAGATTTGGGCATTTGCCTTTCCTATGGTATGTGGTGTTTTATAAGTTAAAAGCTTGAAAGTGATGATAATGGGCGCGAATATGTCGTGCTTGAAATTTCCTTAAAATTTCACTTTCTTTGGATTATGTTTTTTTTTCTGTGGTAATACTCTGTTGCGTTTGGCATTTTTAAATGGAGTTTTACCAAATCATTCAAAAGTAAGTGATAATGAAGAAAGATTTCTTACGTTAAGATTCCATTACTGGACATTTTAATCTTCGAAAAAAAACACTGTTTAATATGATCAGACGTCTTTTTTTTTTTGAAAAGACTGATTCCTTAAAGGTAATCGATTTAATTAATGAAATTATTTGTTCGCAATTGATTGTTACTGAGCAACTGGTTTTGAAAAGTCATCCAGTGATAATTATTCATCTATTCGCTACACATACATTTCGGACAACATTTCCTACCCCTTACACAAGCAATTCAACTGACCTTTTCGATCATTAAAAACTAACAACTATAGAGTTAAAAACTTCTCTAAATCTGATTGAAAAATTAACTTCTGGAAAGAGGACCATTTCTTCACGAGTCATTTAAATCTTTCCTTAAATCTGACAGAAAAACCATCTTCAGTAAAGAGGAACATTTCAACACTAATCATGTAAGGCTCGCTTTTTGGAAAGCTGTCACATTTGAGGCTAACATATTTTGACATTTGACAAGTTAAAAAAACGCCTTTACTAAAAAGAAGTTTACTTTAAGTAATTATATTTAAAATAATTTACCCACACAGATTTTATCAATTAACACTCTTAAAACATTTTTGTTTGGGACAACGTGAAAGGTATTGCTCTATAGTTGTTCCAAGACTACGAAGATGGAAGTCGTGAAGTTTTTGAGGACATACAGCCGAAAGTGCGAATAGGTGAAGGCGTGCTGATTATTTGGCTGATATTGTTCTCTATGGACAATGGCAGTTTTTCAGTGTGCAATCATCCTGATTTCAGAGTTAAACTATAGTTAATCTTTGATCTATATTTAGATGTTTTTGAAATATACTGAAATATTTGTTATTTTGGAAAAATGAATAATTTGTTTTAATAATGAGACTGTGACTTCACCAATGGGTATTTATACGAAATTTTAAAGTTCAAATGTTTTGATAAGAAAAAGACTTAACAGATCGCGTCCAATTCATGTGAATTTTTTTGTTGAAAAGTTTGAATATACAAATTAGATTACAGCTGGTGGCTGTCAACCAAATTATCAAAATATATCGATTATTCCAAATTATAATACCACTCATGAGCTTAAAATTAAACCCCCTATAAAAAAACTGTTCGAAAGTTAACTCCGAATTGAGGATTACCTAGCTGGGGTTAACTCTACAGCTAGAACGTTGAAGATGACATTTATGAAGCTAAGTATACACAATTAATATTGATATTCTAGTTTTGGCCAAAATGTCAAAACTCTTCCAAAAACATCGAATAAGTGAAATTATACTTTTATAAGGTTTATTGATATTATCCAAACATAATATAATTTTTTGGTAGAAAATGGGCAGACAATTGCTGACACCTTTTTTTCTTCCAATTAAAAATTATCTGTTTACACGGTCTTGAAACTCAAGAAAACAACAACTTTGTGGACTCATTGGGAGGTAATTTTTTGATAGACGGCAGCGAATATGACAATTTTGATTCAGAAGTAAAAACAACAGTAATCGTTCAAAAGCATTAAAAATAAAATGCACGACACGGGTCTACGAACTTGCTTCTGTATGCAAAGAGTCTGTTTAAAAAAGTACCTATATAAGATTTAAAAATATACCTGTAAAATAAGTTTGTCTTCAAAGATATAAATCCCATTTAATTGGTCAAAAAACCTGTGATTCATCCCAAGACACAACTCATCCTAGGATAACTCATCCCGGAAATGAAAAATACTTGAAAGCATACTTAACGAAAACAATTGTTAGTGTATTGAACTAGTTTGTTCAAAGCTTTTTTCTTTGGATAGCTTTATTTTAATTTCATATAAGAAGGACTAGGATGGAAAGTAAATTATATGAAGATAAGAAAGAGAAAGAACATGTATGTTTGAATTGTAAAGCGATCGCCTATTGGTTGTGTAGTTAGGCAGGTGTCTAAAACGAATAAAGAATAGTTCATTTTTGTCATTCTTTTCTTCAAGTTTTAAGGGCAAACATGGAGTTATTAAGTTCAGTTTATTTTTTTTTTCCAATTTTAAAAGAAGCAAGCATACAAATAAGTACAAGAATTGCTATGTTGTTTATAGTCAGGCTCTTATGCGTTTTGGATTTTAGTTATGAAGTGACGCGAAAGCAATAGTTGTAGAGGTTGTACGTAACACCTATACAGCATACAGGTATAATGTGTATACATACGTTGAAAAAGTGATTCTAATAGAAAATACATACATTATTTCTGTCCCGTTTCTTAAACTTGAATACTAAGTGTTTATTCTTTTATATAGGCGATGGCGAGTAAAATATGTGTGAAATAACCTTATTCGTAAAAATACATAAATATGTACCAAATGCATTAATTTGGATAAAAGATAGGAATGTAATTACAATTTTGTCAAAATAATGCGCTCTTTCGGGCTCATGCACAGTTAAAATAATTTAAAAAAAAAACTGTTTTTCAATTCAAAATTTTACCAGAAAAATAAGTTTGTCTTAAAAACTTTAAATGCCATTTTATAAATCAAAAAATACTTGATTTTTCAATTTTTTTTTTGAAAATCGTTAGAGCGTTTTTTTTTTTGAAATTAATTTTTAACTTCCCATAGGAAGTTATTGTAATGGGTCCGATTTGTCAAATTGAAAATTTTGACATTTCTCGACGTTTCAAGGTCCCTAGAATCGAAATAAAAGATTTTTAGAAAGATGTCTGTGCGTGCGTGTGTACGTACGTTTGTACGTCCGTACGTCCGTACGTCCGTACGTTCGCGACGTTTTTTTCGTCGTCCATAGCTCAAGAACCAGAGGAGATATCGACTTCAAATAAATTTTGTTATACAGATAAAAAGGCAGAAAGATGCAGAAAGGACTCTCAAGAATATTGCGTGGGTGGTTTTTTTACTATAGCAGTTTGAAAAAAAGGTGAAAATTTTGGTTAACCCTAAATATCTTACGAACCAAAAACGCTAGAGACTTGAATTAAATTTTATATAATATATTGTAACATGATACCAAACAGGTATATTTTTTGAAAAAAATCAATATAACGTTTTTTTTTTAAAATCAATAAAACTGAAAAAAAAAATTTGTCACCTCCAAAATTTTACGACTGAAATATAATTTCATCTCTAAAACAATTTTGTGCAACGAAGAATAATGTTTTTGACATCTGACAAAATTTTGAGAAAAATCTAATTGACAGTTTTTTTATAAAAAATAAAAATCTAAAAAAAAAACATTACTCAAAGTTGGTAAAAATTGAATATCGATCCAAATATCTTTTCAAAAACTTGAAATTTAGGCTTCTTACTTATTTTATCTTATAAGAAACATTGTTTTCAACATTTTGAAGAATGTTGAGAAAAATCGAATTGACAGTTTTTTTACAAAAAATAAAAACCTAAAAAAAAAAATTATAAAAGTTGGTAAAAATTGATTTTCGACTCAAATATCTTTTCAAACTTTGAGATATTGGCTTTAATTTACTTTTATCTTTCCAAACATCTTGTTGTCAACATTCAGTTAAAGTTTGAAAAAAATCGAATTGACAGTTTTTTTACAAAAAATAAAAACCCAAAAAAAAATTATAAAAGTTGGTAAAAATTGATTTTCGACTCAAATATCTTTTCAAAACTTTGAGATAATAGCTTCTAATTAATTTTTACTTATAAGAAATATTTTTTTCAACATATTGACAAATTTTGAGATATATCGAATTTACAATTTTTTTACAAAAAATAAAAACATAAAAAAAATGTATAAAAGTTGGTAAAAATTGATTTTCGACTCAAATATTTTTCCAAAAATTGTAGATATTGGCTTTTAACAACTTTTATCTTCCAACAAATATTGTTGTCAACATTCAATACAATTTTGAAAAAAATCGAATTGACAGTTTTTGTGCAAAAAATTAAAAACCTAAAAAAATTTACCAAAAGTTGGTGAAAATTGATTTTTGACTCAAATATCTTTTCAAAAATTTGAAATATTTTCTTCAAACTAATTTTATCTTATAAGAAATATTGTTTTCAATATTCGATAAAATTTGGAAAAAAATCGAATCGACAGTTTTTTTATAAAAAATAAAACTCTAAAAAAAAACAATTCTAATACTTGGTAAAAATTTACTTTCAATTTAAATAGCTTTTCAAAAATTAAAAATATTGGCTTCAAACTTATTTTATTTCACAGAAAATATTGTTTTCGATATTCAGTAATTTGTATATAAAAATCCAACAGTCCGTTTTTTCATTAAAAAAAATCTACAAAAAATAGTACGCAAATTTGGTAAAAATTGGTACGAGTACATATAGACAAACTTTTAAGCAAGACAAATCGACAGACGGGATGGGAAGGTATCAGTGTGGGTCGCATCCCAGCCTCTTTTTTATATATAAAATTATTCAATTTTGCTCTAAAAATATTTTTGGTATGCAGTTGTTTAGTGATTGTAAATATACGCTTTACATTTGAATTTCGCAAAAAACTGTTGACCACTTTTTGAGATAAGGAATTTTGAAAAATAAAAATTCAATATTTTCTTAAAAATCAAAACAATACAAAATTTCATTTTTTATAATCAAATATTGTTAAGGCAATATAAGATCTTAATCAAAAAAAAAATTTGAAATCAAGTTATAGGTTGCTGAGAAAATTAAAAAACAAAATAACGGTTCCTAAGCAACACAAAAATATGTTTTTCTTCTTACTTAAAGAAGCCAAGTTAAAAAATAAAATTTCAGAGAAAATTAAAAAAATGTATCGGTTTGTTTTTGAGAAAATTCGAATTTTCGTTTTTTGACCAAAAATTTTTCTTAATTTCATCTTAAAAAAAAAATGAAAAAAACTCCTAACGCAATTCTGCTCAAAAGCTTAACTTCCAAGTTTGAACTCAATTGACTCAATGGTTAAGGGTGTAGGAACGTGGACAGACAGACAAAACCGACCGGATGGAATCGCGGGACCCACTTTTTTGACTTGTCTACCATTGTAATATCATGTTTGATTAAAATCTAGAGTACGAAATTTTGCACTAATGCAAAACTTGCCACGTGGCGAGGAAAATTATAGCATTGTAATAGGCAAGAACCTATATTTTTTTATAAATTAAGAACACAGCCACTTTTTCGCAATTCTACTGTATTTTGGTACTCAGAGTAATTATTTTTACATGTGGAAGTGATAATTTAACTGTAAATTATCATTGCTTTGTTTAATTGGCGCTTTGTGTAGAGTGATTCATTATTTTAGGCGAGCAAAATAATAGCAGTGATTGACAAATTTATTTTAAATAATTGTGTTTTGGTTTAAATTTTGATTTTAAAAGTGATAAAAAGCAAGTCCTGTTATTCTATTTTATAGTTCCATTAAAATTGTAATAAAATAATTGAATTTATGAATTTAAAGTGGGTCGAGGCAAGCACTTTACACTGGATAGGCGGAAAATTATAAAAAAGCTTGTTTTGGAAGGCCAAAACCATTAAAACAAATTAAAGAACTTCTTGCCTGTTTGGCGAAGATGATACAGAACGCCATAACCTTTAAAGAAAAAGCAGAAACCAGGGGACGAAAAAAAAAATCTTTAACACCGTCTTTTAAAAAAAGTGTGGTTCGCTTTTTAAGAAATAATTCTGCAGCAGCAGCTAAGGAGATTTCAGACGAGGTTGAGGTTCCGTGTGGTGAGCATAACCTAAATGCTCGCAGTCCAAGAAAGGTTCCACTTTTAAAGAAGAACCATATAGTTAAAAGGATGAATGTTGCACGCAAACATTTAGGATGGGCTCCTGAAAAGTGGCGAAACATTCTCTGGACCGATGAGAGCAAGGTGGTTCTCTATGGTGGCAAAGGATCTCGGAAGTTTGTGAGAAGTCCCCCGAACATGCACTATATCCAGTATAATGGTTTGAAAATGCTTCTCCTATTATGGAGTTTGCCCAATATACTAGATCAAAAGCATTATGAATCAGCACTGTTACGTAGATATCCTTTAAAACACCATGCTGCCATATGCCAAATACGAAATGCCGCTCAAATGGGTCTTCCAGCAAGCAACGACCCAATACATACCAGCAGAATCGAGGTCATGGAGTGGCCTGCACAGTCTCATGACCTCAATCCCATCGAGAATCTCTGGACAGATATTAAAAAAGAAGTATTCAAGGTAGAACCAAAAAATAACAAAGAGTTATGGAGCGGTGCTGAGCAGGCTTGGCAATCAATAACACAATCAAAATGTCAAGGACTTGTGGAATCAATGAAAGGTCGCTGTGAAGCAGTTGTAAAAAACAACGGTCATGCTACCAAATATTAGCTTTTGTTAAATAAAATACCCTTTAACAAAACTCTTAGTTCCCTTGTTTTATTTTAATTTAATAGAAAAAGAAAATCACTGCTATTATTTTGCTCGCTTTATTTTGAGGTTTATTTTGTTTTTGGATTACTGCTTAAGTAATTAGCAATATATTAAATTCCATTTTTACTAAAAATTAAGTTTTACTTAGAAAAATTTCCAACACTAAAGCCTTTTTTATGTTTTATGTTTTATTTAAAATAATTTTCCAAGCACTGCTATTTTTTTGCTCGCAGCTCCTATATGTCACAAGTAAAAATATAAAACATATAAAAAAGTGAAACAATAATGGAACAAGCAAAATTTTGGCACCATATTTGATGGGGAAGATGAGAAGCGACATTGACTTCTTTTTCGTAATTTGGCCAAAAAGTTGACTTCTTATTTCTTTCCATTTTGGTAGTTTTTCAGTTTTTTTTTCAAAATCCTGTCAACTTTTGTTTTTGTTTCCTAGTCCTTTTGTCAATTAAAAATTGGATGATATTATTGGCAAGAACGTCTTCCAATGATTTGAAAATTAAAAAATTCCTGGTTTACACGAGTTCCAACAATTGATATAAAATTGACAGATCATTGGCAGCCAATTTGTCTGTCTAATATTTTGGACAGATGAAGTTGAGTGTTTACAAGGTTGATAGAAATTCATTAAAATGTTTTGCGAAAAATATGCCAATATTGAAACATCTTCCAATCGTGTATACTCAGCTTTAGCTTTACGTAATAAGCCGTTTTAATGGCAACTTTTCCTGCAGCCGTTCTGTTCGCTGATAACGACATGCATACTCCCCATTATATGTGAGTTATGTAAGTCCTTCGCTGTTATCTAAAACAAAGACCACTTTTCCAAGTACCAAACGCCAAAGATAAAGCGTTTCTTGAGAATTTTCAATTCAAGCAAGAAAGTGTCAAATATATGTCTTAGCAATTTAGTATATGCAACATTTTAGTATAGGAAATAATGTATGTTATTTAATAATTTTCCGTCACGCATCAAAAGGCCAATGCACTTTCAAAAAACAAACATCGTTTAAGCCAAAGGCAAGTTATGCAAGCACAGTTATCTGATGTCTAGCATTTTCGTAATTAATGTTTATGATAAATTTAATCTGTCACCGCAACTAAGTATCTAGTTCAATTAAAACCTCAAAATGACGTATTGCTCGTTGCTGTGGTAGCTTTCAATTTATTTTCATATGCTCAAGCAACATGCAAGCTTTCAAAGAAGATGTAAAAATAAAAAGAAAATCTGTATGATGCATGAGCATGATGTGAAACATGCAAACATGTATCATGTTTCAATTCTACATATTATTATAAATAGCAATTTATTTAATGTATTTTTTCTTTCATTGTAAATAAATTTCCATGAATATATAAATTCACATCATTTGTTGAATTAAAAATAAAAGCATGAAAACGGAATGCAACAACCAAAACAAAGCAAAAGAAACAAAAAAACTTTCTTTTTCATTTGTTTAAAATTCAAAAAAAAAATTACTCATTATACTTGTTATCTATTGTCATCAGTTAACAATATTATTATTGTTATTATTATTCTTGAATGAAATAAAAACAGTAACAACAACGAAAGTGAACTTAAAACAATATAATTATTGTCATGCTGAAGCTGTCATCAAAAGTTGCAAGTTCTTGTAGTCTCAGTGACAGTACAAGCATAGCAATCCACATGACACTATAATGTCGGTTACTTTTCAATTAGCCATTTGGAATAGTTGGCAAGGCTTGGATGAAACGTAGGTAAATAAAAAAGTGCAGTTAGTTCACTGTATACCGTTCTAAGAAAATGTATCCACACTGTACCACTTATACGTAAGTCAGAAGAAGTGGTTATCTTGTCTTAGAAGACACTCGAATTGAAACGAGACCCGTTGCTGCTATTATTGGCAGAATGGCAGTTGCTGTTGCAACTGGTTATGTGTCCCATTTTATTGCTGAACTGACTCTGTCAACACGTTTCTATAAAGTCTATAGAAAGATGCACACCTAAATATTTCAAGATACCGCTAAACAAGTTATTGGCTCATCTCTTGCTCTCTTATATTCTCGAGGGCTTATTCTTTGCAATAAAGTTTTTCTTTTTCTTTAATGTTTTTGTTTTTCTTGTGAATCATCGTTTTTTTTTTCTTCATCTGGCAATTAGCCGTTTTGGTTTGTTTTGGTTTTTCACTTTAATTTGACATTTAGCGTTATTTTTTGTTGATGTTGCCAAATGTCAAACTCATCTCAGAACAGAGATTACATTTGCAAACTAGCAAACGAACGGAACGAGTTTTGACTATGTCGAAGTTTTGTTTTGTTTAACTTATGAAACTTTAATAATTTAAACTTACCCCAATATGCTGACCCTCGACAAAAAGCTGAGGTACTTTAATTTCATGTGATTGCATCCGTTCTTTAATTTCCTGTTGATATTCTGTACTCATGAAGACATCACGTTCCTCGAATTTAACCAGAAGTGTTCGTAAGATTTGTTTCATATTGGAACATTTCGCATAGGTTTCGCGTATGATTCCCATGCTTGTTGTGTAGAGAACCACTTTGCCGAGATCTTTTTCTTTGTAGTTCTAAAAAAAATAAAAGAAGAAAAAACAAAATCCAATTAGTTTTTAAGAATTCTTGAGGAAATATGAGGTGAGAATATAAGAAAATTGAGTATACAAGGTTACGTATACGCCAGAGAAGCATCAGAATAAAAATCGTTTATATAAAAATAGTTTATGTGGATCTATTTTTCTTTAATAATTGCCTAGAAGGAAGAATTCAAAAATGAAAGTAGATTAGATTAAATTCTTTATTTCGATAATAAAATTACATTAATTCAAAGCTAAGAATATAAGGACATGGCGTTGTTGCCGTCTGCCTGATAGACATTTCAGTTAAAAATAGTTTAACATTATGAAAGTTTGTTTGTTTTGTTTTTAGTAAACAGTGATTTTTTAAGAGCTTGAGAACTTTTTTAAAAAAAAAAACGCATAAAATTTGCAAAATCTCATCGATTCTTTATTTGAAACGTTAGATTGGTCCATGACATTTACTTTTTGAAGATAATTTCATTTAAATGTTGACCGCGGCTGCGTCTTAGGTGGTCCATTCGGAAAGTCCAATTTTGGGTAACTTTTTCGAGCATTTCGGCCGGAATAGCCCGAATTTCTTCGGAAATGTTGTCTTCCAAAGCTGGAATAGATGCTGGCTTATTTGTGTAGACTTTAGACTTGACGTAGCCCCACAAAAAATAGTCTAAAGGCGTCAAATCGCATGATCTTGGTGGCCAACTTACCGGTCCATTCCTTGAGATGAATTGTTCTCCGAAGTTTTCCCTCAAAATGGCCACAGAATCGCGAGCTGTGTGGCATGTAGCGCCATCTTGTTGAAACCACATGTCAACCAAGTTCAGTTCTTCCATTTTTGGCAACAAAAAGTTTATTAGCATTGAACGATAGCGATCGCCATCCACCGTAACGTTGCGTCCAACAGCATCTTTGAAAAAATACGGTCCAATGATTCTACCAGCGTACAAACCACACCAAACCATGCATTTTTCGGGATGCATGGGCAGTTCTTGAACGGCTTCTGGTTGCTCTTCACTCCAAATTCGGCAATTTTGCTTATTTACGTAGCCATTCAACCAGAAATGAGCCTCATCGCTGAACAAAATTTGTCGATAAAAAAGCGGATTTTCTGCCAACTTTTCTAGGGCCCATTCACTGAAAATTCGACGTTGTGGCAGATCGTTGGGCTTCAGTTCTTGCACGAGCTGTATTTTATACGGTTTCACGCCAAGATCTTTGCGTAAAATCTTCCATGTGGTCGAATAACACAAACCCAATTGCTGCGAACGGCGACGAATCGACATTTCACGGTCTTCAGCAACACTCTCAGAAACAGACGCAATATTCTCTTCTGTACGCACTGTACGCATTCGTGTGGTTGGTTTAATGTCCAATAAAGTAAACTGAGTGTGAAACTTGGTCACAATTGCATTAATTGTTTGCTCACTTGGTCGATTATGTTAGACCATAAATCGGACGTAAAGCGCGAAACACATTTCGAACCGAACACTGATTTTGGTAATAAAATTCAATGATTTGCAAGCGTTGCTCGTTAGTAAGTCTATTCATGATGAAATGTCAAAGCATACTGAGCATCTTTCTCTTTGACACCATGTCTGAAATCAAGCGTGATCTGTCAAATACTAATGCATGAAAATCCTAACCTCAAAAAAATCACCCTTTATAAGTAAATAAAAACTGTATTTTTTAGTGTTTTTTTTAACAATTTTCAAATATAACAGATGAATAATTTATTAACTTGAATATATATAAAAAAGAAGATAAATAATAAGCATTTGCATGATTTTATAATCTTTAAAGATATGTATACAATTTTGACAAGATTTGAAACAAAAAAATATGAGTTTAAATAGCTCTATTTTTTTCTATTTTACATTCTTATTGATTCAAGACTTAAAACATCAATTTTGCCGTGATTTGAAACACAAAAAATATTTAATTCTCAATCGCCATAACTGGATACATGACCGCTCAAAAGCTACTTCTATAAGCTAAAGCATGTTTGCAAAAATTTAAACAGATCCGTCAAACCACTCACCCCGTTAAGAATGTCAACAAGTTTGTCGTATGTCGTAGTGTCGTATTTCTTGAAATATTGGACAAACTGCTATGAAATGATTTATGTCCTCCACGTCTCTTCTATTGCAGAGAGTGAGAATTCGTGAGAGGTCCAATCTTTGGGGGACAAAGTTGAGATTAAGGATCTCGACTCTAGCTTTAAAAATGGTGCCGATAGCTTCCGAAGTCATTTCTTTAAAAAAAATAGAAAGGATGCACTTTGCAGGTGTTCTAAATAAAGTTTTTCATTAATTTAAGCTTTCAAAACCGTGAACATATTATGCCGTTCCTCTACATTATTTTCCCTTTAGGAGAGTACTATATCAACTCCTGCAGCAAGCGCGTTCCCTTCTCTGAAGGTAGAAGCATTTGTACCGAGCAGTCTTATCAAGATCGTCTTATGAAGCCCATTCTCTCTGTTCATAACCTTAGCTAAATGGTCGGATTGCCTTTTCAGATTCTGAATATATATCGGTAATATTCCCGATTCGACATGTATGGCGTACGTAGGTGTAGCCTTAGGCAGTTTAAAAAGAGGTCAATAAGTTGGTTGCTAAAAAATTGGGCCACATCAGGTTTAGGGCCCGTTTGGCCTCCCTGGTTTCTTTCGCATGATTGCTCTAGTTTAGGTTATAGGTCAGCAATGCAACTAGATATTTAAACTCACTCACAATTTCAGTATTCTCGTTGTTGATGTTCCATGATTCTTTAGCACGTCGTGCATGCCGCCTAGATTCAAATATCTTACCTTGGTTTTTCTAGTATTGATCCGTAAGCCCCAAGTTTCACAATATTATTTAAGTCTGTTGATTTGCAGTTATAAAGAAAATGGGTAATCCGCCAAAAGTACCAGATCGTCTGCATACAGTAAAACTTTAATCAAAGATTCACCAAATATTACACCTCCCGTTAGGATCTTACAAATTGCATCGATATAAAGTGCAAACAAAATTGGACTTAGAATACATCCTTGGAGAACTCCCGCCGCTGGCTGTCTCAAAACTTTCGGATAAGTTGTTGCCATCCCATACTTAGGCTTTCGTTGAACTTAGAAAGTTATAATAAAAAAGTACAAATTTTTTCGAAAGGCCAAGAGCGGATAGTTTGTAAATCCATGCTTGTCGAATGGCCGTATCAAAAGCAGCTTTGAAGTCAATGAAGCAGCTGTAAATCGTTTTCTTTATCTACAAATGTTGTGTTGCTATGCTTGTAAGTGCAAAAATTGAATCTACCGTTGAGAAACCGGATCGAAACCCAACTTGGAAGATACTTAAGCGGTTGTTTGTCTCTATCCATTTCGTAAGCCTCTCGTAAAGAATAGAGTTTAAGATTTTCCTTAAAGAGTTGAGAATAGATAAGCCTCTATTGTTTTTTGCAAGACTCCTTTCACCTACCTTGAAAATAGCGTAAATAATGGCTGTGTTAAAGCAAATGGGTATGCAAGCATCATTATAAAGTTGGTTGAACCAGTCAACTAAGTAGTTTTTGAAGTAAGCAGTAGAATATTTGTAAAATTCCGTTGGGATTCCATCAGCGCCCGGTGCTTTGTTGTTCTTAATTGTTTTCAAAACACTTTCTAGTTCAATCAAGGATATCGGTTCATCAAGTTCAAAAATATGGTTGTTTGGCATGGCGTTACTAAACGATAACAAAGACTCATCTGCTGATAACAATCCTTTGAAGTAATTTGCCAAAACCTCACCTCCGAGAGCATTCTTTTTTGAAGGAGTATGTTTACGCCCTCCTAATTCTCTCACATTATTCCAAAACGTTTTAGAGTCCTTGCAGAGCACTAAATTTTTGGCAGAAGTTTGAAGATATTCAATCTTTTTTGAGGAACAAAGCTGTTTATATTCCTTATTAAAATGTGAGTACTGGTTTTAAAAAAAATCGGCGTCCTTGTCAAACCATATTTTTGCAGCGTAAAACTTTTTGTTATTACTGAGTGCTAATGGTGCTGACATCTTGATAATTCTCATTACACATTCTGCGACTTGTTCGGTGCTTCCGTAGATTGTAGTGATGGAAGGATACCACAATATGTATTCAACCAAGATTGATAAAGAAGGGCTTTGCTATCAACTCACTTCAACTTGTACATGTTGTTTGAAAATGGACCATTATAAAATAGAATACATGTTATAAATTGTATTACATACTTTTTAATCTGTAAATAAGGTTGTTAATACTCAAACACTACTGCTATTATCTCTGAATCTCCTTCAATTAAAAATAATTCATGTATTTACAATATAATTGTATGAAAACATTTTGTTGAATCGATTATCAACTTACAGAAGGTTGCTTAGCCTCAGTTCATTAATTTTCAATTTTTAAAATACCATAAACTGAACAAAAACAGATTATTGCCAAGAATGTATTTTCACACAAATTAACTGTTTGGCTCTTTAACATATTAAAAGATAGTGTGATTGTGAAAACGGTAACTGTCAAAATAAAGGGTGTCCAGCGGTATAATTTCAACATGAAAATCGCTATCGGCCTGGTGACCGAAGCGGTCATTTTTCTTAGGTTATTGTATCCTGACAGCTGCAAATGCGGCAACAGAAAATCAAACCTTGTTTCGCCTTGATTAAAAAAAAATAAAGGCCAACTATCCCACTCGCGGAAATGGCACTCCAAACTGTCGGTTTTAGGCAGCTCAGCCATTCCAATTTGCTCAAAATCAGAAATGGGAAGATCCATGGTTTGACAGAGAATTAGAAGCTGCAAGGAAAAAATCTTTTGGATATCTAAAGCTCTAACCTTGCAAAAAACATGTACCAAGAAGCTAATAAAGCCTTCAAATTCACCCTTAATCCAATACATACAATTTGAGATAAACATCCTAGCACAACATTTTGAAAACTTGTAGAGCAAACCAACAAATCCCAACCACTTGATGCTTCACGCTTCACCACATTTGGAAAAAGAAAACTTGAACCATGTCTTCACCGTACAAGAAGTCCTGGATGTAATACATAGGTGCAAACCCAACAAAGCTCCAGGAAAGAATGTGTAGCGTATGAGTTTCTCAAAAACGCGTCGTTAAACTTTATTGAAAAACTAACAGATGCATATAATTACTTATTTGATGCAGGAGAAGTACCAGAAAGTTTAACTAAATTTTATACTTCCTATATTTAAAAATGGTGATAATAACGATCCAAACAATTATCGGGGCATATCATTTCTGAACACCATAATAAAAATATTCCCTGGCGTCATTCTAGACAGGCTCACAGCCTGGGTAAAAAGTAATAACCTTTTAAGTGAGTTTCAAGCCGGCTTCAGGAAAGATTATTCGACAGTTGACAACATCTTTTCACTAACGTGCATAGGTAGATCTTATCTGGATAAGGGAACGAAATTATATGCTTTCATTATTGATTTCAAAGAAGCTTTCGATTCAATCAACAGGGATGCATCGTTCTACAAGCTCAGTTGCCTGGGAATATCCACAAAAATGTTGAAAATAATAGAGTGCTTGTACGAAAACAATAAAACGGCAATATGGGACGGAAACGAAGGATCGCCGTGGTTTCAAACGACATCGGGGGTTAAGCAAGGATGCTGTTTAAGCTCGCTTTTGTTTTCTATCTTCCTAGATGATTTGACATCAGCTCTGCTAGACGATATCGTCATTTTACTCTGAAACCCTGGAAATGATGCAAATAATTATAAATAAACTACAAGCATATTGGCGTCTCTGGAGCCTCACCGTTAATACAAAATAAATCAAAAATCATGATCTTTAGAAATGGTACAGGCAGATTCACAAGAAATGAAAAATGGAAATGGGAACATGTGAACTTAGAGGTGGTTAAGAAGTATAAGTATCTTGGAGTTACTATAACACCAAAGCTTTCATTCAACCAACATTTCAATGCAAAACTAACAGAACCGAAAAAGCTATCAATTGCAATTGCAATTGGTCTTCAGCAAAAATACAAGTAGCCCCGACCGCCAAGTATAAGTTCTTTGGAGTGATGATGAGATCGATAATGTGCTACGCTGCCCCGGGGTGGGGATTTCTTCAATATGACCAAGTAGAAAAGCTTTTGAGATACTTCATCAAAAAAATATTCTGGCTTCCAGAAAACACCCCTAACTACATGCTACATCTGGAGACTGGACTTTCTCCGCTGTACATCTTTACACTAAAAATGCATTTCAACTACATTTTAAAAGTAATGGCTCTGCCAAGTCCTCGTCTA
This sequence comes from Eupeodes corollae, assembly GCF_945859685.1. Lineage (NCBI taxonomy): Eukaryota > Metazoa > Arthropoda > Insecta > Diptera > Syrphidae > Eupeodes > Eupeodes corollae. Next base: position 67,361,080 of record NC_079148.1, on the reverse strand, counting down.
CCCAGGATCATTGCACGGCATCTTCTTCACCGAGATGGCAGAACGAAGCGACACACGAAGTATGTACAACGGTCTGCAGTACAACCTCCACGCCAGCAACTATTTTTATGACCGCTACACGTTGGAGACAATCTCTACTATCTTTTAAACGAGAGGAGAGTTACTACATCTGAATTCCCGACTATATTATGCAGATGAAAACACAGAGTGTACCCTATGCAACCACTGGGTTAAAGAAGACGTTCTGCACTTAATAGCAATGTGCCCTATTCTTGCTGCAATCAGAAGAGGACACTTGGGAAAGAGCGTCTTAACTTTAGATGAAACCAAAGGAATCCTAAATGGACAGGAGTGGAACGTGTTGAGCAGTTACGTCACAACAGCGCTAAAATACCGATACCAAATCCTGAACGAAGCCTTCTGAACGCACCTCAAATCCACCCTACAAAACGAACCTTATGAATCTTGATACAAATTTGTTTATTCAATTAACTTAATAAAACTTTAAAATATTAACAATTTTATTTATATTGCACTTGTTTAGATTTTACTCTTTCTTCTTGCTGACTGTGAAATTAAAACAAAAACAATAAACAATTAATCTGATAAATAAAAACACATTTTTACTTCTACTTCTGTCGGTTTTAAACAATGTAAACGTTATTGGACGTTCTTTGGGTCGCATCTCAGGTTCACCTTTCCTATTTGTAAAAAATTATATAAAAATAATAAAATAATGAAATATTTCACAGTAAAATAAAATCAACATTAAGTATGATTTAATTCTATTAGCTAATGTTTCAGTAAGAGATCACTTAGTCTTGCTTAAAAGGTTTGTAGGTTTTAGTTTTTTCTTACAAAGTTGTCAGTTGAATTAGTCTAAAAAATTAACTAAAAAGTACCAACAATATTTTGTATATGATGAAATAGTTTGATTTTAAAATCTATTTTTGCTAACGGGATTTTTTTTTCGAAAACCATTTTTTACCAATTTTATTAGCGGTTTTTGAAAGTTTTTATTTTCTTTATAAACAGATTGGATTTTTCTAAAAAAAATTAATATAGAATAAAATCATTTTGAAGCCAATACTTTCACTTATTTAAGAGATATCGAGAATCGAACATCAATTTGTTTAGGTTTTTATCTTTTGTAAATAAAACTGTCTACTATTTTTTGTAGAATTTAATTTGTATGAAAAAACTGACTGTTGGATCTTTCCAGACATTTTACTGAATGTTAAAAACAATAGTTTTTAAGTAAATATCTTTGAATTTTGGAGAAACATTTGAGTCGAAAATCTATTTTTACCAAGTTCTAGTAAAAAACTATTAGTTAGTTCGATCTTTCCCAAAATTTAACTGAACATTGAAAACTATATTTTTTGAAAGATGAAAATATCTTAAATTTTCAAAAGGTCGAAATAATCCAATCGAAAATTAATTTTATCAATTTTTAGTAGTTTTTCAACTCAAATATGAAAGAAAACTAATTTAATCCTAAAAAAAAAATATTGTTTTTAACATTTAAAACATTTTTTCGAAAAATTAAACTGTTAGTTTTTTTTTATAATTTTCTTAGAAAAAATTCAATCTGTATTTTTTTGCACAGGAAATAAAAACGTTAAAAAATGTTACTAAAATTGTTAAAAATTGATTTTCGACAAAAATTTTCCGGAACAAAATCAAGTGTTGAAATCAAACTTATTTTGTCTAACTTTAAGTTAAGATAAGAATAAATTAGGGAGCGCAACAGTCCGTAGACTAAGGCCTAGTGTTTTCAGCTATGGACTTTAAGTTAATTTTTAAAACAATTTAATTCACAACTTTTTTTTTACAAAACAAGAAACAACCAAAAACTAATCAGAAATGATTTTTAACTCAAGTATTATGTAAACAAAGAAAGATATTCTCTTCATATTACTTTGGGAACAAAACTTTAAATTTAGGTGATGACATAATTCTTACAGAAGATAAAAACAGTTTTGAAAAATTTTGTGCCGGAATTTCGCCTACAAGTAAATACCGATTACAAATACCGAATTACAAGTGAGGCAGGGGCCAAAGTCTTCTTCAACGAAACCCTAAAAAAAAATCCGAAATCTTCAATAAGAAAAGAAAGCCCCAAGATGTAATTTTCCTTCTCAATAACATTATTTGACACTTGGCAGACACATTAAATGGAGCTTAACATCAACCACACCAAGAACCTGTCAATCACGTTGTTAACATAAACTATTACCACTTATTTAAACTGACATTTGGACATCTAATCTAGAATCGTATTGTAATTCAGTAGAAAATAAAATCTACATTCCGACAATTATGCGTATAATGGAAAGTATTGCCACTTTCTGTACCGCTACATTAAATTTATTATTCTAGAAACGATCGATAAACCATAACCAATCAATGAAATTGAAACCAAAATATACAACTTCTAAGTTAGTTTAATAATTTCCAATTAGCAAAATTAATAAATTATATGCAAAGTAGCTCAGTGTGCCATCCACCATCATCAGCCATCAGCAAAAGCAGAAAATCAGTTACACAAACATGACACAGTAACCGAAATACATTGCATCCATATGTATATTAATTTTACTTTTATAATAATTTTATTTTTATTGCGTTGCGTCCGACAGCGGTGGTTCGTTTAACGGTATTCAAAAATATATAACAGTAAAGTACTTATAATGTCCGGAAAAGTGTCTATGGAAACATTTATTATAATTATGCCGCCCAAAAGTGCATAGCACCAGTGAAACTCTGGCACGATTTCCTAAACAAGATTACGAAGCGTGCGATTCGTAGACGTACAGTCATGGTCTCTCACTTTTGTCTATATATCGATGACGATGACGCGAATGGCAAAAACTTAAGCTTTGGTGGTTTGTTTATACCTACACAAGAAGTGGTGTGTAGGTCGGTTTATGCAGTTTGGCGTTTGGCTATCGGACATGGCCAATCCATTCCATTCCACGAAACTGCATTTCAGGAAGGTAAAAAAACAAACACCTAACGAACTAAACAAACAAAATTAAACATACCTACTCGCATATAACGGTTTATGTAGAAGTACACTACAAAAACACTACGTGAGGGAAAACTTGTAACTTTTGTCGCGCGGAAAAGTCAATGACTGAGCAAATATGAAAAAGTTGAAAAAGTTGTAGATGGCGCTCAGCTGTATCGCTGACGCTGGCTGGTTGAACGTGTGCGTTTAGCCGTGATCTTGATTCGTGACTTTTCCATTTGCAAGTGATGTTTGACATGACTGCAGATAAATATGTTGCTATAGACGAACATATCCAAGCATTGGCGGCGCTGTCGTCGACGTTGGCCGTAACGTGATTGTTATGTGTGTCCATAAATTCAATGTCTAGGACACAAATAGAGTTAAGAGTTAGGTACATTTAATCAGGGACTATTTTTTCTTGTTTTGCGATTTGCGTGTGAGGTTTTTCTTTTTAATTTAATGCAGCTGCTACTTGCTACTTGTTGCTGTTTGACGTTAGACAAATGATCAAAAAACATACAAGAACATTTATTTTGATTCAATCTTATTTAACATGCAACTAACGGATGTCAGGTTTTTGAAAGTGCCGAAACAATGAAGTAAATATGTGGACTTTTTGAAAAGTTGTCAATCAGGCAGAGTATACTCGTACATATACTGTGCCTGAAATTGAATATTTTAAAAATCATTTAAACTCTCATAGTTGCACAAAATTGCTACAATGTAATTTTTAATTTTCTTGAATTCAAAAGAAATAAATAATAATTTTGACACAAAATTTTATTTATTAATGCGGTAAGTTATTTTAAATCCTGTTTTAAGTCAATATGCGTGACACTATGACAGTGCTTAAATTTGAATGTGAATTTAATCTTAAAAAATGTATTTGGAAATAGATTTGCGATATTAAACTTGTTTAACTTTAAAAAATAAACAAAAAATAAAAACTAGAAATAATTTCTATGTGATATGTGATTAGGTTAAAAAATGTGTATTTAATGTAAGCAAATGTCACCACAAAGTATTTTGTTAACACTCCTTTGATAAAATTTAGAGATTTACAATTTAAGGAAATAGAAAGCTTTATTTTTTAACAATCTGCGAAAAAAATAAAGGTACCAGATACACGGCAATGATTTGTTACAAGCTTGAATTTGGATTTTGATCAGATATTGTAAAGAGTAGATTTCTGTCTAACTGCTAAGATAGATAACAATTTTATAAATTGCTCCGACACAAATATCTGTTAAAGTTTTTTTGTTTGTTTGTTAAAATTCAAGAAATATAAGTCGGTTGAAATATAAGAAACAGTTCCAGGAAACAGATGTAATTGTAGTATTCAAAAAATAAGACAATTTTAAAATTTCAGTCATTAAGTTGTTCTCTTTAAAAGGTTAAGGTTTCAAAATCACAAACAAAAGAGATATTTTAACTCAGACGAGTGGAGGCTAAAAAAAAGGACTTAACACCACAGTCTGTTGAGAACTAGGACTTAGAGTGACTTACAACTCTCAACCATTCCTGTGTGCGAGTACTACTGCCAGAGATGGAGGGGACCTATAGTTAAAAGCTGAATCCGAACGGCTAATTTGAGAAAACAATTTTCATGACAAGAAATACCCTTGGAGGATTTGTCAATTCTTTCCAGAGTTTGAACCCAAGACCTCTGGCATGACCGTCCAACGCACTGACCATCATATCTTGCATATTTATAGATTTGTTGAATATTGGTTAGATATTTCTCAAAATATACAAATGCTTTTTGATATAACTTTTAAGAGTCGGAAAACAGCTTCAAAGCAGCTTAAAATAATTTAAGTCAATATAAAATTCAAATTTGGAAATGTTTCCAATGTCCTTATTCTTGTTGTAAACATACAAAGGAATATAAAATTAAATGCACCACTGAATAGCACAAACTTGCTTATGTATCCAAAGAGTATGCTTTAAAATATTTTCTGTATTTTAAGATCTTAAAACGAACCTGAAAAAAAGTTTGTTTTCAAAAATTTAAATGCCATTTGATTGCTCAAAAAAAACTTACATTTTTAATGATAATCAGTGGCGCGGTATATTTTTTAAATTAATTTTCTCTATACTATACATTTTTTTTTTAATTTGAGTTTACAAATATTTTAAGTATGCAGTTATTTGGGCTTATTCATCATTCATTTGAACTTCATACAAAAATGATATTGCGTTTTAGAGATATCGAATTTCGAAAAAAATATTTAATAATTTTTAAAAATCAAAAATAAATCGGAACCCGACCATCCTCTCAAACAAATATTTTGTTGTGGAAAAAGTGAAAAGCTTTCAATACCTTGGAATTGGAAGTATCATTTTCATCGAAGGCGGAATCGAGCAAGACGTCATCTGCCCCATTGGCTAAAAGCAAAAGCGGCGTTCGGTATGCTGTCGAAAATTTGTAGGAATAACTCTATCAGCTTAAAAACAAAAGCTACGACAGTTTCGCACAAATGTCGAATCTGTGCTTCTTTATAGGTCCAGCACTTGGAAGGTTACTTCAACTATTTATAACAAGAAAGCTGCAAACATTCCTGAATAGATGTCTTCGTAACATCCTAAGGATTTTCTGCCAAACCGCATAAGAAATGAGGTCCTTTATAGAAGGTCAGGTCACCAACCTTTTTAATCTATAATACGAAGACGTAAGTGGCAATTTATTGGACATACGCATCGAAAAGGTAACGACTGCATTGGAAGCCAAGCAATGCAGTAGAATCCGCTCACACAAGAAGGAAGAAGAGCTGAACGACCGAGAAGCACATGGCGCATGACAGTCGAGGCGGGATCTGCGTCACTAGGCAAGAGCTGGAGCTGAAACACATCTCCGGAATCCGTACACGATGGCGCGTAGATTAGTAGAGGCCCTATGCCCCTTAAGGGGTTCCCAATTTAATTTTAAAAAAGAGGCTGGGATGCGACCCACACTGATAAATTCCCATCCCGTCTATCGATTTGCCTTGCTTAAAAGTTTGGCTATATGTACTCGTATCAATTTTTACCAAATTTGCGTACTATTTTTTGTAGACTTTATTTTTTATGAAAAAACGGACTGTTGAATTTTTATATAAAAAATACTTGAAATATTTGAAGCCAATATTTTTAATTTTTGAAAAGCTATTTGAGTCGAAAGTAAACTTTTTACCAAGTTTTAGTATTGTTTTTTTTAGAGTTTTATTTTTTGTAAAAAAAACTGTCAATTCGATTTTTTTAAACATTTTGTCGAATATTTCTTATAAGAGAAAAGTAGTTTGAAGCCAATATGGCAAAATTTTTGAATGATATTTGAGTCGAAAATCAATTTTTACCAACTTTTGTTACATTTTTTTTAGGTTTTTAATATTTAGTACAAAAACAATCAATTTTGAAAGAAAAAAGTAAATTAAAGCCAATATCTACAATTTTTGAAAATATATTTGAGTCGAAAATCAATTTTTACCAACTTTTATTAATTTTTTTTCGGTTTTTACTTTTTTGTAAAAAAACTGTCAATTCAATTTTTCTCAACATTTTTCAGAAGGTTAAAAACAATATTTCTTATTAGATAAAATAAATTTGAAGCCTGAATTTCAAGTTTTTGAAAAGATATTTGAATCGATATTCAATTTTTAACAACTTTGAGTATTGTTTTTTTTAGATTGTTATTTTTTATAAAAAAAACTGTCAATTCGATTTTTCTCAAAATATTATCAGATGTCAAAAACATTATTCTTCGTTGCAAAAAATTGTTTTGGAGATGAAATCATATTTTAATCGTAAAATTTTGGAGGTGACAAATTTGTTTTCAGTTTTTTTGATTTATAAAAAGACCGTTGAATATATTTCTTTAATATCACGTTACAATTTATTATATACAATTTAATTCAAGTCTCTAGCGGTTTTTGGTTCGTAAGATAACCAAAATGTTCACCTTTTTTTTAAACTGCTATAATGAAAAAACTACCAACTCAATTTTCTTGAGAGCCCTTTCTGTATTTTTTTGCCTTGTTATCTGCATAACAAATTTTATTTGAAACCGATATGTCTTCTGGTTCTTGAGCTATGGACGACGAAAAAAACGTCGCGAACGTACGGACGTACGAACGTACGTACACACGCACGCACAGACATCTTTCTAAAAATCTTTTATTTCGATTTAAGGACCTTGAAACGTCGAGAAATGTAAAAATTTTCAATTTGATGAATCGGACCCATAACAATAACTTCCTATGGGACATCTCGTCATTCTTTTAAGAAATGCTACTAAAATTGGTAAAAATTGTTTTTTGAATAAAAATCTCCTTAACCAAAATACATATGCAGCAGTTTGTTTAGAATAATTTAACTGAAAATTTTTTTAACAAAATACAAAATAGTACAAACCTTTTAAGCAAGACAAATCGATGGAGGGAATGGGAAGTTATCAGTGTGGGTCGCATCCCAGCCTCGTTTTTGTTTTTTGGAAACATAGATTTTTATAGGTATCTTTTCTATTGGGGTTTTCATTTTCAACAGAACGCGCTGATTGATTTTTAAGTTAATTTTTTTAAAACTGTTTTTGACATATTATATTGACGTAACTTATAAAAGTTTTTCATTATGACAACATGGAGGTCATACAAAGTAAAATCTATGTAATACACCATAATATGGTTCTATCGATGGTCCAATCAAAATTTAAGTTAAATGTCTCAAGTCACAGCTATACAATCCGATATATTTGTTAGAATTTTAGTCATAGAACAGAAAACTTGTTTTTTGTAGTCCTGAAAATATATTTAATTCATATGTCCCACAATTCTAAATTTAATTTCAAAAAGTAAAATCTTTGACAACTGAAGGCAAAAAGAAAATTATGGCACAATCTATGTTTAGAACAATACTATTTCTTCACCTTTATAAATAATACAAAATTACAATCTGTCTAAGCCTCTAAGCCATTAAGAAAGTACCAAGACTTATTCTCCACAAACTTAACCGGCAGACTAAAAAGAAAAAACATCCTCTATGAATTACATGAAAGTTTTCTACCGACCTTAATTACTTCACATAAACTAAAACATAAACAACACACAGTTAAAACTTGGTCCTAAATACCTTGACCAACTACTCTCGAGACCTTAACATTATAAAAGCCAAGTCACCCGTAGTTTATGAATAGTGTTCCATTTTCTTTTTTCGTGTGAATTGCAATTTACCTTGAAGTTTAATATTTTTTTATTTGCTCATGATCAATCGCCCCAAGCTAAAAATAGTTGCTCTAACTACCTACTTAAACTCGCTTTTTGAAAAAAATATAGTCTTGAATAAAATATGAAACATGTATGGTTGCATATGATTAAAGGAAATTAAACGAGAAAAGAAAATGCATGATGGTTTAGTGAGTTTTAAAAGATAATGTTTGTAACACAATAACGGTCTACCTCTCATAAACACCATGCCGACCCCATTTTTGTCGTTAAATATCTCCAACGCAACTTTTATTCTAATGCTAGAGGAACTTATAGAAAATATAGGGTACCATAAGAACAGTCCGTGTCATTCAATTAGATATAGTTAAAGAAGAAAGTTATAAGAGCAAGCTTTTACTAAGAACAGAATCTTAATTTATAGTTTTAATGGTTCAAAGATAGGTTTTTATCGGAGTTTTTTTTTGGTTTGTTATCAACAAAGCATATGCCTCCTCAATTGTCTTGAATTTATTTGCAGAGTTGAGTTCGGAAGTTAAATTTTTCTCAGGGATTGAAACATTAATGGAAACACAGGTTGAAAGGTTAAGAGCTATTCTTATTTTAAAATTTGTGCTTTAGTGACTTTTTAATAAAATTAAGTGGCGCAACAGTCCGTAGGGCCTAGTGATTTTGTCTCCTGTGTGTGAGTAATTGCAGGGATGGAGGGGACCTGTGAAAGCACTTTTCCATGACAAGAATTACTATTAGAGAATTTGTGAATTCGTCACAAGAGGCAGGACCCGTGGAAAAAACTTTAGGTGGCACAGGCAGGGATCAAACCAAAGACCTCTCGCATGAAAGTCCAACGCACTAACCATCATACCACTGGTAAGCGACTTTTGGACGTTTAAAATATTGGTTCAATCATATATTTTCGACACTTATTCATTTAAAAAAATTAAGATTGTAAATTTTTACCAAAACAAACTTTAAATATATGTATTATATTGTTTTTAAAATTTTATGCAAAACTATAAACCCTGGAAGCTGCAAATGTAGCTTAAAAAAGAACCAAATCTAAGTTAATTCTTTCGTGTTTCTTCTTTCCATAAAAAGGGTATATTCAATTTGGAAAACAAATTGTGGAATTTTGTTCTCTATTTGATTTGTATACCTGATTAAAAGTTTTTGTTATAAATCAATGTGAAGCCCGGCAAAATCCTCATTTAAACCCTCCAAGTGGGTGCCAGGCGGGCAATGATCACCGCAGAAGTCCTGTGCGTTTTTGGCAGGATGGTGATTAGCTAAGGTTGAGTTGGATCGCTGAATTGTTGTAACTCCTCAATAGTGCAACGTTCGGAAACCCAATTTAATCATAGTTTAGAGGTTCCTAATTTCAGTGGTGGTGTGAGCGTACTAGTACGAAAACCGTGCCGAAGAATGAAAGGCTGGGGGATAAACCAGCCGTTAACGAGCTCTTTCGGATGCTCTGGCAAGATCCGTCATATTTCTGCCTTACCCCGGCAAGCGGCTCTGCTTTGCGCTTTACTCGTGGGAACAATATGAAAAATTTTAAGAACAAACAAACAAACAAAACAATAATCAAACAAAAAAATCGTACCAGGGCTGCCAATGCGGTCACATCACCTGAAAAGGCTGTCGAGCCAAATCAGGTGTGTTAACGTGTTGTCAACCCTGTGGTTGCTACTGGTGGCGAGAGTCCTTCTCCCTCTACTAGCCGCAACCTTTACTTGAAGGAATTACCCGTCAGTGGAACAGCTGTGACGCTCGGCAGTACCAAGGGCGGCAATTCCACAACCCACCTCTTCCCCGCTCCTGCTAGGACGTAGCAAACGACCCCAAGAAGGGACACCCCATCCGGAGAGACAAAATCTGCGACATGTGGAATTGACTCGAAGGGTGAGGGCACACCCGGATTGGTATCGGTAGCGATTAAGTCTGGAGGTGGACCCACATCTGTGACACACGGACATAGCTCTGGGCCGGCCAAAAAGAAGTCCAAGAAGTCACAGGCCAATCGAGACCAACGCAATGCCGAAAGGATTCTAGCCGCAGTCGGTGTCATACCGGCGGCGGAAAGAACCCCAGAGCCAACGCGTAAACTCAAGTGGGCTAGTGGCTTTCTTAGCAAAAAATCTTAACCGACCTGCGGCGACTCAACGTCAAAGCGAGATAGGTCTTTCGAGGGTGACAAACCCGAACCAAAAAGGCAGAAGGTGCTTTCCAACAGCACAACAGCCGTCAAAAAAGATCTCTCCTTCAGCGACGCGCTCAAAGGTAAGATCATTGCCGCGGTCATTGACAGGAGTCATGTGGATGGTAACATCTCTCATAATCATTGGGCAGAGGTCAAGGCTCACCTCGGTTTCAGATTTTTATCTGTCATCGAGGAAAATCCGGGGCCTCTCCCAGACACAGCCGATGCAGGATGGTACCAAAATCGTATCAAACTCATCGCCTGTGGTGATCAGAGATCTTACGATCTATACAGGGCTGCTGTCAATGGCTTGCCAGAAGTCTGGCCGGGTGCCAAGCTCGAGGTTGTTGCAAGGGAGAATATTCCTTGCCGGCCAAGAGCACGTATAATGGTCCCGGCTCTTCACAACTGTCCAGACATGATCATGAAACTGATCAAGACAAGTAATCGGGACCTGCCTACTCACGACTGGAAAGTACCAAAGGTTGAGAAGGAGACAGTGGGTCACTATAGATCGACTCTCGTGCTGTCTCCACAAACTCTCGAACAGTCCACGATTGTCAATCATCTCTGAAGGAGATGACGGAACAGTTTAACATTCACCTCATTTGGGTGCCGGGCCACAGAGACATTCCGGGAAATTGCAAAGCCGATGAGCTCGCCAAAAACGGAACACTTCTGCCTTATGTTAGACAAAAACATAACATAGGAACACCACTTGCTACATGCAAATATCTTCTCAAGCAATATGCTTTAGAAACAACAAATACTAGATGGTCACAAAGTACCACCTGCCTGGCAACCAAGCAAATATGGCCAAGTATTGACTTAAAACGGTCAAAAGGCTTGATATCACTGAGCAGACAAAGTATAAGCTCTACAATTGGAGTAATAACGGGACACTGCCTCATAGGTAGACATGCTCTGAGGCTAGGGGTCTACACAAATGACTTCTGTAGAAGCTGCATGGACGAGGAGGAAGAGGAAACAGTCCAACACCTTCTATGTACATGTCCAGCACTCTCCATTAGAAGGAATTACTTTCTTAATCCCTTCTTCGATAATACCAGTGAACTGGCAACGATTGACACAAAACGTCTCTCTAACTTTATTAAAAGTACAAAATGGTTTGTTTAAATTCATTACTCTCCCATGAGTAACCTCATTAGTGGTATCACAATGGATCCTTGAGGTCTACGTGTGTCAATGGTATCTGGACTGGACAGCCACTCCAACCTAACCTAACCTAACCTAAATCAATGTGAAAATGAAAAAAAAGTCTTTGGAGAATCATTCAGTCTGGTGCAGACAAAGCGCAACAAATACAAACTTTATATATATTTCTTTTGGCAAGAACTAAATACCTAATTTGGCTACATTTCACAATCCGATGATCTATCTTCACTAAAATATTTGACTGGCTACTGACTTATTTATGTTAATTAATCCGTTTTTGTTGTTGCTTTCCGTCTTAAATTTTGCGATGCAACGTATTTACTAGCGAAAAAAAACAGGGCTATTGCTTATCGTACTTAATTTGGCCTTGTTTGTGCCATAAACAAGATTAAATACTGTTTAACAGATAGAACAAAAAGATTATGGTGAATTTATAAAACAATTGGAATAAGTTTACATTTTTTATCGATTTTTGAGAATTTTAACAGAGTATAGAAGAACTACATACATAAGGATTTACAGAATTCGCCACCCAGAAGTCAAATGAGTTTTGAATGACAGCTGTCACTTGATAACTTAGTTAGCAATTTCAAAATTAATAAACTTCTCCTGAACATAGTTGATGTGGGCGACCTTTTGTTTCCATCAAGACTGCACCCTATGCCACACAGTGGAACGTCTAGTAAAAAATTCCTGACATTGGGTGATTTTTTATTTTCATTATTCGAAATATTTTTTGTTTGATATGCATAGAAAATTGTCGCCTCTTTTACATATAAAACATTTTTTTTTATGTACACTCTTTAATTTTCAAATAATAGGGACTCAAAGATGCAGTATTTTTAAAACCAAAAAAAATTTCATTTTAACGCAATTTTTGTTTTTATCAGACCCTTTTAATGTTTTATTTTCAAAATAAATTTTGTAGGTAAGAAATTGGTTCATTGTTTTAACTCTAAAAAAACTCTTTTTGTGAGTATTTTTAAAAAATACTAATTTCATGTTTGAAGATGTTTTTAAAGAAAATGCTCGGACTTTGGGTAGTCTTTAATGAATTTTAAACTTATTTGGAGTCATATCCTAAAAAAATTGGATCGGACCGCGTCCGACCCCGCTCCCTGGAGGGTTTTTAAAAATCTCCCTCAAAGCTGAGAAAGCTTAGATTAAATAAGTTTGTTGACTTTAGAAGGGGGTAGTGGCATTTTTGCATTATAAATAATAATAATAACTGACATAAAGAAATCTAAATGTTTAAACAGTGACATATATGAACGAAAGACGGCGGGGAGGGGGACATTCTCCTTTTTCAATTAAATCTTATTTGCTCTCGTTAAAGAGTTTTTTTCTTTACGGTATCATTATTTGTTATAGACTAAAATAGCAAAACAAAGTATGGCTCTCATGCTTACGGTTACTTTTTCTCTCTTAATCAAAAAAAAAGCAGACAAATCACTCTATGGGAAAACCCAAAACCATCTTCAACTCGTTACTGTCGACCTATTAAGTTTAGATTTGCAAAAGAAAGTGATAGTTTAATAAAAAAAGAGTATGATGAAATGCCACGCTTAATTAAGAATCTACTTCCAACTAACATTGACACTTTGAAAACAAAACATGTTACTCACCATGATTGATGGAAAAACTTGCAATAGTATTGCTAATAATCCATCATCTATGTGTTGTTATATTTGTAAGGCTAAGTTAAGTAAAATGAATGACTTGAAAATTGCATGTAACAAAACAAATAATGAAGAATCTTATAGCTTTTGAATTTCGCCCTTACATGCATAATAAGGTGCATGGAATGGCTTTTGCATGTGTCAAATAACTTAGATTTTAAGAAATGGAGCGCTAAAAGTGATGAGCATAAAGCTTTGAAAGCTAAACGAAATAAAAACATACAAGAACAGTTAAGATCAAAACTTGGGTTACTAATAGATGTTGTCAAACAAGGAAGAGGTACAACAAATGACGGAAACACAGCGAGAAAATTTTTCTCTAACGCTGAGATAGTTTCAGAAGTCACTGATGGCTTAGATCTAAACCTTATTAAGAGAATAAATATTTTATTAATTACTATGGCTTCAGGTGAAGAAATAGATGCAGATGAATTTCAAAGCTACGCATACGAGACAGCTAAAATTTATGTTTCCACTTATCCTTGGTATTTTATGCCTCCCACGATTCATAAGATACTAGTGCATGGGGCTGATATTATAAGAAATACCGATCGAAAAGCTTTCCGAAGAAACTTCAGAAGCTAGACATAAAGAGTTTCGGAAAATTCGTGAAAGTTCCACTAGAAAAATGAACAGATTTGTAACAAATGAAGACGTGTTAACCAATTTACCAATATTTTCTAATCCCCACCTTACATTTGTATCACCTTCATTGGTAAAATGCAAAAAACATGACATTACTGAATAAGCTTTGAAATTAATTAAATTACCGCAAGAATCATCAAGCGAAGAATCAATTTCCAATGAAAACAATGCAGAATGAAGATGTCTATACTTACTTTTTATTTTTATTTTTTTTTATGAATTATTTTTTTAATTGTTGAAAATATATTTTATTAACTTCCCATAGGAAGTTATTGTAATGGGTCCGATTTGTCAAATTTAAAATTTTGACATTTCTCGACGTTTCAAGGTCCCTAGAGTCGAAATAAAAGATTTTTAGAAAGATGTCTGTGCGTGCGTGTGTACGTACGTTCGTACGTCCGTACGATTGCGACGTTTTTTCGTCACAATTTTGTGCAACGAACAATAATGTTTTTGACATCTGATAAAATTTTGAGAAAAATCTAATTGACAGTTTTATTTTTATAAAAAATAAAAATCTAAAAAAAACATTACACAAAGTTCAAAAAAATTGATTATCGATTTAAATATCTTTTCAAAAACTTTAAATTTAGGCTTCAGGCTTATTTTATCTTATAAAAAATATTGTTTTCAACATTCTGAAAAATGTTGAGAAAAATCGAATTGACAGTTTTTTTACAAAAAAATAAAAACCTAAAAAAAAAATGTATAAAAGTTGTTAAAAATTGATTTTTGACTCAAATATCTCTTCAAAAATTTTAAATATTGGCTTCAAACTAATTTTATTTCACAGAAAATATTGTCTTTATTGTACAGTAATTTTCATACATTTTTTTCATAGAAAATAAAATCTACAAAAAATACTATACGCAAATTTGGTAAAATTGATACGAGTACATATAGACAAACTTTTAAGCAAGACAAATCGACAGACGGGATGGGAATTTTTTTTAAATAAAGTATGAATTTATAATTTTTCAAGTACAAAATAGTGAAAACCGTTTCAAAATCCATCCATTATTTCAAAAGTTACAGCCCGTTGACCACTTTTTCATGTTTTCGTTCCACTGTGTGCCATACAGCTTACGATCAATCAATTTATTCTTTAAAGTTGATATTTGAACCTCTCGACTGATAGTTATTCGAGCCAACCACGGTAGCCACTCTTGCCCAAAATCAAATTTTTTAAACATAATAGGAAACCCTTATCGTTAGAATAAAGCTTACGTCAAAAAAAAATACCCTTTATTACTGACAATACAAATATCTCTGGGATCTTAACAAAATAAACTAACAAACTAAGAATTATTTTGTAACTGGTTCATGTAATGTTCTATTCTATTCAAAATATTTAAAGGCTTTTATCACAAACAAAATTCAACAGGATACATTCAATTGATTCGGATTGTTAATACCTTGTATTGAAATGATTTATTGATCTACGAAAACATGATAAAATGATTTACATTTTTCATTTTAAATAGCAACATATACAAAAATGTAGGATAGACTTATAGCAACAAAAAGAAAGTAAACTAGATAACTTCCTTAAAATTTTTGGAAATGTCATCGAAATGATATTATTAATCAGAATTAAATAAATCTATCGAGAGATGGTTTTATTTAGATACATGTCAAATATCTATATGCTTTAAAATTGTATATTTATCCATTCTTTATTTTACCGGTTATTGGCTTAAAATTTAAAGAGGGACTTGTGTGTGGTCATATTCAATCGAGTTTGGCTTTCTAAAAAATGAATTCTCATTTAAAGTTGTTTGTATCAATGTTTTTTTTTGTAGAGGGCGAAAAAAGATGAAACGTCATAAATGTCAAAATTTTACTTATATAATTATATCCACTAGATTGGGAGCTGTGATTAATATGAATCAATAATAATGACTAATTAAAATTTAAAGATGAAAATTTTAAGCGTTTTAATTTTTCTTTATCTACATTTTAATAAATTCTATAAAACTAAAAAATTATCTTTAATGATAATTATAAAGGGTGATTTTTTTGAGGTTAGGATTTTCATGCATTAGTATTTGACAGATCACGCGGGATTTCAGACATGGTGTCAAAGAGAAAGATGCTCAGTATGCTTTGACATTTCATCATGAATAGACTTACTAACGAGCAACGCTTGCAAATCATTGAATTTTATTACCAAAATCAGTGTTCGGTTCGAAATGTGTTTCGCGCTTTACGTCCGATTTATGGTCTACATATTCGACCAAGTGAGCAAACAATTAATGCGATTGTGACCAAGTTTCGCACTCAGTTTACTTTATTGGACATTAAACCAACCACACGAATGGAATGCGTACAGTGCGTACAGAAGAGAATATTGCGTCTGTTTCTGAGAGTGTTGCTGAAGACCGTGAAATGTCGATTCGTCGCCGTTCGCAGCAATTGGGTTTGTGTTATTCGACCACATGGAAGATTTTACGCAAAGATCTTGGTGTTAAACCGTATAAAATACAGCTCGTGCAAGAACTGAAGCCGAACGATCTGCCACAACGTCGGATTTTCAGTGAATGGGCCCTAGAAAAGTTGGCAGAAAATCCGCTTTTTTATCGACAAATTTTGTTCAGCGATGAGGCTCATTTCTGGTTGAATGGCTACGTAAATAAGCAAAATTGCCGCATTTGGAGTGAAGAGCAACCAGAAGCCGTTCAAGAACTGCCCATGCATCCCGAAAAATGCACTGTTTGGTGTGGTTTGTACGCTGGTGGAATCATTGGACCGTATTTTTTCAAAGATGCTGTTGGACGCAACGTTACGGTGAATGGCGATCGCTATCGTTCAATGCTAACAAACTTTTTGTTGCCAAAAATGGAAGAACTGAACTTGGTTGACATGTGGTTTCAACAAGATGGCGCTACATGCCACACAGGTCGCGATTCTATGGCCATTTTGAGGGAAAACTTCGGAGAACAATTCATCTCAAGGAATGGACCGGTAAGTTGGCCACCAAGATCATGCGATTGAACGCCTTTAGACTATTTTTTGTGGGGCTACGTCAAGTCTAAAGTCTACACAAATAAGCCAGCAACTATTCCAGCTTTGGAAGACAACATTTCCGAAGAAATTCGGGCTATTCCGGCCGAAATGCTCGAAAAAGTTGCCCAAAATTGGACTTTCCGAATGGACCAACTAAGACGCAGCCGCGGTCAACATTTAAATGAAATTATCTTCAAAAAAAAAATTAAATGTCATGGACCAATCTAACGTTTCAAATAAAGAATCGATGAGATTTTGCAAATTTTATGCGTTTTTTTTTTTAAAAAGTTCTCAAGTTCTTAAAAAATCACCGTTTAGTATTTAAAAATAATCTAAGTGACATTTAGAATCTAAGTATTTATGTACCAACTCGTTTGACACTTTTGACATTTAGAAATGTCATCTTATATTTATTTGTGTCAATAACGACTGTTAAAGGCGTTGTAGTCTAGAGTGTATATGACACTTTTTCAATAATAATATTTTAGAATGATCATACATTCAATTCTATAATTTTTTTCTAATTTATCTGATGAATAAATATTCTAAAAGATCTTCAGAGTAAATATCTTGTTATTTTTTGTCCTCATTATAATAATCATATTTTTGGCAAGCAAGTTTTATTGAAGTCATAATATGGTGGTTAAAACGTTTAAAGACCCATACAAATAAGAGTATAGAACTTGTTTTCAAGTTTCTAATTTGATTCTCTAAACGTGTTCTAATTTAAAATAAAAAATGTATACATCTCATATTCTCATATCATAGGTGTTCTACGAGTAGAAAGAGACTTCCCGCAAAGTCAAGGTAAATCCAATTTTCTTTTGAGACGCAAATGAGTCACGTTCGCTCGAAATATGATACCAGTTAAACTATTTTCTGTTTCTATGTTTTTCTATAGATACCTAATGCTTCCTCATTTATATCATATTTTCTTAATACAGGGTGATCCCAGATGAAATATGGATAGCGAAGCGATCTGCGTTGTAGCTTATGATGCAAAAAAAAACGGATGATGAATAAACAGTTTTTTCTTTATTTCTAAATAAAAATAAACATTCTCAAAAGAAGTGCAATCTTAATTATTACAAATGTTGACAATGTCTTAGGCGCCAAAATATTGTTTCACATTGCACAAGGATTATGTTTAATTTCTTTTTTTTTTAACTTTCTAATATAAATAATATAAAATAAATAAAAATATTTCAATTTAAAAGTCAAACATATTTTGTATTTTATTGTTTTGGACAGAACCACCCTATTTATTGAGAAAATATTTACACTTATAAAATCAAGTATTGCCAATGAAGACTTATAAATGTTTTGTTTTGAGAAAAAACTATCTCCCAACATTACAAATTAACAATATTATTGTTTTATGAAATATGAAACCTCCTCGCAACAATGGAAACATAAACAATGTCCAAATACTTAAATAAAAAGAAGTATTTGTTTACATTTTTGGTAACGCACATTCATGAAAGATCCAATGGAATTTTCGAAGAAACAAGTGCATAGTGACTTATTGGCACATACAAATTGTCACAATAAATATTTTAGCTTTTAGGGTGTTATGAAAATGAGATACATTAATACATTTAGACGTTCACATATTACGGCAGAGAAGAATTTATAGGCGATTTAAGTAGACTGATTCCTCTATAGTTGGTGCAGTTAGGAGGGTCTCCTATTTTCAGGATCGGGCAAAGAATCTTCCGACCACATCTTACAGATAAGTTGGTGCATGCTCCTAACCAACTTATCTCCAGCTGCTTTAAAGAGCTCCGCATTCAAGCTATTCGCTCCAGCGGCTTTATTAGGCTTCAGCTTAGATATGGCAATCTTTACTTCGTCTAAGTCGGGAGGACGGGATTGTTGGCTTTCGTCGTCTACGTTGAATGCATCATCCTGACTAAAATGTTATTACTTCCAAAATAATTGTATATATAACGAAGAGTTATGTTTTTTTGGAAACATCGCATCGCATTCACAATTTTTTTTTTCAAAAGATAAAAACTTAAAAAATTAATACTAAAAATTATATTTCGACTCCAATAGTCTTATCTTATGAAAGACCCAGTTTCTAACATTTGGTAAATTTAATAAAGAAATCCAATCGTGCCGCCTGCAAAATTATTCAATTTTATACTAAATATTGTAGTTAAAATTTATTTTCCAAGCAAGTATCTTGAGACCATTGGCTTTAAATTTTCTTTATCTTATATTTTGTAAAACTTTCAAAAATTCAGAGAGAAACAAAAACCTCATACAAAAAATGCTAAAAAGTACTAAAAATTCAATTTTGAATTATGTATGTATATATCTTGAGCAAAAAAAGGAGACTTACTTTCAATTTGCTTCAAGTCATATAAATGTTGTTGTTAATGATTTGTTATATTTAAAGATAGTGTTTATGATTTTGGATATCAATGAAATTATTTATTCCTGTAAAAATACGTTTGATGTCATTATGTATGGAACTCGATTTCTTTTGCATGGCCACCACGAGCACGATTGCAGAAGTCCAAACGCTGAACCCATTTTTCGATTGTTTTCAAGCATAAATCGGCCGATACTGCTGCAATTTTACGTTCGATATTTGTACGAAGTTCAACAATCGCCGCTGGCTTATTGGCATAGACCATAAACTTGACGTAGCTCCACGGGAAATAGTCTATAACGGCGTAAAATCGCTTGATTTGGAGCTTGGAGGCGGGCAAGCTACTGGACCATTTTGTGAGATAACAAGTTCTCAAAACTTAATTTCCAATTAATTGATTGTGACGTACGCTGTGTGACTTGTGGTGTTGTGCTGTCCTTCAAGTCCATAGTATCCAATCGCGTGCAAAAATATTCAGTTATCATTGAACGGTAGAGATCCCCATTTACAGTAACGAGTCGGTCTTGATCATCACGGAAGAAGTATGGTCCAATGATGCCGCCGGCTCATTAACCACAGCAAACTGTAATTTTTTCGGGATGCAATGATGACTCATGGAGTATGTGTGAATTGCTGCCTAACAAATACCGCATATTTTGTTTTTTTTTTAACGAAGCCATTAAGCCTGAGGATGATTTTTCGATGAAAATCATTTTCAAGTTATGTCTCAGCCCACTTCACGAATAAACGATGCTTCTAGTGGTCAAGCGGCTTCAGCTCTTGCTTCAATTTAATCTTGTAAGGACGTAGTCCAAGATCTTTTCGCAAAATTCGCCACAACGACGTCATAGAAATGCCCAACGCTTGAGAACGACGTACGAGATATTTATTTGAGCTTTCTGCAACTGAAGCTTCAGCGGCAGCAATATTCTCTACACTACGGGCACATCTTTATCTCACTGGCACACAAACATTTTGTATTATACCTGTTCAATCAAATTTTTCCACTAGATGCTCAATTGTTGATCTGCTAGGACGATTATGAGTAGTACCTGTGGCATGATGGTTAGTGCGTTGGACTGCGAACAAACGATGGAACGGACAATTCCAAAGTACAAAGAACGGGACCAAATGGACGCTTACAGAAACGCGACAAATGACGCACTACGTAGGCACAAGAGTGGCTTACTGACAAGACTCAAAAACTTGTACAGACGACTTACAGACCCACACGACTTGGAGGTTAGGACACTGAAGTCGTCAATAAAAAATGTCAATCTGTTGATTAAGGAGAACTACAGGCTATCCATTAACAAGTACTGGGACCGCAAGATCCGGTCAGTTAATTCGAGTGACCCTAGTATGTTCCCTAAAATCAACAAAATATTCAGGAAAAAGAACGACAATGACCTTCTGAGTCTGAAACTCCAAAGAACCGAAATGAACAGAGACGTACTGACGACAGCGCAATTAGATCCAGAAGAAGCCATCTTTGACGATGAATTTTATATAATTGAAGATCCGAAGGAAAAAGTGGAGGCGGTGGGAGCTGCTTTCCAGCAAGTGTAAAAGGTAAATGTTAGCATTCGCCCCAACCACGACCTGGAAAACAGAGCTCTACTTAATCGCTTTTACCTTCGAAATGATATGACACAATGGCGATCTAAGAACCGCGGTTTCATGCGGTTCAATGACTATTCCTTGGCAAATACCATAATCGCCGAGCAAACGGGACCAAGTCCCTTGTTAGTAACGAAGGTTGAGCTTCAGCTGATCTTCAATTCAATGAAAAACAAAAAGTCAGCAGGTGTCGATGGTATATCCAACGTTGTACTAAGACATTTACTGATGGAAGCAATTGACATTTACAACACGCTCTTCAATAATGCACTGAATAATGCATATTATCCAGTGCATTGGAAGACCGCTGTGGTTCATCCTCTCCCGAAAAAGGGAAAGGACAACTCCAACCCGTCAAATCTTCGGTCGATAAGTCTTCTTCCGAGCATCAGCAAAGTTTTCGAAAAAATCATTAATAGGGCTCTGACTAAGTGGGCTGCGGACAACAAAATAATTCCGGATAAACAATTCGGGTTCAAGGCGGGTCATGACACAATTCATGCTGCGTCTAAACTCGTTTCTGATATCCAATGGAATAAATCAAAACAACAATGCACAGGTGCTGTTCTGGTTGATTTGGAAAAGGCCTTTGACACCGTATGGTTAGAGGGTCTTTACCTAAAACTGAGCAGGCTTGGCATAAGCAAGCCA
The DNA here is from genome assembly GCF_945859685.1 of Eupeodes corollae. Taxonomy (NCBI): domain Eukaryota; kingdom Metazoa; phylum Arthropoda; class Insecta; order Diptera; family Syrphidae; genus Eupeodes; species Eupeodes corollae. Next base: position 67,339,512 of record NC_079148.1, on the reverse strand, counting down.
TTGTTGTATATACTTTATGATATGCTTAACGGTAGAAAGTTTGTTGTCAAAAGTGGCAATGTAACTTCTACCACAACATTGTCTTCAACAGGGAGCGGTGAATTCGCCGATTCTCTTCAACATTTACACCAGCGATTTGATAGGTAGTCTTACAAAGGCAGTTGCGCACGCCGACGATCTAATTGCGTACACAACGGCCCGAAAGGTTGAAGTTATTAGAATTCTCTTGCAGCGTAATTTCGACAAGATTCAGCGATATTGCGACGACTGGAAACTGAAAATAAATGTCCAGAAGTCGGAGACAATTCTGTTCCGGACTGCGTTGGCTGGGGCCACGAGGGATACGTGCAAGAATTGGCGCGAGATGGTCATCGTTGATCTTCATGGGCAGCCATTAGCGAGCAAAAGTGTAGTGAAGTACTTCGGTATCTGGTTAGATCAGTATTTATATTTTGACAGAAATATAAATGCTGCTCTGACCAGGGCCAGAGGAGCCTTCGCTCTGACGGCTGTTTTACAGCAGTCGGCTTGACCCCACAGTGAAGGCAATTTGCTACATGACCCTCGTACGGCAGATGATCGTTTATGGTTGTCCTGTATGGTTCAATTTTTCCCCTTGCCAGATGGAGAAGTTTCAGGTGTTCGAACGGCAGTGGTTACGACTCTGTACCGGTTTATATCGAACAGCCGAGCCTTCTTATGTGCATTACTATTCCAACGAGGTCCTATACAACGGGGCTCGGATCAACAGAATTGACAATTTCGTGATAAAACTCGTCCGAGGTCACATTGCAAGAGCTATGTATGTCTTCGACCAACAATTTAATTTTTGGGGCGTTCTATCCGAACGACGAGTATTTTGAAAGTGCACGCTTGAGGGGCTTCATTCCACTAGAGGCATTCCTCTTTTTAGACAAATGCGGTCTAATACAGGATAGATTGGCAGTTCCCGCTAATCTACCACGTCAGATGAAGAACCGTAGATAGGCGACTCCCGTACAATCGGGACGTCATGGCACAAGGCGGAGCAGAGCTCTTCGGTTCAGTAGGGCTGTGTCCGAACGGGACCGAACTGATAGGGTGAAGCAGGAGAACCAGTTTTGGTGGCTTCAATCGGCACTTGATATTGGGTAGTCGGGATGGGGTTTTAAGCCTTGGCCGGCTTACATACTTGTTTTATAGTTTTAGGATTTAATTAATACAAAAATAAATAAAATTGAATTGAAGTTAAAAGAGATCTTAGGGCCGAAAGGCATTATTAGTTAGTGTTATAGTTTAATTTAGAGTGTCCGTATGCGACCATTAAGTTAGTTGTAAGTTATGAATTTTTGTCTAGCTTTAAGATAGGTTTAAGAATGAACTAATAAAAATGAATTTAAAAAAAAAAGAAAAGTACATTGGACTGCCATGCGAGAGGTCTTGGGTTCGATCCCTGCCTATGCCACCTAAAGTTAGCCTCTTGAGAGGAATTGACAAATTCTCCCAGAGTAATTCTTGTCATGAAAAAGTGCTTTCTCAAATTTGCCGTTCGGACTCGGCTTTAAACTGTAGGTTCCTTCCATCCCTGACAACAGTACTCGCATACAGGAATGGTTGAGAGTTGTCAGTCACTAGGCCCTAGTTCACAAACGGACTGTTGCGCCACCCAATTTAAAATTAGATTTGAAGGACGATTATGACGACCATAAATTAGACGTAGCCCTCTTAACGTTCAGGCCACTGACTCCAAATTTCGGTACTAAAATTTTATAATTTCGACTTGTTTTTGGCTGGTATATATCTTTCCATCATGAAATTGCAAACCTTAGTGAACAGAAATGTCAAAAGATCGGCACGAAATATGACGTCGTTTGGTGTCCCTGTCGCTCCACTTTTGTAGCGTACCTATTGGAAAACCCCGTATATTAATTTAACTCCTCCATCCATTTCACAAAAAGCAGCGGTAACTTAAATTTTTGATTTCATATCCACTCTTTTAGTTTCCAGCCTTTGTTTTTATTGAAAAAATCGAAGTTAAGAACAAAAAAACTTTTTGAGAATTTAGTAAAAATCTAAGATTCGTTTTTGAATTTAAATTTTTGAATTATGGCCAGTCAATATTAATGGGAACTACTTTTCAAGTCTTAATTTTAGTCTTTAAAAAAATGAAGAAAAAAAACGCACCGCGAATCTGCTTAAAACCATAAAGGTTATATTAAAGGAAGAAAAATTCGAAGGTTGAACTCAATCGACACAATGGTTTGGGTTGTAGGGACGATGACAGAAGATATATGGATGGAATCCACTTTAAGTAATTAAAAATAAAAATATTGGCTTCAAGCTCATTTTATCTAAAATTTTTGATAAATTAACAATTTTATTGTAAAAAAATAATAAAAGTGCATGGGCTAGTACAAGAAATTGGTTAAAGATAGATTTTAGATTCAAGTTTAATTCATAGAATGCAAAATATTTTCGTTAATATTTAGAAACATTTAAAGAAGAAACCAACAGAAATTTTTTTTAATAAAAGTAAACGTCTACCAAAAATTTAAATCTTAATGTAAGACCCTGTTCTATTTGAAAATTGGTCGCTAAACTTTAAAATTTTGATAAAACTAAATTATAGAAATTATAATGGCTTTACTTAAACATGTTTTCAAATATATTCAATTCAATTAATGATCAGTGTTTGACTTTTTTAATTAAATAAGAAGCTTTCTACATAAGGTTTGCTGGATATAATATCGAATAAGTTTATCTAATACTCTACCCAACTTATCACAGTATAAAGTGACAGTAAAACTTCATTGCCTGATGTCTTTTTCACACAAAAACACAATTTAATTAACCCTCTGTGAAAAAGTAGGATCAATAAATTCGTATACACCTGCCAATAAATAAGAGTTTGCTCTTTAGCTATATAATGGCCTGGCCAGTTCATTACCTATAGATTTAACATGAGGCCTTGGGGGACATGTTGCACATAGTTCAATAACCACACTCTCAGATTGCATTGGTTAAACAGTATGTGAGAATTAATTGGCTATTAAATGAGTGAAGACATTCCAAACTTTGTCAACTGCCATCCAAGACACAACGATACAACTTTAAAACTAGACACTAGCCACTCTTAACTTTATACTATCTAAGCTTCTCATATGTGACATGTTTGAATGAATAACAACAAAAAAAGATACAAACTGATAATTCGCAGTGAACAAACAACTTAACCTTGTTTTTCAAGTCAATTGTATAAAAAAGATATTGTCTTTGGATTGGATCTTTGGGAGGAAATCAGTATGAGATCAGACCAACAAATCGATTCATTAAAACAAAGATTTGCGCACTTTTCCTTCGAGTTTTGTTTTGTTTTTATTTTGTATCTTTTGAAGGAAATTGAACTCTCCAATACGTAAAGAAAACACGGTTTCTAGATAAAAACAAGTTTGAATGAATTCAAGCAAGTTGTAACTATACATTGTATCTTTGAGCTGAAGCACCCATGGAGTTAGGATTCTTTGAACGGTTTTAGTAGAGGAAAAACAGTCTCTTTCTATCTATCTACATATATGGTGCAATATACGAATACGTACGTACATAAGCATTTTCCTTTCAGTTCATCACGTCAGGAACGGAACTTGAGGAGGACAGAAAAGCCAGTGTGAAGTGTCGGTAATATAACGAACAACCATATTTGCTGATGGGTACCCTTTATCCCCGCTCACATTTGTAATTTTTAGCTGTAGGGGTTTTGCCATTGCAAATTTTGTTTCGAGATTTAAAAGCTAGTAAGTTTAATATGTTTGGTGTCGAAATGACTCTGATGACTTTTAGATTTGTTTAACTACAAATATTCATCGTTTAACACAGAAGTCTTCTTTTAGTTCATGTTTAATTTCTTAATGATGAAATCGTTTTCAATGAACAGCTGATTGTTGATTTTCCATTCCGAGACATAATCGTCCCACCTGTCAGTTTAACTTGGAATGACACCAAGTGCTTGATTCTAATCAGGAAATGCTTAGTTCCAATCGGGAAATATTTATTTATTGACAGAAATTTTCAATGAAAGCTTTAACTTACCTGTCAAAATAATTTCAATGATTGGTTTCAATGATAAAAACCAATGGTAGGTATAACTGTCAGGACCCCTCTTTTTTTACATAAAAGCTACGGGTCTTTGGTTACACGCACGTGTTAAAAGTCCATTCACTCTATGAAAGATGTGAAAAGCTGGGATATGAGTGTAAAGTGCATTTATATTCAATAGGCTCTATTGCTAGGCCAAGTTTGTTGCAATCAAATATCAAAAGATAAAATCAATTTATAGCTTTTATGTTACTTTTTAGACATTTCTTCTAATTATCCAAATATACGTTGTACTGTTTCAATACAATTTGATATATGACCGCATACCACGTACACTAACTTTATTTTGACCATCTATGAAACTATAAACTTTCAACACTGCTGTTAAAATATAGCTACAAAGATTAATTATTTTTATTTTATTTTTTAAGGCTAGTCTTTTTATAATTATGTATGTTTAAAACCAATTGAATAAGTCAAAGCAAAGCATCTAAAAGCATCAGCAATTAACTTTTGAATTACGGTGTTTGATAAATTACACCAGCCTGAACTATGCGGTGAGACATCTGGCAGATATTGAAATGTATACCTCCTATGATTTTAATGTTTGAGGAAGCTTCAAAGAGCCGACCAGATGTTTTTTTGTTATTAATTAATATCAGCATGTACGAATAATATCTATTATGTATGAATATAATTGAATTGAACCGGAATAGTGCGTTTATACACATAGACATACCAAAAAAATGAGTAACTTGAAATAAAAGAAATTCATTATGCAATAAAAAAAAAGCAATACTAGGTTTTTTAAATGAAAAATATTTGTATAATATAGGATTTCCAATAAAAGGTTTCGTTTTGATATTATACAAAAATAAACTGTGATGGGCACCAGGACACAGTGAAGCGCCTGCGAACGAGAGAGCTTACAAGTTGGAGGGATAGGTACAACACTGGACCAATCCTGTACAGACTCAATTACAAACACCTTATCCTGTGACGTAACTCAATTAATTGGTGACAAGATACTTCAAGAAACCAATGAGAGATGGAAAGCCAGATTAAGGGCTAGGGAATTTTGTACCAAATTTGACAAAACTAGATTCGGTTAAACAAAAAATCTCTGCAATTGCTTCTACCGATGATATGTTTAAGGGCTGCCGTTATGGAAAAGGGCAAGAAGTTACTGCCTACGTTACTGGCACTATGTCATGCTAAAAATAAACTTTTAGGCAGTCAAAGAAATTCCAGGACACAGCATATTGGGCCATATCAAAGCATCTATAAGACTACAACAAAACAATCCATAGGGGTCATAGGTTTTAAATATTTCTTTTTCGGAAGTGCAACAAACCCCTCCTCCCGACTGAGACGAAGTAAATATTGCCATATCTAAGCTGAAGTCTAATAAAGCCGCTGGAGCGGATGACTTGAATGCCGAGCTCTTTAAAGCAGCTGGAGATAAGTTGGTTAGGAGCATGCACCAACTTATCTGTAGGATATGGTCGGAAGAAAGCATGCCCGATGAATGGAACCTTAGTATTTTTTGCCCGATACTAAAAAAAAGGAGACCCTCTAAACTGCACTAACTATAGAGGAATCAGTCTCCTTAACATCGCTTATAAAATCTTCTCTGCAGTTATATGTGAACGTCTAAAGCCCATCGTCAACAACCTGATATTTCCTTATCAGTGTGGCTTCAGACCAAGAAAGTCCACAGTTGATCAAATATTCACATCACGGCAGATCTTGGAAAATACCCAACAACACCAAATTGACACTCACCATCTTTTAATCGATTTCAAGGCCGCATATGACAGCATCTACAGGGACGAGCTGTATAGAGCCTTGTCTAGTTTTGGAATCACTGCCAAACTCGTTCGTTTGTGCAGGATGACCATGGAGAATTCACGCTGCTCCATAAAGGTTGGAAACAACTTAACAGAACCTTTCGATGTCAAAAAAGGTTTTAGGCAACATCGTGCTCGAAAGAATAGTGCAGAGGTCACACGTCATCACTGGAGGCACTATCTTTCTGTCTGTCCAATAACTGGCATATGCTGATGACATTGACATAATCGGAAGAACTCAGCGTGATGTCAATGGGGCTTTTGTGAGTATTGAGGCTGAGGCGGAAAAAATGGGTTAAACGGTCTATGAGAGTAAAACAAAGTGCCTACATGCTGTCGTCAAGAAAGGACATACAACATCGACGTCTTGGTCAAAACGTCACCATCGACAGACGTAACTTTGAGGTCAAGGACTTCGTCTACCTAGGCTCCGCTGTAAACGCAGAAAACAACACCAGCGCTGAGATCAAACGCAGAATAACTCTTGCTAACCGCTGTTTCTTTGGGCTAAGAAAGCAATTGAGTGGCGAAGTCCTCTCTCGAGGGACCAAAGTGTTGCTATAATATAAGACCCTTATCATCCCCGTCCTGCTTTACGGTGCAGAAGCATGGACCATGACAAAAGCGGATGAAAGCACCTTGGGTCGTTTCGAGAGAAAAGTTCTTCGTGTGATCTACGGTCCCGTATGGGGAGTGGAGGAGAAGATGGAACGACGAACTGGACGGGCTGTACAGCGACGTAGACTTAGCCAGAAGAGTAAAAATCCAACGACTAAGATGGCTGGGTCGCGTAGAGCGCATGGAAACCAATGTTTCGGCCCGGAAAGTCTTCGAATTCACACCCACAGGACAGCGCAGTAGAGGAAGACCGCGAATAAGGTGGCGCGCACAAGTGGAAAGATGACATCACCCAACTTGGAGTGCGAAACTGGAGACATCCAGCGACCGAGCCCTAGGGTGAGGCCCTAGATCACACAGGCCAGTAGCGCCACCTTAAGTAAGTAAGTTTGGGAAGTGCAATACTTCGGGGTATCACAATTAATCAATATTGATCTGTGTCTGGCGAAAAAGTCATCAATTGCCAGCTCATCAACCTTCTCTAACCTAACTTTTGCATGTGAAAAAATAAGTTTCATTTTAACGTTTGGTTTTGTTACTAATATTTTTTTAATCTTGTCAGAAAATTACGTTATGTTTATATATAGAATGAAATCATTTTCAGGTCAATACCTTCATTGGTTCTCGAGATTGGAAAATTGTTTACAATTTTAAGTAATATTTTTCTAAGAAAACGTCAATTGGATGTTAAAAACAGTGATTTTTATTAGAATACGTCGACGACCTAATTGCGTACAGAAAGGCCCCAAAAATTGAGGTTATCAAGACCCTTTTGATTTTTGAGTGTGACTTCGACAAGATTCAGCAATATTGCGATTACTATAAGTTGAAAATCAACATTCAGAAATGCGAAACTATTCTGCTTAGGACTCCGCTGTATGGAACCTCAAGGGATACGAGACAAAAACTGGAAAAATGTAGTGATCGTTGGACCGAATCGACAACCACTGACGAATAAAAGTGCAGTAAAGTACCTGGTTGGATCAGTTTTTGTATTTCGACAGACATATGAGTGATGCTCTGGCCGGAGCTAGGGGAGCTTTTACCCTGACAAAACAGTTGTTTTTTAGCAGCCGTCTTGACTGCAGGGTGAAGTTGATTTGCTACATGACCCTTATCCGGCCGATGATTGCCTATGGGTTCCCGGTATTGTTCAACGTTGCCCCATCTCAAATGGAAAAGATTCGTGTGTTTGAGAGACATAGTCTGCGACGACGCGACGTTGCCTTGGACTACACAAAACACCAGATTCGGAGTACACACATTGCTATTCTGTTATGTACAACAGAGCAAACGTTGGGGCTTACTACCCAAACAATGAGTACTACAAAAGTGCACGTTTAAGTGGCAACATTCCGCCCGAATCTTTTCTCTATTTAGACAATCGACTGCTGGTACAGAATAGGGAGACGGTTCCACTAATCTACCACTTCAGCCGTAAAACTGAAGATAGGCGACTCCATTATAGTCGAGACGTTCTCGCACTGGATGGAGCTGAGTGTCTTCGGTTCAGTAGGAGTATTTCCGATAGGGACCGAAGCGATAGGGTAATGCAGGAAAACCAGTTTTGGTGGCTTCAAATGGGAATGTCATTTAAAGTTGTCTAGGGTGTTTGGTCTTGGCCGGCCTACATAGGTTTTAATAAGATACTCTGCTGGTGATCAACCGACTTGAATTCTTTTAATAACTTAACTTTAAAAGCATAGAACGCTTTGTGTAAAATGCAGTGGAATTAATCATTAATATAGAATATAGTCCTATTAATTTAAAGTTCGATGAGGAAACGACTAACCTGGGTTTTCATTAAGTGTACGGTCTAAAGTACCAATATTTTCAATTGTTCTTGAGAAATGCACGAGGTTTCTATTTTTAATATCATTAACTTGTCCCAAAAGTTTAAATTTAACCCACAATCTTACTATTTTCCGCCGAAGAGTTAATAACGCTAGTGACAATGTATAGCAACAACTTTTATTCCCAAAAAATATAGTCTTAAATAATTTTTCCTACACCCCTCTTCAACCTGTACAGCTTTTTGCTCCTCTCCAAATTTTTAGACTACGAGTTACGAATGAAAATTATCAATAAGATGATTTTCAGGCGAAAATCCAAATCTTTTCCGTGAATTTCGAGGACAGAATCAGCGGAACACACAAAATTGCATTAGCAGAATTTTTAGTTCTTCTTGCTCAACACATGACGATTTGATTCTTCACATCACAATCAATGCCAATTTTGTCTACTCGTCTCGGTGTCAAGATAAGACTTCGTGCAATTTAGTCTGCAATTTTTCTCACCGAAGATTTTAACAAAAATCTTAACTATAGCAATGACATCGTATTAGACAACGCAGTGAACATTGACAAAGTTTAAAGTATTTTCTTAAATGCAGTGAAGAGACATAATCATTGATTTATTATTGATTATTTATGGTTATCAATTCAATGACGAGATTTCAACTTGCACAGTAACAATTTCTTAAATAAAACACAAAAAACCAAAACAATAAATATTTTGAATTGTTGTATGTAATTTCCTCAGTTGCAATGTTCCAAATGAAGAAAAAGAAAAACATTTAATTTGATAATTGTTTCAAGACTTTTAGGGTATGGTATACAGGAAACGTTTGTTTTTATTTTAACCGGTTTAACAATTGCAAAAAGTTTTGTTTGATTAAGACTTGTTTTAAGATTTAATTTCCATAAACAAATACTTCGATTGTCTTTACCGCATTTTATATGTTCTGAGAAAAATGTTCGCATGTTTTTTTATTTTGTAAAACAAATATCTATCCAAAATTGAAAGTAAAAAACTGTTTTATTTGTCTTCCTTAAACAAAATTAATTTCTGATTATTTTTAAATTCAAATTCGTTTGTTTTCGTACAAATTCTGTATAATTCAAATGAAAAATGTTTATTTAATATGCAAAATTATTGTCATCGAAACACAAAAACTGTACAAAAATCAATTTTAATATGTATTTTGAACTTTAAACCTAAAATTATAAATTATCCCCCAAAACATTTGTTGTTAATTTTTGCATACATATTACATTAATGTATAACTAAAATTTATTATAGTTTAAATTATCATTGAATTATGATAATGCTCGCTTTTTCTCTTTTTCTGTGCGAATTCAGAAAAATAACAAACACAAATCAATTAATTCGGTCTTCTTGGTATGGTCTTATTTTGTTCAAAAATTCAAATTTAAAATGTAGATTATGCTAAATTAAATAAAAATCATTTATAAAAACCCCGTGGGCAAAGTTTTAATGCCCCTCACATGCTTCTTTTTGTTATCAAATTTATGCCAAATAAAGAAATCTCCAATGAATATAAATAAAAGTGATCCTGATATTATTTATGTTTATGTTTTTATAACTATAATTATAAATAAAATAGAAACTGTTAAGAGAATGTTATGGACTAGATTTGATTTAAGATTTTTAAAATGATTGAGTTGAAAGTTGGAATTAATTAAAATTAAAAAAAAAACAGTCACAGTTTCATGCATTGATTATTGTGTAATTATCTATAAGTTATAAAAGTTTAAAATAAATCATTTAGTGAATCAGCGCAAGAGAACAACCTTTGGTCACAATTTCCTGTCTTAACTACGTTTTGGTTTTGCTTTCTGTCTAAAGTATCCATGTGGCATATGACAGACATAGAGTCAATTTTGCAACGAAGAGTTCTTAGTCATAAAAGGTCTTTGTCATCACATTGAGGTGTATGTCTGTTTATCCATCAAGAAAAAAGAAATTAATTTATCCATTCTCATCACTTCTTCCGGCAAACTTAATTTAGGTTCTTCCCTAGAATTCTCATATTATTTTTATATCTTTTTCAGGTTATTTAGAACTAGGTTATGTTTCTACTTTGGTAGAATAAAACTGCACAACTTAATTTTAAAATGCATCTTTTTAAAAGATTGTACTAATAATGTAAAATGTCTGACCTCAGCTTTAAATGGGTCATCCATTTTATATTTATTTATATTTATAGCATCTTCAATAAACTAAATCTCAGTTAAGGCAAATCAGTAAAATTGTAGTTTTATTTGTTGTGCCATAGACCAACCGAAAAAGGTGTTTTTCAGCTTTAAACAAATATTTTAACAAATTTCTTACCAACAAAATAATTTGTGGTTTAATAATGGTTATCACTACACATGATTGATAACCATACAAGATTTCTAGGACTCAGAATCAAATTGGTCTTAATTCAAAAGCTAAACTTTGTTGGAGAACTTGTTTCATATACGGCCTTAACGCTTTCTCAAAAGTTGAAAAGGGGTAAAAATGGGGCTAAAAGCAGTTTTAACTTATGACTCAAAACCTATAGTTCTTTTAAGAAAGTTGGTCACATATACACAAAGGCGGATCCAGGCTTTTAATCAAAGGGGGAGGGTCACGTACTTAACATATTGACGAGGTTTTACTTACCGCTTTAAAATGTTCTTTAAAGGAGGTTAACAAAAATGAATGTGCATCTTAACCTTATATGTTGTTTTTTCCTCCGAACAAAATTATATAAACCTTATTGATAATTTATAAAACTTATATACATACTATTTTAGCTGAAAGATACATTGTATCAAATCACTATATTGTAAAATGTGCGGTAACGAACCATTGAATTGAAACATAATCAATAAACTATCTATCTATCTATTAACCTAATATGTACACAATTCAAGGGTTAAAGTAACAACTTAAGTTATTACATTATTTTCGAACGCTGTTGTCTAGCAAGGTATAGTCTAACTATTTAATTTAGTAGTCTTTCTTATTATGAAAGCATTCCAAGATTCTAACAATTTTCTAAATATGCCATATTTAAGAGCAAAACACATTATATTTTAGTGTTTTTATTGCTTTCATGGAGAAATGTACGAAATTGTTTTGAAACTTTGCTTTCTTCCAAAAAGAATAATTTTTTTTTTTGCCATTTATATTATTGCGAAAAACGCTCCAAAAATTCAAAAACCCATAACATGAGAAAGAATCTGATATTAAGAATTTTCTGGGTCTTATCAGTCTGCTTACTCGTAGATTGGAGAGGATGTTTGAAAACATTTTGATCTTAAAGGAGTCAAAAAAACTTTAAAATTGTAGAGAGAAAAATGTTTGGTTCTTGAAATTAAGGAAATAAGTATATTAAGTCTCTGAAAATAAAATAAAAATAAACTATGGTAAACAAATAAGCTGAAAAAAAAACTTTTGCATGGCAGTCAAAGCTTTTATATTAATAGATATGAAACGTGCATTGCATTTTTCAATTAGCCATTAGTTTAACAAAAGTCGCACTTTTGCTGTTTTTGGGAAATTTTTATTCTTGAAATTCGGGTTTAAATCTCAGTTATAGAACATCTAAAACAAATTCACCTCAAAATGTAGATATCTTTAATTTGTTACGATCTTACTAGTTTTATATAACAGATAATCAATTCTGAAAGAAATATGTTGCCCGGCTCCAAAATAAATGTTTCTCAAAAATTTAAGTGCCATAAACTAAAAAATAATGACATTTTCGATCATCCAAAATCATCATCATTAAAGAAAGAAAGCCGAAATAAGAAAAAAATTAGAGAAAGTTCTAAAAAAATCTATCGGTTCATTTCTGAAAATATCTAATTTTTACGAATGCAATAGTTGCCAAATACATAGTTTCTATGTGTCGGAAGTAAAAATCAATTCAATGTGCACTATTTATGTGCATAAAAAAATAGGATGGGATTGAAGGCTAGTTTCCGGAATTTAAAGGGACCTTAATATAAAATTGAAGATCTCTTATTCAAGGTTTCTTCTTAAAAAACGTGAATATTTTCCCTTTTTCTTGGAAACAAACTTTATGAAAATAATTTAAAGCATTACTTAAGATACACAAATTTTAAATGTTTTTGTCAGCAAACCTTTTGTTATTGAATGTCGTTAAATTACTAACAAATCTTTACTTATACAACTGTATAAGCTTTATGGCTCATATGACCACCCCTGGATTGGTCGAAATTAGATGAATTTGTGCTAAGTTTTTGAAATAGGTGCAGCCCTCGGTTAAAAGTGCTACCTTTTGCAACAAGGTTTAGAAAGTAAATTACAAATTTTGTTTTCATATACAAAAAATAAATAATTCAAAATATAATAGGGGTCGATAGGTGCGATTAGTTTTGAATTGAAGGAAATGCCTACAAAAATACAAACAAATTATCTCCCAGAGGGGGTCATGACCCCTACGGGAGGGTCGTAGGTGTTCCGCCATTATACAATACTTTAATGGCTCATATAATTTTATATAAAAATATACACACTATTCATATTATTGACGGTTTTAGAGAAAAGACATTGGTTCCAAATATTGGTTTGAAATATATTCTCTATCAAGAACCGAAGTCTGAAGATGTGTCCAAAACATTTCAGACAACATTGTTTAAAAAACGTTTTTGAGGTGTTTCCAAATTGCTTTAAAATTGTGTCAGAAACATTTCAGGAATGTTTCTCTGTTTCTGAAATGGTTTTTAAAATGTTTTTTTTTTGTCTAAGCAATGCAACCATTTAAAAAAATCATAAATCATAAATAACGGCTGTACCACAATTTGTACTCAAGTTATAAATAAGCGTTTTGAAAATATTTTTTTTTCTAATAAAAGGAGTGACGGCATTTTTTGTGGTTTCTCAAAAAAAAATATTTTAAAGATATTTTTTTTGTAAAAAAGAAGTGAAATACGTTTATCAAATATGAAAAATGGCCTTTAAGTAAAAACCTTGAAAATAAGCAAGTGTATAATTCAGTAATATTGGACAAAGAATTGCTTTATTTCTCAAAATTACGGAACTAAAAAAATGTGGTCATTCGATTTTAGTTTTACAGAACTACTTTTTAAAGGTTTTAAAATGACGGCTGTTAATTTTTAAACTTATACAAAATGATGTAAGGTGTTTTCCAATTGGATTATTAATTTTGAATCGTGAGCTTTTTTAACGCGCTGTCGTCATTTGACAAGTAAAAACTATGCAAATGTTGGCAAAACTAAAGTACTTTTAGGTTGTAGTCGTGAATCGATGTCGGACTTGTTTTTTTATTTTTAGCTTCTTGTGTGTTTTCACGTTCGATTTATCAATTCGCGTTTTTCACCGTTGCTTATTTTCTCAATTGTGGTAACAACATCTATCATTTACGGATGTAAGACAAAATTTCTAATCCGTGTGTCCCAATGTACAGTTTTATAAAATTAAAGTTTTGAATTGATAGTGCGGCGGACTTACAGCTAGGAATCACAATAGGAAAGAAGTATGGCAACACTGTTCAAAAAACATGGAAGAAATGTCAAAAGCAACCATTTTTGCGTGTGTTGTATGTGAAAAGTTAGCTTTGCAAATTAATTTAAAATAGAAATAAATGTTTCCTAGCTCTAAAAATGCTATAATCATTATTAATTTGCACATATCTATCAAATAAAAAGGAACCGCGTATCGAAATTCTTGCTGCGCTAATGGAAAATTGAGCCAAAAATTATATTGGAACACCAATTTTTTGGGAAAAAAATGGGAAAATTATCTTGTTTTGAGCCCACTTATTTTGGGAAAATGGATTTTTGAAACTTGAACTTGGGTTCATGTTTTCTTTTTGACGCATCCAGCAAATTGGTTTTGAACCACAAGTAAAGTTTTGAAAAGTTGTAATCTTCTGAACTTTTGCTTAGCTCCAAAAAGTACACTCAAGTGATAAAAACAAACATGCATTGATGGAGTTGGAAAAAGTTAGATTTTCGGATTAAAAAAAATATTATTAAAATTTGGTAAAAATTTATTGAAATCGAATATCTGACTAAAATTAAAGATATTGGCGCAAAATTTTAGACGATTTAGTACGATGTTAAATCATTTTTAGTATGATGCTAGGTTAAAAAAAGGATTTTGATAATTTTAAATCTTCTTAAAATTTTACTAAAGTTAAAATCACCAAATGGCTACTTTATCTTTTTAGTGTCGTACTAAATCTGTATGACATATGTCATTTTTCTCAAATGTGGCAAAGTGTTTTAAAATTGATAAATTATGAAATAAAATTTATTTATAGATATCATGAAAAGTAAATTAATTTAAAATGTTTTCGGAGGAAGAAGATTTTGAAATGTTTGAGGATTCAAAGGACAACTAAATGGACAACTAAAAGGACAACTAAATGGTTGTAAAAAAATTCAACTAAATAAATTAAAGAAAGCCATGAGGGTCCGAAAGCGTTATATAGAACAAAAAGCACGAGAAAACTTCTTATTTATGACCTCATCATGTCATTTTTGTATGAGATTTTTTGTTTAGAATCAGCAGCTAATGAAAAAAACCGATACATTAATAAAAGACAAAAAAAAGTCACTTCCGCTTGGCCAGGTAATGTATCTAAAGCATTTACATCTCCAGGATTATCAGTACATTATATATCTTCGGATTTGGTATATACCATCGAACTTAGTAGGTACTTTGTTAGGCTGTCGCATAAATAAAAACTGCATACACCAATGAACGCCACCAAAGTGCACGAGCGTTGAAGGACATTGTTAAAGAAAGCGCCACTCTCTCGTGTCCATAGACGGGTTCCACTGTATCTCGTCTGGTCTCGTCTTATATAAGTTGATAGCTCATCGTTTAGTATTTTTTTCTTTGGCAATACAGAGTGGTGATTATTCGACTGAAGTCAAAAAAATTTACAATAATAAAACCAAAAATATAGCATAACATCTTAATTCATCGAAGAAATCAATCACACCAAATCAGGTCACTTTCGCATTTGGTTGGACTGCCAAGAACAACACGCTCCTTTTCTTTACAGAGCTTGTCTTTATTGTCTCAACCTTATATACCCTCCTGAGTACCCACAACCACTGCCACCAACCTTCACACCGAAGCCAACAGTTGTAGCTGCTTCTGGGTATTGAAGATGCTTTACGGGGAATAGATCTATCGCAGATATTCAATAATTTAATGCACATTTCATTTAACCTTTTTCACTAAACAATAATTCTTTTACCTGGTAAAATAAATTTTTAATATTATTCGGTGCTAATATCCAAAATAGTTGCAACGAACTTAAACTTCAACCAAAATAAACCACAGCGAGTTATGAAAACAAAATTAATGAAAAAAGAAAATACAAATTCAATGTTGTCACTTTGACATTTGCAAAAATATTAAGGTATGTTTGTTTTGTTTGCTCCACAATCTGTCATTATTTAGATGTGTTCATTTTTTTTTTATAAAATGGTTTTAGCATGATACTAGTTAGCAAAACAGTAAAAAGTGGTTAAAATTAGTGAAAAGTTAGTAGATTACTATGTATATAATAAATTGTTAACTAGTATCGTGCTAAGGCCTTAATAATAGGTTGTTTAAAATTTTGCGCCATTGACTTTAATCTAATAACGTCTTATAAATCTTTATCATTTAGTTAAAATTTATTAAAATCCAACAGTGAGTTTTTTTTATAAAAACTAAAATCGACCAAAAATACTTCTCAAAATTATTAAAAATTGTTGTCCGATTCTTCAAAATTATTTCATTCGATGGAAAATTTTGTTATTAACGTAAAATAATGATTTTGGAAAAAATTCAATTAGTTTTTTTTTTTTAATAAGAAATACAAAATATCAAGAAATATTAAAATCACAATTATTTTATCATATGCAAAACATTACTGTTTACTTTTACTTACAAAATATTAACACCTACAAAAACAATACAAAAAAAACTGATAAGAAAAGGTTTTCGTCTCAAGTATTCTGAGAACAAAGAAAGATATTAGACTTAAACGTTTTCTCACATAAAATATTGTTATTAAAATTGGGTTAAAGTTTTAGAAAAATTGACAGATGGGATTGGAAGAATTCATTTCAAAAAACTGTTTTCTCTGGAAAGCTTTTTATAAATTCAATTCAAGCTTCACATTCTTATATCATGGAGTCTTATGAATTGTCACTTTTCTTCCAGATAATATCAACCATCATCCACAGCGAACACACGCAGGCATCGTAAAGTGCGTTAAGAAAACCTATAACATAACTTTCATTTTCGATAGCTTTAAATTTTTCCCACAAACAATAAAAAGCACACAAACCTTACGACTGACTCGTTATTACGTGGATATATTATATTAACATATTTTTCCCTCCATTACAACATAAATGCTATAAAGGAAAAATAATGTTATTACAATATGTAACCAATAATTATCACTCCATAATATATTATTATCATCATCATCATCATCACCACACAAATCTAAGGTATGTGGAAAAAACTGTCCAACTATGAAGCGTTTATGCGCCATAAGTCAATCTGCTGTCAACTTTTCACCTTTCACGTAAATTTCAAAACCCGACATTCTATTTGATTTTGAAATTATGCCGAATGACAAAGGCGTCTTGTCAGAGAGTTGAGTAGAGTATGTACCTATGTAGGTAACATAACACCTCTTCATGCATCATCATGTAATCGCAAATTATTCATCTCACCACAAATTGGTGAAAAAATGGGGAGATATAAAATAATACCTCAGCATCAACATTGCACATTTTATTTGGTTTTTGTATTGCAAAGACCAATTGTTTGCGCAAAAACTAAATAATACCCCATGATTAGAAAATAAACAGCGATTAATGCGGTAGTTAGAATGGTTAGATTTCGAAAACAAAAACACCAACAAAAATAGCAGAAAACACTGCAATACGATATAATTTAGATAAGTTGGCGATCCGATTAAATCACATCATCAGACCAACATCATATATACGACTTCGAGAAGTGAAGTGAATTGAACACTCAACGGCAGCGCAGCGCGCGGCAGCGGCGGTGATCTTTAAGTCACTCTTCAGTCTCAGTGTGCCCGTGCCTTTAGATTTACACGAGTGAAAAGAGAAAGCAGGTCACTTGTGTGACTACAACTGATACTGAACTCACTGACAACGACGAAACGATTCGAACGACGACGACGCGACTAGTTTGTTGCGGTTTATTGTTGCTGTATTTTGCTATTATTTTCATACATTTAACTTTTGGTTAATTTGATTGCCAATGGAAAAGTCGCGTGAGGATGCGATCAAATTGATAGATTCCTTTCCTTTGGTTGAAATGAATGATCTCAACAAATCCATCAACAAAGGCCTCCCACAGTAGCCGATCTCTGATGTATTTTAGGGGCAGGTAGGCGAGACGCGACGACTGACGCGACGCGGTGATGGCTTATAGCAGTTATGTGTGGTGTAATGAATGAATGGTTGTTGATTTTAATGTATAAACATTTTCGTGTCAAATTGATTTTAGGCAATTTATTTTAGCTTGTAGGTTGATTTGACAGATTGAATGGATTTTTAAATTGTCAGACACTTGACATACAAGCCACCACCGAATATAGGTATATTTTTAAAATGGTGTGGTTAGGATGACAGTAGAAAGTTTTTTTGGTTTTGTTTTAACTTGTCAATTTGAAAGTTAGGTATTGTTTATATATTCATTTGTATTTGACAGTTAAATAGGTTTCAGGAATGTAAACAGGTCATAACTCATAAGTTTGCAATGATTAAACAATTGTATTATAGAATTTTCGTCTTGGTATGTTAATGAAATTTGACAGATGCATAGGCCTTTTCAGTAAGAGGTTTCATATGGGCATTAAAAACGATATCAGTCAAACAGCTGTACTATAAGACCAAAAATGATTTCGAAATTGAAAAATGGAAAAACAGTTTTTTTCATTATTTAATTGTCCTATTATTCCTATCCTATTTTGTAATCAATCCGATTTGTCGAATTACACATTTTTAAATTTCTTGATGGTTCAAAGTCCTTAGAATGTAAATAAAAGATTTTAAAAGAGATGTGCGCGGACTTTACAAAAAAAGAGGCTGGGATGCGACCCACACTGATAACTTCCCATCCCGTATGTCGATTGGTCTTGCTTAAAAGATTGTCTATATGTACTCTTATCAAGTTTGTAGGTTTTCATGTTGGGTAAAAAAAGTTGTTAGTTGAATTATTCTTAAAAATATAAAAATTACCAACAATATTTTTCATATAAAGAAATAGTTTAGTTTCTTAAATTTTTACAATTTGGATGAATGAGATTAATTTGAGAGATGTCAAGAACCAAATGTCAATTTTTAAATAAAAGTTTGGAGTCGAAAGTAAATTTTTACCAAGTTTTAGTATTGGTTTCTTTTTGTAAAAAAACTGTCAATTCAATTTTTCTCAAAATGTTTCCGAATGCTGAGAAAAATATTTCTTATAAGATAAAATTAGTTGGAAGCCTTAATTTCAAGTTTTTGGAAAGATATTTGTGTCGAAAATCAATTTTTAGCAACTTTTGTTAAATTTTCTTTTTTATTTATGTAAAGAAAACTGTCAATTTGCTTTTTCTCAAAATTTTACCAGATGTTAAAAACAATAATTTCCGTTACATTAAATTATTTTAGAGGTAAAATAATTTTTTGTGTGTAATATTTTCGACTTGACATTTTTTTTGTCAGGTTAGCTCTTTTGATTTATAAAAAAAAAAATTGAACAGATTTTTTTTTCAAAATTATACGAGTTTGTGATGTTCAAATGGTAGATATATGCATTCAAGACGACACAAGCGTCCACCGGTTTCTCTCAAAACCCACCTCTGTCTATCAACCCCTATTCTCACCTCCTCGTGGTGAACATCAGCTGCCTAACACCTCAACTGGAGATTGGGTTCCAACCCCAGTGGAAAGTTGTTGGGGGCAGCAAACGAGAGAGGGGGGGCAGAGGTGTTTTCATTAAAGCACATCTCCTTATCCAAACGGCAGCGGAGGTATTCAAAAGTTGGAATCAACGATGGCGTCTACAGTTCCAGTAAGTTTCAACTACTTAGTGAACACCTTATAGGGCTTCTTCGACTTATTTAGAGCACAGGCCTATAAGGAGCGGTTTTATCCGGCTCCCCATCCTTGGAGTTATACTTAGGATCTGGCCCTCCAGGTTGGGGGTTGTGTCGTCGGGGTGATTTCCTTCCTGGCCACGTAAAAGCTTTCATAGTTGCGAAGCTACAACAAGTCTCTGATACGGACGGATTTACTGTTGACCACCAACGCAAACGAATTAAGGACAACGAACTTCAGATATGCACGTGGGATATTAGGTCCCTTAACAGACCACGTGCGGCCGAAGAATTAGCGGAGGCCTTAGAATGCTATAAAGCAGACATCACCGCCATCCAATAAATACGATGGGATGGGCCAGGTAAAAAGAGGATGAAAAAGTGCGATATTTACTATGACGACTGCTACCACAAAAACCAACAACGGTTATTTCGATGCGGTTTCGTCCTTGGAGCCAGACTAAGGCAAGAAGTCTAGAGCTATAGGTGCATCAATGAGCGCCTCATGACCATACGCATCAAGGCTAAATTCGGCAACATTAGTATGATATTCAGCACGATCCCACAGAAGAGAAAGACGACAACACCAAAGATACGTTCTTCGAGCTCCCAGACAAAACATATGAACAAAGTCCTAGCTACGATGTTAAAATAGTCCTGGGCGATTTCAATGCCAAGCTAGGAAGGGAAGACATCTTTGGTGGAATAATCGGGAAGAACAGCCTGCACAACAACACTTCCGACAACGGATTCAGGCTCATAGATTTTGCTGCGGGGCAAAACGTCATGGTAGCCAGTACGCGTTTTTCACAACTCAACATCCACAAAGGAACTTGGACTTCTACAGATCGATCTTCCGTCAGCCAGATTAACCATATTGCGATCGACGCCAGACACGCTTCCAGCTTCATAGACGTACGAACTACCTCTACAATCGCCAAATCCTTTTCCGACCGAGTTACAAGTAACCTCTCGCGAAGTTCTCTACCGCCAACACAATGTATCGAAAACCAGTGGCAACATTGCCAAGATGCAATCAGAGAAGCCACCTCTGATGTGCTGGGTTTCAAACAGCCAACACAAAGGAACCCCTGGTTTGATGAGGAATGTCGGCAGGCAAATGCAGCCAAATAACAGGCACGCAAAGCGGCGCTGCATAAAAGGACGAGACCTGCTCATGAGCTCTATGAGCAGAAGAGGCGAGAAGAACGCCGACTTCTCAGAAGGAAAAAGAGAGGGAAATGAGAAGCGTGCGGTCGAAGATGTTGAGAGGTATAAAAGCAGGAATGAAGTTCGAAAGTTTTATGAACAGGTGAAACGAAATTCACAGGTACATAAACCTAGAACCGAAGGCTGCAAAGACGAAAGTGGAAGCCGCAGTCAATGCTGAGGATATGGAAGGATTACTTCTGCAGACTGTATAACGGCGACGACGAACCGAATTCCGCTGTCAGGCAGGATAATCCATTCAACATAGACGACGAAAGCCAACAATCCTGTCCTCCCAACTTAGACGAAGTAAAGATTGCCATATCTAAGCTGAAGTCTAATAAAGCTGCTGGAGTGGATTGCTTGAATGCGAGCTCCTTAAAGCAGCTGGAGATAAGATGGTTAGGAGCATGCACCAACTTATCGGTAAGATATGGTCTGAAGAAAGCATGCCCGATGAATGGAACCTCAGTATTGTTTGCCCCATCCTGAAAAAAGGAGACCCTCTAAACTGCACCAACTACAGAGGAATCAGTCTACTTAACATCGCCAATAAAATCTTCTCTGCCGTAATATGTGAACGTCTAAAGCCCATCGTCAACAACCTGGTCCTTATCAGTACATACAACACCGATTTACGTCTTGGTTAAAACGTCACCATCGACAGACGTAACTTTGTGGTAGTCAAGGACTTAGTTTACATACGCTCCGCTGTAAACGCAGAAAACAACACCAGCGCTGAGATCAAACGCACAATAACTCTTGCTAACCGCTGTTTCTTTGGGCTAAGAAAGCAATTGAGTGGTAAAGTCCTCTCTCGAGGGACCAATTATCATCCCGTCCTGCTATACGGTGCAGAAGCATTGACTATGAGAATAGCAGATAAAAGCACCTTGGGTCGGTTCGAAAGAAAAGTTCTTCGTGTGATCTACGGCCCGTATGCACCGAAGGGGAGTGGAGGAGAAGATGGAACGACGAGCTGTACGGTCTTAGCCAAAAGCATAAAAGTCCAACGACTAAGATAGCTGGTTCACGTAGTACGCAAGGAAACCAATGCTCCAGCATTGAGGAAGACCGCAGATCAGGTGGCGCGCAGAAGTTGAAAGTGACCTCACCCAACTTGGAGAGTGAAACTGGAGACCGAGCTAGATGGAGAAGTTTGTTGGGTGAGGCCCTAGTTCACACAGGACTGTAGCGCCACCTTAAGTAAGTAACTAAGTTAGTAAGTATGGTGTTTAAAAGTGGTTTGTTTTTGATATTGTATTCTAACGGTACACATGGATCTTTTCTTTCCAAAGTTATTGAAAAAAGGATTTAGTTGCGATCTTTGATTAAAAACTCTATTTTTCTAACCACATTGACAAATTTATTTCTAAGGTCAGCTCATTTATTTTTAGGACAGTCAAAGACAATTTTATTGTTCTTCGATGTGGAATTCTATGTATGCTTTCCATTCAATAAGGATTGAAAAAATACGGAAACGTTTCATCAGAACTGTAATTCGGATTTTACGATTGCATATTGATTTGCCACAAAATATTACAAGCTGCTTGCTATTAGACATTCAAGCTTTGGAAACACAACCTTATAATTTTGCTGTCAGTTTTGCAAGTGTTTAAGTTAATTAAAAAACAAATTGCCCTTATTTGATCTCACGTTTCAAGTAGCGAGTTAATCATTTATTTTGTGTACCTTTTTATTAAGTTAAATGTGGAACTAATGAATCCTCAACTCGTAGCGGACAAATTGCTAGTGTCAAAAATCAGTTGGTAGTTCATAAGTATCAGAGTTTAACATTTGAAAAACCACTTTAAATAAGTTTTGTTAATTATGAAAAGGCTCCAGATTATCACATTTAACAAATAAACTTATTTTAATCACAGTTCAAATTTCAATATTGATCAACTTTACAAGTCTCAAGAACTCGGTTCATCAAAAATAAGTGTTATTAGCTTTTAATATTAGTTTTTCAGTTGAGACTTTTTGTAAAGGCCCATCAAATCATTTTCAGATAAGGTCTAAAGTTAGAAAATAAAAAATTATAAAAAAGCGAAATATTGGAAAAAATAACTTTACTAAACTCTCACCCAAAAGATAGGGAAAGATCAACAAACTTAAAATGTAAGTGCGCATATTTTCCTTCACTTTGAAATAATTCTTTTACTTTGACTTTGTTCGTGAGTTATTGGTTAGCAGAGAAGACTAAACAAATACACAACCAATTCGCCATCACGTGGTAGAAATAGAAACTTTCAGTCAAATTCAACAAGCGTGAGATAAACGTGACTGTCTACCCAAAAAGTTAAATAGAAACAAACAAAACAATAATAAAAAAGAAGTTAATACCCGCCTTAACAGAGAATTTAAATTCCCAACTGCAAATGAAAGTGAAAACTTCATTTTGACCAAACAAAGACTGCAATGAACCATAAAATATATATAAATAGGTAAATTACTTATATTTTCGATTATATTAAATTAACGTAAATGGCAGATGTATTCAAAGATTACTACCTTAACAATTATTGGCATTTAAATCATGTCCGTTTATATTAAATATACGAATACAAAAAAAAATCCGGATATGGAAAAATGTGAAAATTTTGTCTTGACACTCCACAACGACACCTGGTGCCAGAATCGTTACACCGGTGAGGAGAAAGAGAAATATGAACAATAAAACAACTTAACTTCCTATTCGTATATTTTATGCGTGTAAAAAGAAGTGTTTTGGTTGATTGGGTTTCAGATAAAACAGCACGAATTTATGAAACTGATTATAAAACATTTGGGCGAGTTCAAAAAGTTACATAAAATATTGTATCTATGACGCGCTTTTCATTGTTTTATTATTTCTTAAGAAAGTGAATTATGGTTATGTAGTTACTTATATCTTTGAAAATGATCTTCACAGCTCAAGAACTAAGAATGAAAACGTTTGGCCTTGAGGTAACGAAAAAAAAAATGTTAAAGCTAAATAAGAATTGCTCGCTTTCTATCACTTTGGAAAGTGTTGTTTTTTGTTGACAATTTTCTAATAAAGTCTTGAAATTGAATTTAACATGTGTTTCAAATTGTAGTTAGTTACGCAAATCAAATTTAAAAACGTAACAAAGTTACAATTTGTTTATAAACGGCTTTATTCGTGTTATACTGAAGGTCAAGATCACAAAAAGGCATTTTGTGGAATGCTTGATATTTAGGTTTGCACGTTGCAATTTTATTGAGTAATGAACATATATAGTTGAACCTTGAAAATAAGGTCCATTTAATATACATTTTGTCACGTAAACAAGCAAAGAGCTGTGCTAACAATGAAGTCAAGTTATTACTTTTGTTTACTGTGGAAAATAAAAATAGAAAGAGTCTCAAATTCGACCTACATTATAATTTCAAATAAGTGTCCTTAAACAATGTTTAATGGATTTTTATTTAAATAAAACGACGAATTATCATTTAACTAACTTCATTTGAAAGTTTTAGATCAAGCTGTTTTCTGTTGAGACATTTTAGACGTTAAATCATTTAAGTAGTATTTTTGCTGGGACTCCAATTTTTTTACTGCACTTTTATTTATATTTTATTGTATGAAATGAAATAAGTTTTGATTCGAAATTCAATGTTTACAAAGTTTTAATTTTTATGTCTTACAGATACACTTCGTGTCACATGAATACGAAAAGCCTTTTTAACTTCCCATACAAAGTTATTGTAATGGGTCCGATATGTCGAATTGAAAATTTTGAAATTTTTCGACGTTTCAAGGTCAATAGAGTCGAAATGAAAATGATTTTTAGAAAGATGTCTGTGGATGCTTGTGTACATCCGTTCGTTCACGACCTTTTTTCGTCGTTCATAGCTCAAGAACCAGTTGAGATATTTTTTTTACCATAGCAGTTTAAAAAACAGGTGAAAATGTTGGTAAACCCTAAATATCTCACGAACCAATGACGCTAGAGACTTGAATTAAATTGTATTATATATTTTAACGTGATACCCAACCAGTATATTTTTGGAAGAGAATCCAATTAAGGGTTTTTTTTATAAATCAAAAAAACTGAGAACCAAAATTTGTCACCTCGAAAGTTTTACCAATAAAAATTGATTTCATCTCCAAATCATTTTTATGCAACGAAAAATAAAGTTTTTAACATCTGGTAAAATTTTGAGAAAAATCAAAGTGACATTTTTTTTTAACAAAAAATTAAAACTTAAAAAAAAAACATTACTTAAATTTGCTAAAAATTTAATTTCGACTCAAATATCTTTTCGAAAACTTGAGATCATGGATTCAAACTTATTTTATCTTATAAAAAAAATTGTTTTCAATATTCGGAAAAATGTTGAGAAAAATCGAATTGTCAGTTTTTTAACAAAAGAATAAAAACTTAAAAGAAAATTTAACAAAAGTTGGTAAAAATTGATTTTCGACACAAATATCTTTTCAAAAATTTGATATTATGGCTTCCAAGTAATTTTAAATTATAAGAAATATTGTTTTCAACATTCAGAAAAATTTTGCGAAAAATCAAATTGACTTTTTTTTACAAAAAATTAAAACCTAAGGAAAAAAAAACAATACTAGAACTTTTTAAAAATTTACTTTCGACTCAAATAGCTTTTTAAAAATAAAAAATAATGTCTTCAAACTTGTTTATTTCACAGAAAATATTGTTTTGGATATTCAGTAGTTTTTTCTATAAAAATCCAATAGTCTGTTTTTTCATAAAAAAATAAAATCTGCAAAAAAAAGTACGTAAATTTGGTAAAAATTGATGCTCGGTTCTCAAATTAATTTTAATCATCCAATTTGTAAAAATTAAAGAAATACTACTAAAACGGACGCACTTAGGCCAGTTTAATGACCCATTGTGATATCACATGAATCTTGAGGCTTCCTCCTAAGCTCAATGGAACCAGCTTGAGTCCATTACGAAACGTGAGAGGCTGATTATACCGATATGATTTGATCGTTTAGATCGTTAAAGAAGAATTCTCCTAGGTAATTCTTGCGTTTTTGAGCCAGAGCAGGGCATGTGCAGAGAAGATGAAGAACCGTTTCTTCCTCTTCCTCGTCCATACAGCTTCTGCAAAAGTAATTTGAGAATACGCCTAGTCTCTTGGCGTGCTTTCCTATAAGACAGTGTTCGGTTATGACACCTATTATCAAACTTATATGCGATCTGCTTAGAGAGAGCAGGCACCTTGAACGTTTTAATGTTTTTTGTGACCTGACACGTGGCGATGCTGTTCCACCTGGTGCCTGCCCTCCTCACAGCGTCTTGCATTAGCAGCAGTTTACAAGTGGCGATTGGTATGCCAGTACTTGCCAAACGCGGTAGGATGGGTTGTACTGTACCGTTCCTGGCGAGTTCATCTGCCTTACAGTTACCTGGAATGTCTCTATGGCCCGGCACCCAGCAAAGGTGAATATTAAACTGTTGCGCCATCTCCATTAGAGATGATCGACAGTTATGGACTGTTATAGATTTTGTAGAGACATAGAGAGACAGGCTATCAGAGAAAATACCGATTTCAGATGTTGATATCACGTTTTCTTTGAGTCAAGACAAGACTTCTTTTATCGCCAAAAGCTCCGCCTGGAACACGCTAAATTGATTGGGAAGGCGGAATGAGTGACTTAAAATGCTTTGGAATTGATTCTAAATACCTTAGAATTACGGAGTGGCCAATGTTGTTGTCCACTGCGACGAAGCATTGAGGCGAATAGCAGAGCTTGCAGCTTTTTGTTTGCTAAATATGTCAAGAGGTGTAAGGTAGAGCAAGGTGTCCAGTGCCGCAGACGGGGTCGTGGGAAGCGATCCGCTTATACATAGGCAGGCTGAACATTGGACTTTATTTAACTTATCCCTGTTTATGCTACTAAATTTGGTAAAAATTTGTTTTCGACTAAAAATCTATTTTACAAAACTAGATTTTCAAAGTAAACTATTTCTTTATATGAAAATATTGTTGGTAATTTTAAAATTTTTATGAATAATTCAATAATAATTGAGCAAGACAAATGACGATATTTTCAAACCCTTAGATTTATTGGATAATCGCAAATGTCATATAGCTGCTATTTCCGTGATTTAAGAAAGGAAGAAATCTATCTAGAAAAATGGCACAGCGATGTAATGGTATGGGGAGCAATCACTTACAAATCGAGAACGATCTTTTTCGCAGTTTTCTGAATTATTTGGAATTTCCAACAAGATAATACACCAATACATACAACAAAAGTCTGGATTCAGGGGAAGATGTGAACCTATTATCATTTAAAAACGTGTCGGGGTGACTTTCAAGAAAAGCCTAAATAGAAAGATGGCAATAAAATAAAGAAGATATTATTGAAACCATAAAACGGTCTTGTGCCCAAATTTCACTCAATTAGGAATCCATACAGCAAAAGTTACTTGATGTAATTCAGAAATCAGAATGTAGCACACATTAATAAAAATTATTTTATTTCATTCAATAAAACAGTATTTACTCAAGTCAGAAGATTTTTAGTTATTTTCTTTCCTTTAAAGGGTCTTACAGGTACTAAGATCTATTCATGTGACACAAAAAAGCAAACACCGCCATAAAACATGTATTTATCAACTTAATACAGCATTTGCAATATAAACTTAATACATACCTTATTCATTTCATATTTGGGTTTTTCCCATAAACCTATGGGTTTGGAAAAAATCGTCAAATTAAAAACGAAAAAAGCTTGTCCCTATTAATGTGACACGAAATGTATTTCTTTTTTTGTAATAAAAAACGTTTATTCGATTTTTATAAAGATTTAACTTATGAACTTTCTATACAAAAATTATTGTAATCGGTCCACTTTGTTTAATTGATAATTTTGACATATCTTGGCGTTTAAAGGTCCATAGAATTTTTTAGATTATGATTTTTAGAGTAATGCTTGAGTGCGTTTTGCAGATAATAACATCGAAAGATGCAGAAAGGACTTTTAAAAATGTATTGTGTGTGTGGAAAATTTTCGTTGACACCAAATATCTCATGTTCAAATTTAATTGAATTTTATATTATAAAAGAGCTGGGATGCCCATCTCATCTATTTATCTCGCTTAAAACTTTAACAAATTATTCATAACAATATTTTGTGTGAGATAAATAATTTTAAGTCGATATCTTGCTTTGTTCTGGAAAACCATTTGTTTTCACTTTTTTTTTAATTCTTCGCGTTTCGAAAAAAGTTGTTAATTGAATTTTTCTAAATTTTCTAAGACCATTATCATATAACAATAAAATCTCGAAAAGACTCGATGTAGCCTTATCACACGAATTAAATTCATTAACTCATGTATCGTGAATAAAAATGGTCTTTGGGATATTTTGCGATTCTCAATTATAAGGCCTATAAGATATATTAGATTATACATATAAAGGAACTTCCACTTCACATATTCCTGGACAGAGTCTACATATTAGCTAGTGGTATCTTCCTAAAATGAAAATTTAAAAATAAACTTGTACCTCTTTTAAAAAAATTTGAGAGAGTTGTCGAAAAGTGAAAGCCCTTTTATTGTTTGGTTTTTAATATATTAAAACTTTAATTCCAAAGAGATTGCGTTCTTTTTTTATCGTTTAAAATTATTAATCATTCACTATTGTTCCCTAAATTAAAAACATATTTTGTCTTCCCTTTAAAATTATGCTAATTCGCTAAGTTAATCGTTAATCACACACATTTTACGCTATTTGTATATTTTGTTTTTCGAATTCACACAATTCAAAGTGATTTCTGAATAAATATATTCACGTTTGTTCCCATTCGCACATTATACATTTATCTTAAATCTTTAATGAAACTAGAGAAAAACATAAATATATAAGGAGATCTATCAAATAGGCTTTTAAAAACCTCAAATTATTCATCAACAATGTGTCCATTCATCTCAAGGCCTAAGAATAATGTCAAATAATAACAACAAAGGTTTTATTTTTATCAGTCATGCCTTACAATCTTTATTCACTTGACTGGTTTCTTTTGACCAAAGACAAATTTATATTTAAAAAAAAAGTTATATGGATTGAAGAAAAAATTAAGTATAACCCGTGATAGAAATCCAAGACGACGGAGGAGGCGCTTCGGTGGCAGCGCGGCATAGTTATGTCGCTATTCGAGATTCCAATTTTAAAGAAAAGAGAAAAACAAAATTATGAAATTAGTTTTGCTCCATCACAACTTCATGGCGCGCAAACCAAATATAAACCCGTTGCAGCTCTAATCAGCGTCAAACTATCAAAAATGTACATAACGTATAACTATCGCTCTGATTTAGTAACGTTTGATTGCATTTGAAGCACGTAAAGGTAGTGGTATATTCGCAGAGTTTTTAAGCTTGCAACTCGCAACTGTTGTTGCGCTAACGCAAGATTCCATTTTGACGTGTTGTGTCGGTTTGTTTGTTTTGATATTATAAGTTATCGCTTCCACTTGAGATGCAATCAGTCAAGCTAAGCTCATGCAACATGAGATAAGAGCAAAAGAATAAAAGTAAACATAGATTTTTGTAATGAATTTGTTATTGTTTATCTTATTTTTTGTACAAGAAATCTTTTCATCAAAATAATGGTTTAATTAAGGATTTTGAAGTTTTAGTTTGACAGATGTAAGCAGCCATATTGTTTAAACTACAACTGTCAAATTATCTTTCGTTTACTCAAAAGAGGGCGTTAGAACTTAGAGATCTGTTCGACCAACTTTTTGGTGTTTTCTTAATTTATAGCCAACGTCATTGTCTTTAAGAAAAAATCAATTATTTTCAGTCTAAACATTGAGGATAAATAAACCAACATATTTAGAACTATAAGAGCAAAATTTTGAACACTACTACTTTTAAACTAGCAATTTGTTAGTTAGTAAACATAAGAATCTTTATGAACAAACATTTCACTAACATTTATTAATGTCAAAATGTCACAAATCTAGTATTAGTAATAAATAAATAAATTAGATGACTCAACAGTCCATAGAGTCCAATGACTCTCAACAATTTCTGTGTGCGAGTCTTTTCAGGGATGGAAAGATCTACAGTTTATATGCCGAATCCAAACGAAAAATTTAAGATAGCGCTTTGTATGAAAAAAATTACGCTTTGAGGGTTTGTCAATTCCTCACAAGATGCAGTACTTGTAAAAATAACTATTTTTAGGTGGCACATGCAGGGATTGAACCCAAAACCTCTGGAGTAACATTCCTACAAACTAACTATCACGTAACTAACTACCAGGTTAGAATGATGCTAAAAATTAAATCATCCATTTTATTAAATTTTAAATTTAATAAGACAAAAAAAACAGGTGTTGTTTGTGTACATGTTATTTTTCAATCTGGCAATTCTATTTTCGGAGTTCTTGTTTTTGACAGGTGTCATTTGTTTTATGCTCAATTTGGCTTGTCATTTTAAATTGAATACCTTTACTCCTGAACAACCTTTGCAAATCAAAGCAGGGATTGGTATTGCAATACTTTTACTTTAGCAGACAATGCGCATCATCAACCGAAACTCGAATGAGTCCATCTTACATCGTGCGCCAACGTTGGAGCTGTACCCATCCTTTTTATAGAATCAAGCTCCTTTTTACGACAATAAAGCTCCTCAAACTAAATGGCAACCGACGAAAA